>NC_064644.1:520262321-520599641 GCF_023864345.2 Schistocerca serialis cubense
TGGCTGCAAAAGGTGTCTGTATCCCAGTTAGGGGCGGCCTCCAGACCTGCGGAAGGCAACGGAATACCACCGCAGATTATCTTCCCTGCATAATGCAGTCTCCATTTTATGCACAAAAAATGGCTTCCTCTCATGTTAAATCAGTGTCCGGAGGTAAAATAGTCCCCCATTCGGATCTCCGGGGGGGACAACTTGAAAGGAGGCAAAAAATCAAAACGAGAATTGGTACCTGGAATGTCAGAACTCTGCTACAAGCAGGAAAACTAGAAAACCTTAAAAGAGAGTGGGAAAAGAATCATATGGACCTCGTAGGAGTTGCTGAAGTAAGATGGAATGGACATGGAGAGTTGCAGTCAGATGAATATGTATTCTACTACTCAGGAGGAGAAGTAAAAGGAATTAATGGAGTAGGAATGATTATGACAAAGGAATTGGCTAAATGTGTGGAATATGTAGACTATGCAAATGACCGGGTTATTGGTGTAAGGCTGAAAGGAGCACAAAACGATTTACTGATTGTCCAGGTGTATATGCCAACTTCAGAACATGATGACCAAATTGTAGAGGAAACGTACAATGTAATAGAGAGAATAATGGACGAAAATAAAAAATGCTGCAAAATAGTAATGGGAGACTGGAACGCCATTGTGGGAGAAGGGAAAGAGGGAAACATAGTAGGCAGTCATGTTCTTGGAAAGAGAAATGACAGAGGTGAATGGTTAATTGACTTCTGCAGGGAAAGGCAGCTGATAGTGGCAAACACATGGTTCAAGAACCATAAGAGGAGGCTCTACACTTGGAAATCACCAGGGGATAAATATAGAAACCAAATCGATTTTATACTGGTAGAAGAAAGATACAGGAATGGAATCAAGAAGGTGCACACATTACCAGGTGCAGATATTAATAGTGACCACAACTTACTTATGGCAGAAATAGAAATAAGAATGAAAAAACTGAAAAAGGCAACAATGGTGAAGAAATGGGATCTAGAGAAGATAAGGTCCAACAAAGAACAAATTTCAGAAATGCTGTCTCGGGACTTTCTAAACACATTACGAGACAAAGAAGCACCTGATAATGCCAACGAGTACTGGAATATGCTGAAAGAAGGAATCATTAAAGCAGGACAGCAAAATATAGGATATGTAAAAGGGAAAAGGTCAAAAAAAAACATGGGTCACACAAGAAATGATTTCCAAGATGGAGGAGAGAAGAAAATTGAAAAACAAGAACACTGAAGATGCAAGAAAGATATACCGAAGGTTAAATAACAAACTACGAAGAGAAACAGAGCAGGCTAGGAAAAAATGGCTAAAAGAGGAATGTAATGAAATTGAAGAACTGGACAGGAAAGGAAGATACGACTTACTATACAATAGAGTAAAGACTATGACATGGGAACAAAACAGAGCAGGAAGTGCTACTATGGAAATTTTGAGTGAAGACGAAGAGGTAGTGTATAAAGATCGTGACGATGTCCTCCAGAGATGGGAAGAATATATAAAAGAGCTATATGACACAAATAGCAAACCAGAAACTCTGGAACTTGAATCACACAACAGTGTAAGTGATGAAGAGAAAGGACCGACCATCATAATGGAAGAAGTAAAGTCTGCCATTGCTGCAATGAAAAATGGCAAAGCAGTAGGTACAGATACAATACCGGGAGAAATACTGAAATGCTTGAACCACAATGGAATAAGAGAAATATTGAGGTTATGTAATAAAATATACGGCAGTGGTGAATGGCCTGAGGACTTTTTGACAACAGTAATGATTCCATTGCCGAAAAAACAAGGAACCAAGAAATGCAGCGAGCACATGACAATCAGCCTCATTTCACATGCAGCCAAAGTGATGTTAAGAATAATTAATAAAAGACTTGAAAAAGTAATAGAGGAGAATCTCGGCGAGGAGCAGTTTGGCTTTAGACGGAATACGGGCACCAGAGATGCAATAGGGCTCCTACGAATCTTGGGAGAAAGGTTTATTGAAAAAGGAAGAGACCTATATATGTGCTTCATCGATTTAGAAAAGGCATTTGACAATGTGGTTTGGGACAAGCTGGCGACTATTATGAGGGAAAAGAGAGTGGACTGGAAAACCAGAAGACTTATAAACTCTTTGTACCTTAATCAAAAAGTTTCAGTTAAAGTGAGAGGAGAAAGTACAAACTGGATCAGACTAGGGAAAGGAGTAAGACAAGGATGCTGTTTATCACCTACTCTTTTCAACCTGTACTTGGAAAATATGATTGACCAATGCTCATTACATGACAAAGGAGTAGAAATTGGAGGAAGAAGAGTAGGGTGCTTGAGATTTGCTGATGACATGGTCCTTCTAGCCACAGTGGAAAAAGAATTACAGGATTTGGTGGACACCATTGCAACTAACGGAAAAAAATATGGAATGAAAATTAACACAAATAAAACAAAAGTATTCGCAATAGGAGGAAATAAGGAAATAAAAATTGTGCTGAATGGAGAAACACTAGAACAGGTGCAAAATTTTAAGTATCTTGGAAGCAGGATAGACACCGACTGGAAGTGCACCACAGAAATTAAAACAAGGATAGCAATGGCAAAAGAGGCTGAAACATGGACTAGGAGGAAAAAAGACAGAGAAAGGCTGGAGGCTTTTGAGATCTGGACATGGCAGAAGATGGAAGGAATAAGTTGGATGGACAGAGTAAAAAATGAAGAGGTACTGAGAAGAGTGGGAGAGAAAAGGCAGTTACTAGATGTAATAAAGAGAAGAAAAAGAAATTGGATTAGGCATATATTAAGAAAGAATGACGGACTGATAAAAACAGTTTCAGAAGGTTATGTAGAAGGGAAAAGGAAGCGAGGAAGGAAGAGATTCCAGATACTGGATGACATGATGGACGGTACAACATACAGCAGCCTTAAGAAGGAAGCAATGGATCGCAGAAAATGGAGAGGCAAAGGACCTGCTAATATAGCAGATAACTGATGATGATGATGATGGTATATGGTCTGAGAAAGAAACGGTGATGATCTTTAAGGTAAAGTATGCACTGATAGCCTTTCGCTATCCCTTCTTTTTCACTAAACATATTTCTAAACTCCAATAACAAATTCCTAAGTTGTTCCTTTTGTAGGCTGTTGTGGACTGACAAGACAGCCAGTCCACGGTGACGGGTAACCGAAAGGCACGTGCTTAAACTCACGCAGGATGGCGTGAGGTCTGAAACAGGATACGTAATGAATGCTATAAAGAAAAGTATGTAGCTGCTGGAATACTTAACTTTAATCCATCATTTGTATACATCGTTCTTGATGAGACATGCTTCATACGATAACTATCAATTGCTATGGCGCCTTGCTAGGTCGTAGCCATTGACTTAGCTGAAGGCTATTCTAACTATCTTCTCTGCAAATAAACGAGGCTTCGTCAGTGTTGCATCACTAGCTAAGTCATCCGTACAACTGGGGTGAGTGCTAGTAAGTCTCTCGAGACCTGCCGTGTGGTGGCACTCGGTCTGCATTCACTGACAGTGGTGACACGCGGGTCCAACATGTACTAATGGACCGCGGCCGATTTAAAGCTACCACCTAGCAAGTGTGGTGTCTGGCGGTGACACCACATAGGCCATTAAGAGTTTTAGCTTCCCATACTTTAGAATCTACTACACTTTCAAAATCTTGATCACCAGTCTCATCAAAATCTATATCACCAAACACCTGGTACGCACCAAGGACAAAAGAGCTTCAACCTCAAGATGATGTTTTGCAAATAGTTACAACTTTTCCCACTGTTTAAGACACAGAAATTTGTTTTCACATAAGTGTTACTTTTAGGTTCTAAAATAAACAATTCTTTAGCATTTCATCCAAAACAAGCCTCAACTTTCACTGTCCAATCCATACCAAGAACTATATTTTCTTCCAGACTAGGGATCACTTAGCATCCATGTTCAAAGCTTTTGTCTTCTATACTAACCCTTAAAAGTACCTGAGATTTTACGAATTTGCTTTGCTTACCTGTAGCTCCTCTTAACTTTACACATACAATGGGCATTTCCACAAAATTCTTACTATACTTGATCTTGTGTCTAAATTGTTCAGATGCACCACAAATTGGGCTACCTGTATCAATCAAATGGTTCCCTTCCCACTGATCAGTATTAATGTTAATGTAAGGACACCCAAAATCGGAATCACCATGTCTATTATTGGACACTTCATGTAAAAGATCACTTTCAGTTTCATCAACTGCTACATCCACACTGATTTTGCAGGGTTTTATCAACTTTACTGGTATCACAGCATTATTTTGGTTACTCATGTTGTCGGGTAACGACTGAACACACTGAATGGATTCCATAGCACAACTAATATCACTTATTACAGAACAAACACAAAATATATTACTGTTAAAATTACATTTCCTACTTAGACCTTCTTTCACTTCATTGCACCAATGTGGATAAAAATTTTGATTATTCACAGCTAACTTATTCCAGAATGCACATTTATCTATATGATCATCAATCTGGCCCCAAACAAACTTTAGAAAGTTTTCACCTTTATTCTCTATGCTTACAGATAACTCACCTTTACTGTTTGGATCATTACTCTGCATGATGTTAATGAAAAACTGCTTTGACTGGGCTGTTATTCCATGACTCTCACTTACATCACCTCAAACATCACTGACTTTATCTTTATACATGAATAACTCTGAAACTTCATTATTTTTACACTCCTCATAAACCTGAAACTCATCACCATCATCCTCATACGCTTCCAAAATTACTCCATCAACAACATCATTAACAACACAAGTCTCATTACCATCAAAGTCACACACTTTACCTACATTCATTTGCAATAAGCTACCAGTCTTAGACTTGCCAACCTCACTCATTTCACAGCTCTCATTCACATCTACATTAAAAATGCCACCTAATTCAGATCCAACACAGTCATCACCTGTTTTCTGACCAAGAAAAGAAATTGTTAGTACAAACTACATTAAAATTCACATTAGTCTCACATTCTTGTCTGTGATTAGTATCTACACCACCATAATTAAACATACTGTTCCAAAACTTTTGTTCAAAACATAAATGAGAAATCTGATGTTCCTTCTGTTCAACTTCAAATAGCTGTGCTACATTATTAATACTGTTATTATTTTCTAAATGCAAGTGTAAATTAGCGGTCCTGTACTTGTTACGTTTCCTCGCCCTAAAACTGTGGACCTTCGTTGAGGCGGACAATCATTTCCCGAATGGCCACCCCTACGATTGTTTGTCCTATTAAACTGACTACAGTTATCTCCATTATTCCTGTTCTGATAATGTTCAAAGTTTCTGTCTCTATTACCATATTGATCCTGATAGAAGTTACCACTATCTCTGTTTCTGTAGTTATTATCATTGTAATCTCTATCATTATGATTGTTATGGTACATGTTTCTTTCAACTGCCCTATCCAGCCTGTCAACATATCATAAAAATTGTTCAAGGCAATCAGCAGGTCCGTGTATTAAATCCCATTGCAACCTCTCTAGTAATCTCCTTTTTAGTGTATCAATCAATGTCAATTCCTCAAATGGTTTGTCAAGATGAGTTAATTTTTTTTCTTAAGTTGATTCTTACAGAACTCTTTCAGAGTACCATTCTATTCCTATAATTTGGACCATTCAAAAATTCACTTTTAATTCTCCCTTGTTCAGCTTTCAATTAAAATTTATTTAAAAAGTTTTTTTTTGAAACTTTGGTATGTTTCCCATTGACATAAATTTAGATTTACTCAAGACAGAGATTCACCTTCAAGACATCTTTTAACAAATTTAATCTTTTGGTTGTCACTCATGCCTGACACAAAACTATCTCTATGGTGGTGTAGAAAATCCACTGGATGTAAATTGTCTGATGGAAAACTTTTGATTGGATTTTTGGACCACACAATACCACTACTTGAACACAGATTGTTGTGAATGCAATTTTCCTGAATTACTGAAATTTTTTGATCTAAAGCATTTACATTAGTTAGCATACTGTTTTTGACATTTAAAATTTTTTGATCTAACCTACAAAAGTTCTGTTCCATTTTTTCCTCTACAGCCTTCTGTTGAAATCTGATGTCATTATCATTCATTTCCTGATTTGCAGATTGTGCAACTAACTCATTTTCCAAAACAATAAATTTATTTCCTAATACATCGACTTTTTTATTCACACTCTTTAATCCATTCATCTCTGAAACCTGATAAATAAGTTGGTTATTTGATATTGTACCCTGTCCATTTTATCATTGTTTTCAGTTTGTATTTCCATTAACTGATCAGTAACTGCACTAAATTATGCCAAAATCGACTGCATAATATCAGTTTTAATTGTTTCTTTGTTGACTATACTTTCACTTGGTTCAAACATGTCTAGGCTACATCCTACAGCTTTCACTTCATCACACTACCCTCGTCTCTATTCATTCTCCTAGTCATCACATGAGTCCACCATAAATATTAACTTCACAAATAGTCTGCACTTATCTTTCTTCCTATTGATGTCCCTCTTCATAGTTGTAAGGTCCTCTTCCAGTTCATCCTGTCTGTCATTGTTGATATTATCTCATCACTGTTGATCTTTGTTGGGCAGCTCTCAGGTTTTCTTTCATCTTATGATTGGGACTTCATTAATATATAAACTGTAAATGATACGAATCTTTTCTTCTTCTTCTTCTTCTTCTTCTTCTTCTTCTTCTTCTTTTTCTTCTTCTGCAACAGACAAAACTTTGTTATCAGTCAATAGATCCCAGCTGAGCACCCACTTGTAATCTTACCCTCCCACACATCACCATTAAATTTCTCTTAGTCTCTTCATTATTTTCAAAAGCTTCGAGAGTTGTAAGATATACAAAAGAAAAACCTTTTACTTATCTTCATGCTCTCTTCTTGCTGGCTCCAAGTCTTGTGTCTAGGGGTACATTCTTGTGGCTGAAATTTTGATTGAACGTTGTGGGTTCCTGATGACTAAATAACTGCTGAAGATTTGCCTGTATATTTCTTTTATTTTATTCCATTCTTCTAGATCACAGTGACTTCACAATCTCCATTTTCATACAGCCATCAATTCATTGTTGTAGACAAAATTGCAAAAAGTGTGCACTTTTATCAGAGGCATGCCCACCACTACTAACATTCTGCAGTACTCACAATATTCCAAATAGTTTACAAAGCAAAAGAGTTCACATACTTGCTTCACAAAATAAGTATATATACTAAGCCAAATCATTATTTTATAAATGAATTCAGAAATAAATTTAATAATTAGCATTAGACTGTGCAATTAATATGAATTTTAAATATGCCAGAAATTTTGAAATTTCAGATATTTTTAAAAGAACAATAATTCTAACTGCACATACAGAGTGTAACAAATTAATTTCTTTTTACACATTTTAGTCTGAAATATAATGCATGTTATACAAAATCATAGGAAATTCTTTCAGTGAAACAGCTGAGAATGTTCACCTATACCAGATTTGAGATTAATCCTGATATCGGCTACATCTATGAAAAAAAAGGTAATGTAGAAAAGGTGTCCCATTACAAACTGAACAGTTCAAATTTCTAGGTGTTCAATAGGATAGTAAACTGTCATAGAGAGCCTGTATTCAGGATGTTGTTCAAAGACTTAATGCCACCATTTTTACTATTCGAATGGTATCTGAAGTAAGTGATAGTTCGACATGAAAAGTAGTAAACTTTTCTTATGATGTATGGTATTTTATTTTGGGGTTACTCTTCCCATTCTCAAAGGATATTTTTGGCTCATAAATGGGTAGTTCAGGCAATAGGTGGGGTAAGTTCCACCCCCATTCATTAGTCAATGTATTCTGACATTGGCCTCTCAATGAGATATATATTTTTTCTGTCATTTCTTGTTAACAATATCAGGTATTCCTAAGAATTAGTCCTTTCACTTAATTAGTACTAGGCAGAAATCCAATCTGCATTTGGATTGCACTTTGTAAAGGGGCACCCTCCTCTAGCATAACTTTTCCTCAACAGAAGTAGTTGATAACAGAACTAATTTTCAAATTTTGAACAGGTCAATATTATCTGTTTATCTAAAAATTTCATATAATTTTATACACAATATGTTGTATTGCAAACTAAAAACTATGAAATTGAATTACTTTATTTTTGTTGTTACAATCGATATATACTAACTATGTTTGTACTGTTAAAATTATTTTTTAAGAAACATTTGAAATTATGAAACATTTAGCAAACTTAAGACTTCTATTATTAATTACACAATCTGGTACTGTTTATTATGTTTATTTCTGGATTCATTTATAAATTGATAGAAATTTATTTGTCAAGAAAAACTGTAAGCCCTTTGGAATATTGTTATTACTGCAAAGTGAGCAAGTAGTAGTGGGCATGCCTCTGATGTGGTCGAATGTGTCTTTTTTAAAAAAAATTTTATTTTGGAAGAATGATGTAACTTCAACTTTGTTAATGTAAAAATTCAAAAGACAGTGTGATACAGTGAAATGTGACGCAAATAAACATTTAAAAAATCTACAAAGGCATTTTTCAAATGTATTTATGTCAACTGGGACATGAGTACCTAAAATGTGAAAATTTCAGCTTCAAGAATCAGATCCATAGACATGAAATACTGGAGCCAACTATGAGAGAAAATATAAGTAAAAAGTTTATTATAAATCTTACTCCTCTCGAATTTTCTGAATTGACTTTACCATCGACGACAGAAGCAAAAACAAAAGGAGGGAGGGGTAGATTACAACTTCCTTGGCTCTAGTGCAGAAAGGTTTGCAGTGTAATGCTGCATCCATTTTCCACAAGCTACAAGTATTCAAAGATCTTAGCAGCATTCCACATGCCTTCAAATTGAAACTCAGGAGTCGTCTCATGGGTCACTACTTCTATCCTGTCAAGGAATTCATTGAAAAATTAAGGTTATGCCTGTGTTATATTGTTGACTGTGTTTACGTAAACTTATGGCTTGTGTTTTTTTGGGGTTCATAAACATTGTATTTTAACTGTTATTACTTTTATGTTGTAATTTCATATACTGACATGTTCCATGACCTTGGATATTTGCTCCTCAGTTTGGTCCTATGGAACTAGAGGTGTAAAATAAAATAAAATTAAATTAAATTAAAAAAATGGCTTTCGCATGATGCTCCAAGGTCCTCAGAACATAAATTTTTGTGAAGATTGGTGATAGCTGGTAATGAGCAGATATTGCTCTGTGTAGGTGGGTTTTCAACAAACACTGTGGCGGAGACACCCATTTGCTTAAAGGCAGACAAAGATGTTGTAGGGGTCACTCAATACCGTGCTATAAACCCCTACTGTTTGTCAGGATGAAGCCTGAGGAACCTGCAATGAAACAGGATTACATTTCACTTCACTAATTCTCTTAATGCATCTCATTGCTTTATCTTTGGCTGTGGCCAGTGGATTACCTACCTAGTGAGGAACCTGGTGAACCTAGTGGTTGGCTCCAGCTGCTGTATCCCACTGCAACAGCCTTGTGCTCAAAACAGTGACTTCTAGTAAGTGGATCGCTGTCCATGATGTTGAAGGCGTACCCTGTCAGAAGCTCTGCTGGGATATAGTGATGAGCAAAGCGCATGTGTGATGTATCACACATGTGATTCTGGGAGTACTCTGTTGCTCCCACATCACTGCCCATGACATCCCATTACATGGGCTATGATGTCAAATGCTGTGAGGTTGTGCTGAATGCTGATCCTAGTCCGGCAGTTCGGTAGGCCATCTGATCCAAACACTGCTTGAGTTTTGAGCAGTTGCTAGTAGACCCATCAATGGCAGCTGGTACTGGAAGCTGCCTTCCCTACCCATGGCTATAGCTCAGTGGTCTTCTCATAAAGCTGCAGGAGTATGTCTGGTACTGGAACAATCTCATACAGAAGATGTTACAAAACAATAATCAGAGAATTGATATGTGAATGATGTGAATGTCATCTGCCCTACTGCTTGACTGCCTCTAGCCTAGCAATGTAGAGTACTTATGGCATCGAGGAGTGACTCTGCTTTTTGACATCATTTGTTGTGACCAAATCAGCTCTGCTCTTTATGAGTTTCAGCAGTTTTCCTTCCTGCTACATTTTCTCAACCAATTTGTTTCAGTGTATAACTGATTTTTCAAACTGCTGATGGGTGTTTTTGTGTCTTCCTTAGCCTTTCTTACATAATGTTATGAGAGTAATGGAGGCAGTGTGGTCTGCACTCATCTAACCCTTTCCCACTGAACTTACTTGCACTCACACACTGGAAAGTTGCTATCACACTCTTGGTGACCGACTAATGATTTTGCAATGTTTATGCCTAGTGGATGGCTTATGTTGATACTTCCAGATGCTTGGGCAATGCTGTCCTGTTTGGACTTAGAATATTTCACTCTCCAATTCCCTTACTGTCTTGATGCATAACAGTCCCCTCCACTTTGATAAAAGTCATCCTGAATTTTACTCTTTCTTGGCCTACTAATGAACTACCTTACATATTTACCTTTCCTCCGAACCTTTGGTTCCATGTAAAATCTTATCCTAGTTCAATATTACTTTACTAGTTTGTTTTGTCATACATTGTGTTCTCTAAAATCTTTTATTTACTAGTATGAATCCGTTCCATGGGAATTTTGTGAACAGGTGCTTGTTTTCCATGATTGATTTTTCTTCTTAGATAAAAATAAACTGCACAAATAAATGCTAGTATTCCAATAACATTAGTGGTTGATACACTGATCATATGGTACTCCACATATGTTTCTCCATATTTCTGTACATGCTGTAACATTTGATCTACCAAAATTCATCTTTTCTCTGTAATGATTAATTCATCTATCACTTGTAGCATAATGGGGTCCAAGATATTATTTAGGAAGGTTAGGTTTTGTATGGGTAACACACATAACATATTGGAGCCAACAGGCATACTAGATACATTCACTATGTTTTAACCATTAAATCTGACGGAGATGTGTCATACGTTATTCACTTCAGACTTATTTATTTGTGATCTAAACATGTGTTTTACATTGTAAGTGGTGAGACTAATTGTTTGGCTTTTCATAAGTGCATTGTTGGTAGCTAGTGCACACCAGTCTCTCATGAACAGTACCAGTTGCGTGTGCGTGCGTGTGCTCGGAATATTGTTGAAGGTTGTTTTGTTCTGTGTCGGCTGCCATGTTGTGCTGTTGTGTGCATCCTTCCCATGTGTAAAAACATATAAATAGTGAATATGGCTAAAAGACATCGCTTGTCAAACTTAGAGATTGAAGAACTCTTGAACAAAGGCTCGGAACTTGATGATCTTTCTGACAACATTGGCAATTTTTTCAGAAGACGACAATGACTCATGTGAGCTGAAGAGCGAAACCTGTACTGCTGATAGAAACAATGTTAGTGAGTATGAAGAAGCTAATGCACAAGTTTCTATTAGTCAGGTTTGTCATTCAGTTCAAAAGCCTGCCCTCCATAATGAATGTGTCATTTTGATGCACTCCCTGAATTACCTCTGTTTGAAGAAATGAGAGTAATTCAGGTTCCTGTCAATACATTATCAACAGAACTAGACTGTTTGTTGCAATTTTTTGATCACAGCATATTTCTAAAAGTAAAGTCAGAGACAAATATATATGCTACTTATACTGTTTCTGAACTTCGCCGTCAGAACAGAATCAAACCAAAATCTTTATGGAAGAAATGGAGAGCAGTGAGAATACATGAAGTATATCAATTTTTTGCAATAGTTTTGCATATGTATCTTGTAAAGAAATCTAAACTTAGGGATTATTGGTCTGAAGACCCTGTGCATGCTTCTTCATTTGCTTCTCAGATAATTTCACGGGACAGATGTCCTGCCATATTCAGAAGTCTGCGTGTGAACAATAATGTGCTATGGATACCTCAGCAAGAACCAGGCCATGACCTTCTGCATAAAATAAGACCTGTTTGGGACTTTTTCACAGAAAGATGGAGAAAAGTCTTTTATCCATCACAAAATCTGACTGTGGATGAAGCAATATGCCCTTTTCGAGGAAGAATTGGATTCCATGTTTATATGAAAGACAGACCAGAGAAATATGGGATAAAACTGTATGATGTAAGGGATGTACAAACAGGTTACATGTGCAGTGCTGAAGTTTATACTGGAAGAAAAGGAAATGTTGACAATTCTGTCAAATCCCTGCTGCTGAGGCTATGTTCCTCTTACTTGTGAAAAGGACATGTGGTATACAAGGACAGATTTTATACAATTCCTGCAGTTCTTAAAGAACTATGGGAAAGAAATACATTGAGATTTGGAACTGTGATGAAAAACAAGATAGGTTTGCCTAGAGACCTAACAAATCAAAACTAAAGAAAGGAGAAATGACATTTCGTTGCAAAGGACACATTTTCTGCTTGAAATGGAAAGACAAATGTGATGTACACATGTTGTCAACACAGCATAAGATGACTGCTTTGCATGTCAGTGTAAAATGAAGGAGTGGATATGTTGAGGTTGTAAAGCCAGACGTTGTACTAGACTACAACTCATCTAAAACAGGTGTTGACAGAGGAGACCAGCTGATGAGTTACTATCCCTTCCAGCCAAAGACTGTAAAATGGTGGAAAAAGATTTTCTTCCATATTTTTATGAGGGCAGTTGTGAATGCCGACATTATTCAAAATATCAAAAAAGTATGCATTAGCAGATTTTATCTGTAAATTCACAAAGCAATTGGTTCAAAAAGGAGGAGTGGAACTAAATAAAGACACACATTCAGCATCTGGAGTCGCAAGTGCAATCAGACTCATAGCACATAATTTTTCTGAGAAACTGCCACCAACAGAAAAGAAAACAAACCCAGTTAGAAGATGCAGGGTCTGTTGGGAACAAGGGAAAGCTGTAGGAAAGGTAGTGAGGAAAGAGACCAGATACTACTGTAGGCCATGTAACACAGACCTTTGCGTTCCTGAATGTTTAGAAAGATTTCATACCTGAGTGAAGATCTCTAATTTGTAAAAATGAGAAAAAAAACATTTCACAATAAACCACTTTATCTATAAATGAAGCATTTAGTATGTCCTGCTGACAAGTGATTTTAAATCGATAGCCTACCATTCCCTATGACATGAAAATTTTGTCCACTTTGGGGAAAAATAAAAATGCTGAAAAATAGTATCTTTAGAGTAACATCTACAAATCCCTATATAATGTATTTGTGCTAAACATATACATATTCATAAAGAGGAAGGATGGAAGGTTAAGCTGATATTCTCCCTAAAGAGGTAAGTGGATTAGTAAATTTATTAAAAAAATTATAGATTGTAGCTCATTTTCTCAGGATCTGGCTATTAACTGGATTGCCAACCCATTAGGCTCCAATGTGTTAAAGGTTTCTCAGGCCAATACAACATTTGTCAAATTCCTGTACTTATCATGGTACCTGTAGTTGTAGCAGGAAAATGAAACTGAGTTCTGGCTATGTCACACTTGGTTCCATTAACTAATAAACGAATATTTGTTGTCTAGTTTTATCATATCTGTAAATGTTTTATTCTTGCGGAAGTTACGGTTACTGTTTCTTGTGAGATCATGGAATAGATCCAATGATTACTGACCCACTGGAAGTGTTGTTGTGGCATTGATACTACCTTTTTGCAGTCTGGTGCTTCCATATTTCTTATGAATAACTGCATTTATTATGGTTGCTTGTTGGTATGTACTACCTGTTCCATATTCGTGATCTCTGTTGTATACCAACTCACGATGGTTTACATATTTATGGTCATTTCCTGTACTGTGCCTATTGTGCTATTTAAATTTGTGATCCTTCATTATGTGCTTACACCAATATTGTGTTTAACAGTTTTCCACCAGCATCTAGCCAGCCTCCCTTCTTTTGCACTAGTGTTTCTGGAATTATCGCTGACCCTTGCTGTTCAGCTCTTGATACACTTCCTGTATATCTGTTAGTTGCTTCAGTAGATAAGTATACTAACATATCCTGTAACCATTGGACTTCATTTCTTACCACGTGGATATCAAATGTAAGTTCCAGTGACCACTTGTGGTTTGTGAGAAGCATGTCTGGCTGCGATGAGAATAAGATTCCATTTTCCAATGGCTGGATCTTAATTACAAATGCTTCACATGTGTCTAAAAACACTGTGCCCATAATAATACATTTTTCTATCACCTAAGAGGAAGGAATTATCATGAATCCTCTCTCTCCATAGGATGAAGGTCTGTCCCACCAAAAACTACACATACTACAGCAAACTAAATAAAATAACATTAATCTAGGTAATCCAACATTGAACACAATATACTGTTATTCTGTTATTTATCCCTGTATCTAAGTCCATATGGTACATTCTGGGCTACTTTCATTCCATGTGGTAACTTCTCTTGTAGTGATGGTAACAGTATTTGCAGCAATGCATCAATTGAACACTTAAAAGCTTTTATCTGACTAACACGCTCCATTGATGTTTCCATTGGCAACTGCAACTTGACATTGACCAGTGAAGCCATCTCCACTACATGATATGCTCCTTGAAACTTTATTAAAAATTTTTTGGTTTTACCCTTTAGTGTATAAGGATTGGCCAGTACGGCACACTGTCCTACTCTGTATCGAGGTAACTTACTTGTACCCTGCCGAACCCATTCTTGATGCTCTTATGCTTTTATATTAGCATGCTTTATCTGTTGCCATACATATTTTAATGTTTTTGTGAATTTCTTTACAGCTGTCTTAGGCCAGATTATATCAAAGGTTGTGGCATCTTTCACCCTTACATTACTTTGTACAGTGAAAGACCTGTTCCTATGAGGATTTTAGAGTTGTAACCACTCACCTCATAACTTAAATGCATTTCCCACTCTAAGTGTTTGCTTTGCACATAGTGACTTGATATTTTTGCTATCGTACAGTAGACTCACACCATATGATCATTTGCTTGTAGGTTGAACAGACTAGTGCACAATGTCTTCATTTTCAATAGGTGACACAACTGTTTCATCAGATCAGACATAAAATTAGTTCCTTGATCTGTGACCATAGTTCCTGGTACTCCAAATTTAAGTACTTAGTTGTAAACTATGGCTTGAGCTACAGTGTTTGCTTTTTGACCTCAGTTGTCTCTCATTACTAGGTAGCTCAAGAATGATTGATCATAGTCAGTACATACGTATTTCCTGTTAAACTTCTTTTAAATGGCCTTAACATATCAGTTCTTACCATTTGAAAAGATTTTTCTGATTCTGGTAACCTTTTGGTGACTTAAATCTGTTTGTTGAGCACAAGGAATGCAATTTCTAACTTACTGCTCCAAATCACCACACTGTGTTCTCCACCAAAATCTCTCTGCAATATATCTGTCAGTAGCTCGTTTATCTTCATGTTCCAACAGTACATGGTCATCTGCTTGTCATAACACTCCAGTTTAGAGTCCTGAAGGTACAATGACACACACATTTTGTTGACCTGCAGAATAAACCTTCACGCATAAGAAACAGTGGTTCCTTGCTGTATAACTGGAATTCTTTGTCAGCTGCTCGTGCCTTCTTTAAATTCATCAAACTTAACTTAGATACTTGCAACACTGCAAATTTTCCTACTAAGTGAGTCCACATTTCTGTGTTTAACACTAAGTTTGAGAATATTCATATTTCAGACTCACTTAATTTCGGTGACCATCTTGTTAGTCAACCTAAAAGGTCTTTTAGTCCCAGTAACCACTTCAAAGCTACACAATCTACTTTAAATTTACAACCATGTGTGTAACATCAGAAATACAAAATACCAACATTGGTTATTCTGTCATTGAATAGTTATGCTCAGCCTTGTTCAGCTGGCAAGACACATACATTACTGGATGACCATCATCATCTTGACTGAAAATGGCACAGCAAAAATTCATTCTTTGGTAAAACCAGGAAAATATAACACAGGATCTAAAGTTAATATCTCTCTTATGAGAAGGAAAGTTAATACTCACCACATAGCAGAGATGCTGAGTTGCAGATAGGCACAACAAAAAGACTCACAACTATAGCTTTCGGCCATTAAGGCGATTGTCAACAATAGACACACATATGCATACACATTGCATTTCAATGACTGCTTCACAGCCCGTACCACATGGATCCTTCCCACCAACACCAGCTTTTCCAAACTGCGCAGGTGGGAACTTTCCCTGCAATATATCCTACATTCCCGTAACTCTCCTGGCCTCAACCTTCATTAGTCACTGTCCTCACCCATTCAGCCCCTTCCCTTCTCATAATATTGTTACATTCCATCCTAGATTTCCATTGTTTAGTACCTCTCTTAAATATTTAAAGGCTGTCAGACACTCTGACATCCAATGAAACATAACTCCAATGAAACATAACTCAGTTGTCTAGTCAATAGTTGCACAGTTTCTGTCAACCCTTTCATAAATTTTGATTAATAATCTGATAGGGTAAGAAATGATTGTAACTGTTTTACTGTCTGTGAAAACACAAAATTTTGCACAGCTGAAGTGAGACAAGGATCTGTCCTCACTCCATCTCGGCTGATGATAAGCCCCAGGTAATTAACTTGTGAATGTGAAAAATGACATTTGTCATTGCTCAGCATGAGATGGGCTGTTCTTCATTCATCAAATACTTCTCTTAGGCATTTCACATCCTCATCTAAATCTTTAGCAAAAACTGTGATGTCATCCAAATATACCATACATTTTTTGTTTTGTTTTATACCTTCAAAGACTCCATTTAACAAGTGCTGGAATGTTGTAGGGGTGTCCTTTAACCTAAAAGGCATACTGTGATATTGGTAATGACCATATGGTGCTGCAAATGTTGTCTTAGGCCCATTGTCTGGACATACCTCAATTTGATGATAACTACTACTTAAACCTATTGTGGAAAATAATTTACAATTCCCCTGGTTATCCGAAGTTTCAGTTATATTAGGAATTGTATATGCATCGATTACTGTTTGTTCATTTAAAATCTGTAATCAAAACACACTCAATATTACTTTGTTCTGTCAAGTGGCATTTTCAGTACAGTTATTATGCTTGCTGACCAGGGACTATTGCTGTGTTCTATTATGCCTTTCTCAAGCTGCTGATCTATGGGCCGTTCTGTCAATGACTGGAGGTGCTTGCCCCTTAGAATCTGATGCAGTGTAATGGGTGTCGCTGGCAATGGACACTCTGAATTAAATAGATCTTTCTACTGCACAAACAATGACTCCATAATCACCTCTAAATGACTCACTTTGCTATGTAATGCACATGTGCTGCCAGTTTGCTTGACATTGTTCTCTATCAATGATGTACCAATGTCTCCTTCATCAAGTTCTTTTGTTGTAGTTATTACTAACCTCTTCCGAATGTTAACTTTGTCCATACCAAAATTATTCACACTTATTGGCACCATGGCCTTGTCATTTATGTTCCTAGCATATACTACACTTCTTCATGTAAAACTGTGCTGTCCATCCAAAATGTCATTACAAGACAGTAGTTCTATCAAACATAAAACTTGTTGTTGATACATTGAGATCTACTGTAACTCAGATTAGCTTGCCTATACCTGCTGTTATTCCATCGTGTGAAACAACAAATGGATTTGTACACAGTTTATTTGGTACTACCTTAGCAATGGGTGTATCTCTTGATGTAGAAACATTTGCAACTGCTGTACCCATGAGAAGCAAGTTCCCATTGAGCTCAACTGTTTGTTACCAAAGGTCAATTTTAGCATGATGCCTAACCAGAAAGTTTAGTTGGAATTACAGAAATCCATACCCCACTGTTGGCAACACTTACATTTGCTCACAAAAGCCTGTGTTTCCTACCGTAAACTTGAGCTGTGTTATCCTAACTGAATCTATCTTATTAGCCTGTTGTGTGCAATCTGTATCTCACAGTTTTCAATCTCCTCTTGTCTGTGATGTCCAGACTCACAATCAATATGTGTGCCCCTATGTCCACTCTAAATTTGTACTTCTTCCTATTCACCCAAGCTGTCAAGCAACAGTTCATCTCTTTGTATGTTTTTACTGTACTGCAGTTAACTGAGAATCCTTCCCAATGGAAGAAACATCCCATTGCTGTTTAACTGTTTTCTTTTCCCACTGTGTTTGCCCTTCTTTTTAGGTTCATAATCCCAAGCATTATGCCTACAAGGTGGAAATTATAGCATTGTGGTTGGCAACACTGTACCTTTGAATGCCCCTGTTGGCCACAATGGTGACATTTCTTACCAGACATAAATACCTTTCACTCGCTATGCATTTTTGTTGTGTTATTTATTGCTTGTAAATATGAAGCAACATGAAATGCAATGTCTAATGCTCTATTGCCTGCTTCTTTGAGCATAACCCTATCTGCATCTGGTTTCTGTGTTAGCTCATATGTCTGTGTGTTCACCTTGTGTATCTGTCAAAAAATAATTCAACTGTTTCATCTGCATTCTGTGTTAAGCTATTGAGTTTCTCCCTAAAAAAACCAAGCACTATTTTATTTTCTGTATCTTTACTGTAAACCCTCTGATAATTCACCAAATATGGATGCCTTATTAAGAAATTCATGTTACAAAATATAGATCTCAACCTCATGCATAAAATGCAACATGGCCATCTGAAACATGCTTCACAATAAGTGTGTGCTTATATGTTGTTGTTCAGACGGATGTTGTAGAGTGCATATCAATTGTCTATAGCACAGTTCCATCAGCAAAGATGTTACTGCATCTAGTAGATGGCCACTAGAAGGTGAACTTGCAGTCATCCTTAACAATATGATTGTTGTTAAAAGTAATGGTAACACTGTGTGGTGCCGATGAGGTTGACACCAGCTTCGATATACGTTTTTCTCTAGACTCTGAGCATCGTCTTTGGATGCTAAGCTAAGATTATCTTTGCTCTCTTTCACTATAGTTAGTTCTTTGTATGCCTTGCTTGTGTAAAGAGGTGAATAAATGAACTACTGTTAATAGGGTGTTGTTTGGTGTAACTGACTTGAACATCCACCTCACTGGTGACACCGAGTTCTAACATCTTCCGTTTTTGCCGTTTTACTGTGTCCGTGGCCTCTGCATCAGTTATTTTCGCACGTATTACATCATCACAAGATTCGAACAATGACTTCGGCCTAACGCCAGATTTTGTGTTGCGGGCGATGTACACCTGCCAGGACTGCAACACAATGTCTCTCACTCGATGATTACGACGATTTCACTGGACGTTTTTGAGCCTGCAACAATAAGTGAGGTTAGGAGTGTACATGACTCTGGCTATCAGATGCCTTTGTTTTCTCACCACATGTGCCCTCCCTCATTAACAGTGCAGTTACCTCTCACGGATCTCCGTGCAGTTTGGGGCCAATGCCAATTTCTGCAAATGCATCATTGGACAACCTAACACTGCCAGGACAACGATTTACCACGCTGCAATCTGTGCAGTACCACGTGGATTCCTGCCATGTGGCCGGAACTGCTTTGTTCATAGGTCAACCTCCTCAGCATCCGGCCACACCCGCGCCTGCCTCGGTTCAGCATTAGCACATGCCTTCCTGCTTTGCTACCTAGGCCTGCAACAGGAACAATAGCTTGTTATCTGTGCCTGACCCCCATCTCTGCCCCACTGCTATGCCTCAGTGTTTTGTGCCATCACATTCACCTTATCCGCACACCATTTTGAGTGGAGTGACTATGAACAATGAACATTCACACATTCCGTCTGACGTTTCGACATCATGTTCCACACTAAGCTTCTGGACAGCCCGCAGCCCCGCAGCTTCCCTGCAACACAGTTGGCCCCGGCTCTGATCGTACACTGAGCTTTCCACTGACTAGCATGCGTTTTCAAAATTCGAACTTTTTCTCACCTGTCACCCCTGCGCTGGCTCCAGTCGAGCTTCCACCACTGTTCTCGGTACATCTTGGTGCCTCGTCCACGTTGGTCTTCCGCAACACGTCAATCTGAACACACCCACAACGTGTTGAGCTCCCGCAACCACAATCGACACATTACGGTGCCTCACCCGCATCGGCCATCCGCGTCACGACAGATCACGCTCAACCACAACACGTCACCTTCACACTGCCACCCGACCAGCCCTCGTCGCCACATCCCCTACAGGCACACTCTCCTGGAATACTGCAGCAGCAACAGCTCGTGTCAGGCAGTGCCCCGACGAATTCTACTCAACCCGTTCTTCCGAACATTCTACAACGCTTACCGACGCTGCCGCCGTTTAATCCCGACAGGGCAACAACCTGGTTCAAAATTGTGGATGAAGTGTTCGACCATTACAAACTCGACGAGTCAACCAGATTTCTGTGCCTTATCACCCACCTGCAAGACCAGGAGGACTTGATTGCTGACCTGGTCAATGCCCCGGACTCAGCTACCTGGTACACTCTAGCCAAAAAGATAGTTCCACATCAGCTTGCGTGCTCAACTGAGACAGCAATACAGCAAGTGCTCCACATCGAGCAGCTAGGCAATGACAAACCTTCCCAACTCTGGAGATGGCTACGTGCCCTGGTCAGCGCCAATCTACTTTCTGACACAGCTCTCCTCGCCATCTGGTCAGATAAATTATCTCCTCACATCCGCTTCGCTCTGGCTCAGAGGTCTCCCGAACCTGTTGAGCAATGAATTACAATTACTGACAAATCACATGATGCATCACTGCTCTATTTCACCAGCCACTGCCTACCTGGCAAGTCTCAGGTTCATGCTCTTCGTCCCGCATCCGGGGCTGCACTGTACCGACTGTTCCTCTCTCTCCAGAAAGCAGTAAACAAGCAGCTGGGACCTCACCGGCTCTGCCCACAGTCATGCCCCCTCCTGCAAATGAACCTGCTGTGGCCACTGAATCTCAGCCACTGCCTCTGGCAACGAACTTTCTGCAGGAAATGCAACCACACTACCCATACTGTTACTTCCACACACGGTTTGGTGAGGCGGCATGGAACTGCAGACCACCCTGCTGCTTTCCAAACGCCAAATGCAGGTAGCTCCGGGTGCCGCCTCCAGTGCACAACATGACAGGCACCCCCCAGTGCTCCATTCTGTCCAGGAACTACCAGATAATTACGGACGACTTTATATTAAAGACATTTCGTCGAGATCCTTTTTCCTAGTGGATACAGGTGCCGATGTTTCACTGCTGCCTAAGTCCTTAGTGTCGTTGAACATCCACCCTCATCATACTTCACTGCAAGCCATGGATTCAACTAAACTGCAATGCTCGGGTTCAACCTCCCACATCGTCTCACTCTCCACAAACTGCAAACTCGAGTGGACTTTTTTAGTGTGTGATATTGAGGAACCTATACTAGGCATTGACTTCTTGCGACACCACAAACTTTCACTGGACCTAGTGTGAAACACCATGTTTCATCACCCATCCAAGACTCACTTCCCCTGTGCTCCATCAAGCAAACCCCCCTGGGACACATCGGTCCGGACTCATCTCATCCGTACATGCTCGTCTCTGTCAACGACGTTACAAGAAACAAGGCACAAGTGCCTTGTCGAGCTTGGAAACGTCACTTGCCTACGCAAGGAAAACTTTGAGCTCTCCTTCCGGTTCCATGAAACTCAGCTCCAGTTCTCCGACACAGCATAGGAATTACAGACACTGCAGCAAGGACAAAGCAAGGTCAGTAAGTGCGCTGAATCTGCTTGTAGTCCCAGCAATCGAGCCTCCGTGTGCTTACCTCCCACTACCCCTCACAACTGTGCTATCAAGTCTGCCATAACGTGTATTGACAGTTCCACAGGCGCCCCCCCCCCCCTCCCCCCCTAACATGGCAGTATTTGACACTCGGCAAGACACGAGTGCGCATGCACGATGAGCGTCACGTGTTTCTAGGTTTTCGGGTCTCTGCCAGCGACATTTCACCGCCCCCTGAGAAAGTACAAACAATACTAAACCTACCCAGACCTGCGTCATTCAAAGAGCTCCAGCGTTTTCTGGGGACAGTTAATTATTATCACCGACATCTACCTCGAGCTGCGGAGATTCAGGGTCCACTGATGGATGCCTTGGCAGGCACCCACACTCCTGGATCTTGGGCTGTTCCATGGGCCCTTGCTATGACACTCTTCCACCGCCCTCAAGAATCTTCTTGCCGAGACCTGCACCATCACGCATCCTCATCCCAATGCGCAGCTTTCCATCATCACAGACACGAGCGATACTGCCATCGGCGCTGTCCTTAGCCAAACTATCGACGGCCAGACTTCGCCTCTGCAGTTCTTCTCACGCAAGCTCACCAATGCACAACGGAAATATTCCACGTTTGACAGGGAGTTGCTCACGGTCTACAAAGCGATCAAGCATTTTAAGACTGATGTTGAGGGATGTCCTTTCTATGTTTTAACGGACCACGAACCCCTGACTGCGGCCATTACAAACCCGCCAGCGGACCCGCCTCCTCACCGCTTCAGATACATGGACTTCATATCTCAGTTCTCCACCGATGTCAGACACATAAGGGGTGCTGACAATATAGTTGCTGACTTCCTTTCATGAGTCGACACCGTCCATTCGCTGTTGGACCTCTCTGAACAGCCTAACCTCCAACCCACTGACGAGGACTCACAAAACCTGATTTCAGACTCTACCTCTTCACTACACTTCGTCCGCACCACCTTCCCTGGCATTTCTGGTGAGATCTGGTGCGACGACAGTACAGGCACATTACGCCCCCTCATCCCAACCACGCTCCATCGAGCTGTCATCAACGCATTGCATAATATAGTCCACCCTGGTGTTTGAGCGTCTACTCGCCTCGTAGTGGAGTGCTTTGTGTGAAGAAATGCCAACAAGGATTGCCAGCAATGGGCAAGCTCCTGCATCGCGTGCCAACGATGCAGAGTACACAAGCATACTTCAACCCCCTCGGCGCCTTTTCGATCCCTCCTGGGCGTTTCCAGCACATTCATATTGACATTGTCGGCCCTCTACCCCCTCCCCCCCCCCCTCTAACTGCTCTCATTATGTTCTCTCATCTATTGACCAAACAACTCGCTGGGTAGAGGCTGTCCCCCTCCCCAATATTATGGCAGAAACTGTGGCTCAAGCTTTCATCGAGTCATGGGTATCGCGTTTCGGATGTCCAGCTATCATCACGACTGACCAGGGCAGACAATTTGAGTCGGCCCTGTTCAACAAGATTTGTAAGATTTGCGGCATCCAGCGCATCCATACCACAGCATATCACATTCAAAGTAACGGGCTAGTTGAGCACTGGCACCGCACTTTCAAGGCGGCTGTTTGATGCCACGACTCTCTTTGAATGGAGTCCTTGTCCTACTTGGCATTCATGCGAGCTATAAGGAAGACCTCAAAGGCACAATAACCGAGTTCATATACAGCCATAACTTGGCTCTCCCTGGCAAACTCGTGAGCCCTTCTGCTTCTCTCCCTCAGTCTGACTTACCTTCCTTCGTGGACTGCCTCAGACGCCACTTCATCAACCTCCACATCACTCCGCCCGCCAGCCATTCCCACCCTAAGGTTCATGTCCCGAAATCTCTGGACAATTGCGAGTATGTCATGCTCCAAGATGACACTGTCCGTGCTCCCCTCCAACCTCCTTATACCGGCTCGTACCGAGTTCTCCGGCACTCAGCCAACACATATGACATCCAGATGAAAGATTCAGCTGTCACAGTCTCTGTCAACAGACTTAAGCCTGCTCATATCAAGCCTCCTTCTACCCCCTTTCAGGCCATGACCATGCCACTCACTGTTGTGGCTCACGACGCTCCGACCACTCCCTCCAGGTCGGACTTACACACTCAATCGAGTGACTTTCAGCTCCAATCGTCAAGCTCTCCTCTGTCCTCGCCCCCTACTCTGGTCTCACAGACTCCGTCGAGTGACCCCATGCTCCCCACATTGAGTTCACCTACGATCATGCTCTCGCCGCCGGGCCCTTCGCCGATCCCTTCGACCTCTCCCCCTATGTGGGGCCGATGAGGTCGACATCAGCTTTGTTATACATTTTTCTCTAGACTCTGAGCATAGTCTTTGGACGCTAAGCTAAGATTATCTTTGCTCTCTTCTGCTATAGTTAGTTCTTTGTATGCCTTGCTTGTGTAAAGAGGTGAATAAATTAACTACTGTGAATAAGGTGTTGTTTGGTGTAACTGAAACCGAACATCCACTTCAACTGCTAGTTCCAAAAAGGTTTAACATGGGCATTATGAATATTGTAATTGGACTTTGAACAGTTGCAGTGGAGCTTTGGATCAGAGCAAGTACTGACCACATATGTCTGGGAGTCCAGACATAGTCAGGGGCAAGATTGTAGGTGTGGTAAACCAACTGTAAAGAGAATAACTTCTGGGAAGTTTTGTAGCCCACAAGTTCTCTACTGGTAAAGTACAGTAGAGTGAGTCCTGATTATATTTGTCATAAATTGTTTTAATTGCAAGATAACACTGCATGTAAAGTGATACCTTGTGAAATAACAGTATAGAGGGGCAAGTATGAATTGTGAGATCATTGCAACACTGGGCTGAAACTGCATCTTGACCAAGTAATTACTATTGGTATTTTGGTGTGAAGATCTGTTGTGAATTTAATAGTCATCCAATTTGTTCCATAACTTGTGACCAGCACTCCTGACTGGCACTCTCTAAAGTAAATGAATGGTTGCTGTATCTGTATAGAGATTTGGCACGCTCTAACATTACTGACGGGTTGCTTTGTGTGTACTGGAGATGCTTTGGTGATCTCCATTTAGTGAAGCCATGACTCAATTGCAGGATATTTTGTTTAAGAGACATTAGGGATTTTAAAACACAACATCACTTTGGTCATATATTTTGTGTCAGCACATCTGCTATATGGTGAGTAGTAACTATCCTTTTCATAATAGTGCTGTGAGAGACGTTATTATTACAGATTACAATCCCCCTGCCCCAATGACAGATGCTCTTTCTCTTTTGGCAGTGAGTGAAAAATGAGTAAAAAATTTTTTAAAAATTAGAAGAATAAACAGTGACGGGCACTGTTCTGGCATAACCACAAGCACTGGAATGAAGATGCGGAACACAAGACCAGAAAAGGCGGTGAGGAAGCATTGGCCAATGGTGTGTGGAAATGGACCACACCATGCCAGGAGCGCCCCCTGCAAGAAGCGAATAAAAGCAGCACTCTTGCCAGCCTTGGCCGCTCTGATCAGCTCAGCATCCAGACCAATACCAGTAATGTGTGTCGACTTGCCTGAACATTTCTATTTGTGAAATTTGTGTCTTCCAACACGGCCACCCTACCTGTCCCGCCCCCTGCTCAGGCGCCACACCTGCAAGCATTAGGTGCCACACAGCTAATGCGGATGTTACAGTTCCAGACTCAACAAATCTCCATGTTACTCAACACAGTGCAACAGCTACTAGCCAATGCTGCATGCCTGACGGAACAAGCACTGCCTACTACAGCTGCTATACCACCTTTTCGACATTTTTATGACCAAGAAGAGGAATGGCTTCTGTGGTTATCATAGTTTGAGGTGCACATCATCATTCATAATATACCAGGTACTGTGAAACTTGCATATCTATTATCCACGGCAGGAAGTGCAGTGTTCAGATTAATTCAAAAACTCTTTCCTAAAACCACTCTGAGTGAACTTGGGTATGACAGAGTTGTAGACTCACTAACGAACTATTATGACCAACAAGTTAATGTGGTAGTAGCTAGGTATTAGTTCTTTAATTGCAAAAAATGGTCAGAACAAACTTATCGTGAGTAAGTAACAGATTTGCAGGGTATGACAAGGAAATGCAAATTCAGATGTACTTGTGGTGCTTTATATTATGTTGTGTAATGTGATCGTGTACAATGTACCTGACATCAAAATCAGATAACAAATTTTGAAACAGTTTGATCCATCATTTCAGCAGGTAGTGCAAATACTAGATCAGTACGATTCCAATGTCTTGTTGGCTCATACATTTGAGTAGCCAGCTATTTGTCAGGTTGAGTCCCTTGTTTCTGCTCAACTCATTCTGCATCGGTGGCTTGAGCGAGCCACACTGAGTAAGCAACCTTCCACACCAGTTCGCTAAACAGACGGATACACAGACGGACAGAATCAAGTCTTGCCCTTGCTGTTATACAAGGCACAAATGCCAAGACTGCCCCTCCCGACAAGCTCAGTGTTATGCTTGTGGTATGAAAGGATATGTGCAGTCTGTCTGTTTGCAATGTAACAAATATAATAATGCAGACCACTCACAAAACTAGTCACAAGGCACATGGCATAAATGCAGTATATTCCAAGTCTGCAACTAACAAGCATGAAGTTTCATCACTGATACATCAGTCAAACAAACTTTTTGTTCATTTACTTCTTTGTGGCAAAAGTCTGAAATTTCAGTTGGGCATGGGTGCCTATGTCACATTGCTAAATTGACATACATATGGACCATTTGGCTCCCGATGCCTGTCTAAAACTAGCACATAACTGACAGCTTATAACGGACAAGACATTCCCATTCTCATAACATGTACTTTGCCTGCCATGTACCGCTTGCATACGCGAACAGTCACTTTTACAGTGCTACAATCACATGAGAGTGAGAACATACAGGGTGTTTCAAAAATGACCGGTATATTTGAAACGGCAATAAAAACTAAACGAGCAGCGATAGAAATACACCGTTTGTTGCAATATGCTTGGGACAACAGTACATTTTCAGGCAGACAAACTTTCGAAATTACAGTAGTTACAATTTTCAACAACAGATGGTGCTGCGGTCTGGGAAACTCTATAGTACGATATTTTCCACATATCCACCATGCGTAGCAATAATATGGCGTAGTCTCAGAATGAAATTACCCGAAACCTTTGACAACGTGTCTGGCGGAATGGCTTCACATGCAGATGAGATATACTGCTTCAGCTGTTCAATTGTTTCTGGATTCTGGCGGTACACCTGGTCTTTCAAGTGTCCCCACAGAAAGAAGTCACAGGGGTTCATGTCTGGCGAATAGGGAGGCCAATCCACGCCGCCTCCTGTATGTTTCGGATAGCCCAAAGCAATCACACGATCATCGAAATATTCATTCAGGAAATTAAAGACGTCGGCCGTGCGATGTGGCCGGGCACCATCTTGCATAAACCATGAGGTGTTCGCAGTGTCGTCAAGGCAGTTTGTACCGCCACAAAGCCAGCCGCGGTGGTCTAGCGGTTCTAGGCGCGCAGTCCGGAACCGCGTGACTGCTACGGTCGCAGGTTCGAATCCTGCCTCGGGCATGGATGTGTGTGATGTCCTTAGGTTAGTTAGGTTTAAGTAGTTCTAAGTTATAGGGGACTGATGACCACAGATGTTAAGTCCCATAGTGCTCAGAGCCATTTGAACCATTTGAACCGCCACAAATTCACGAAGAATGTCCAGATAGCGTGATGCAGTAATCGTTTCGGATCTGAAAAATGGGCCAATGATTCCTTTGGAAGAAATGGCGGCCCAGACCAGAGGATGCAGGGACGATGGGACTGGAACATGGGGCTTTTCGGTTCCCCATATGCGCCAGTTCTGTTTATTGATGAAGCCGTCCAGGTAAAAATAAGCTTCGTCAGTAAACCAAATGCTGCCCACATGCATATCGCCGTCATCAATCCTGTGCACTATGTCGTTAGCGAATGTCTCTCGTGCAGCAATGGTAGCGGCGCTGAGGGGTTGCCGCGTTTGAATTTTGTATGGATAGAGGTGTAAACTCTGGCGCATGAGACGATACGTGGACGTTGGCGTCATTTGGACCGCAGCTGCAACACGGCGAACGGAAACCCGAGGCCGCTGTTGGATCACCTGCTGCACTAGCTGCGCGTTGCCCTCTGTGGTTGCTGTACGCAGTCGCCCTACCTTTCCAGCACGTTCATCCGTCACGTTCCCAGTCCGTTGAAATTTTTCAAACAGATCCTTTATTGTATCGCTTTTCGGTCCTTTGGTTACATTAAACCTCCACTGAAAACTTCGTCTTGTTGCAACAACACTGTGTTCTAGGCGGTGGAATTCCAACACCAGAAAAATTGTCTGTTGTAAGGAATAAACCATGTTGTCTACAGCACACTTGCATGTTGTGAACAGCACACGCTTACAGCAGAAAGACGACGTACAGAATGATGCACCCACAGACTGCGTTGTCTTCTATATCTTTCACATCACTTGCAGTGCCATCTGTTGTTGAAAATTGTAACTACTGTAATTTCGAAAGTTTGTCTGCCTGAAAATGTACTGTTGTCCCAAGCATATTGCAACAAACGGTGTATTTCTATCGCTGCTCGTTTAGTTTTTATTGCCGTTTCAAACATACCGGTCATTTTTGAAACACCCTGTATATGGACTTGATTCTTTTGATTTGTTTGGCTTTAACATTCAAGACAATGTGTTGTCAGTGTTTGCATTCAATGCAACAGACAGTGTAGCTAGCTTCCTAAAATAATTCCTGGAACTCTTTTCTGAAGGTTTAGGTAAAGCTAACAATTTTGTTGCACATGTTACACTGAAAGACAATGCTCAGCCGAAATTTTGCCAAGCCAGAACTGTTCCCATTGCATTACAGGACAAAGTCACTGCTGAACTTAAAGAATTGCAAGATAACGGAGTTATTGCACCCATATCAGCTACTCAGTGGGCAACTCCATTGGTTTTGCTCCCCATACCTTCATGTCACATTCACCTTTGTGTTGACTTTAAGACTACAGTCAACTCACAAACTGTCATTGATACTTACCCATTGTCATACCCAGAGGATCTTATGCACAAATTAGGTGCTGGATACTATTTTTCAAAAACTGATTTGCGCAACGTGTATCTTCAAACACTGCTCGATGATGACTCTCAAAAAGTGTGTGTAGTTAATACTCATTTGGGCTTGTTTAAATATTTGTGTTTGCCTTTTGGTAGTGCTTCTGCACCCACCATTTGTCAGGGTTATTTGGAACAGCTGACTGCACTAGTGCCAAACTGCTCAAACTATTTTGACGATATTGTAGTAGCAAGTCGTACACCTGAAGAACATATTGTAAATTTAGGTGCTTTGTTATCTGAAGCAGGACTAAAGTGTACACTAGACAAGTGTGATTTTTTTAAACATGATTTGCAGTACCTTGGTCATGTCAAAAATAGTCAAGGTGTACATCCTCTTCAGTTGCATTTGTTAGCCATCCGAGACTTGTCAGTTTCTTGCAATATAACAGAATTGCAGTCAGTTTTAGTGAAAACTCATTTCATACTGAATACTGCACAAATCGTAGCTTCATTACGTCACAAGAATGCCCCTTTGTTTGGACAGATGAGTGCCAAGTAGCTTTCAAAAACTTAAAGATGCATTGCTCAGTGATCGATGCTTAGTTCACTTTGATCCTGACAAACTAGTTGTATTGCAAGTTGACACTTCCTCTTATGGACTTGGTACAGTACTTTCTCACAGAATTAGTGATAAATACAGGCCTACTGCTTTTGCATCAAAAGTTTTGCCCAAAGCTCAATGTAACTTTTCACAAATTGAAAAAGAGGCTTTGTCTATTGTGTATGGTGTCACCAAATTTCACCACCATTTGTATGGTAGAAATTTCTACTTAGTGACCAATCACAAGCCTTTGGAGTCCTTGTTTCATTGAACAAAACCAGTACCTCTACGAACTGCTAAAAAATTGCAAAGATGGGCTTTGTTGTTGTCTCAATATCAGTACAAGCTTGGGTATTGTCCAAAAGCTCAACATTGTAATACAAATGGTTTTTCGCATCTTCCAATTGGGCCTGACTCAGACTCTGATGTTTCTGCTGCATCTTGTCACATCGATGCTCAGGACTCTAAATTGATTCAGTCTTTTCCACTGAACCATAAGAAGATTGCTCAGGCCGTTAATGCTGATCCAGATTTGATCATTTTGCTCAACTACATTCACACAACTTGGCTTCCTTCCTTGCATAGCATAAAGAACTCAGTAGCACAGCGATACTTTGTGCGTCGGTATATCCTTGCTGTACAGAATGGTGTAATTCTCATTCAAAATGACAGTGGCCAGTCATGTGTGTTGATCCCTAAAGCTTTGCAGAAAGAAGAGTTGCAGTTATTTCACCAAGGACACTGGGGGATTGTTCGTATGAAACAGTTAGCGTGTCAACACTGTACTTAGCAGGTTATGGATGCCCAGATAAAACAGATGACATCACATGCCACAGTGTCATGCCTATGTGGAAAATCAGTCTGCCCCACCACATAAATTCTCTGCTTGGCCTAAGTCACAATCGTCATGACAATGTGTGCACACAAGCTTTGCGGGACCTTTTCTGGAACACCCATCAGTTGATTGTGGTTGACTCATACAGCAAGTTTCCTTTTGCTGTGCCCGTGAACTTGACAATGTCACATAGCCTAGAAGGTTTACCTGAAGTAACAGTGTCAGACAATGGACCTCAGTTCATGTCAAATGAATTTGAAACATACTGTGAACGCAATGGCATACAGCATCTACCTAATGCATCACTCCGTGCACAGTCAAATGGTGAAGCAGAATGTTTTGTCAGAACATTTGAGCAGCAAATGGCCAAACTTCAATCCGTACACACCAGGGATCAAGCATTGCAACTCCTTCTCGCCTCATATCATTCGCACCCACGAGATGGACTTTCACCGGCGAAACTGCCAGTGATGTGGAAGTTGTAGGATACTCTTAACAGTGCCAGTTGTGTCGACAGTTCAAGCAGCACAGTCTATTGCCCGGCAAATTTGTAGTAGTTCTGAAGTGAATGCTGTGAAGTATTTCCTTCAGTTTAGAAATTGAGTTGAACTTATGAGGGCTTAAGTCAGGGGAGTGCAGTAGGTGGTATAGCACTTAGCAGCCCCATCAGTCAAACAAATCAGTAACAGCTTGCACTGTACGTGCATAAGCATTGTTCTGCAAAATGATGGTCAGGTCCTGCAGAAAGTGTCATCACTTCTGTCTCTATGCTGTTCATTTTTGGAGCACAATCTACAACCTGCTTTGCGACTAAAGTGATGACACTTTCTGCAGGACCTGACCATCATTTTGCAGGACAATGCTCAAGCACATACAGGGCAAACTATTACTGATTTGCTTGACTGATGGGGCTGTTAAGTGCTATATCACCTACTGCACGCCCCTGACTTGAGATCTCGTGAGTTCAACTCGATTTCTAAACTATAGGAAACACTTCATGGCATTCAGTTCAGAACTGCTACAAATTTGTCGGGCAATAGACCACGCTGCTCTAACTGTCAACGCAACTGGCACTACTAACAAGGGAACCTCCCCATCGCACCCCCCTCAGATTTAGTTATAAATTGACAGAGTGGATAGGCCTTGAAAAACTGAACACAGATCAATCGAGAAAACAGGGAGAAGTTGTGTGGAACTATGAAAAAATAAGCAAAATATACAAACTGAGTAGTCCATGCCAAACATAGGCAACATCAATGACAGTTCAGCTAAGGAGCGCCATGGTCCCGTGGTTAGAGTGAGCAGCTGCGGAACGAGAGGTCCTTGGTTCGAGTCTTCCATAGAGTGAAAGTTTTACTTTCTTTATTTTCGCAAAGTTACCATCTGTCCTCTCCAATAGGAACCGAGAACATTTGATCGCAAGATCATAGGTCAACCGATTCCTCCACAGGAAAACATGTCTGATATATTCTATACGACACTAGTGACAGCATGTGTGTCACATGACAGGAATATGTTGTCGACCCACCTAACTTGCACACCTGGCAAACGGGTAAAAAGATTTAGGTTTTCTTGTGGATGTGATGATCACTCCCAAAAAAGTGATGAAAACATAATAGTTTGTCACATAAACTGCAACAAATGGATGCAACAGTTTCACAGTCGCACAGTTTTCCCTGTGCTCTGTCGAAACATATGTTTTTTACATTTTCAAATGTTTCCGTGTGTAGACTGTCAAATCCTGCATATGTCCAAGCAAATCTGAAAATGTCCTGGAATTTTGGAGAGTGAAGTTGATTATGTGTGAGTGCCTGAGCTTTGATAATTGTCTGAAAATAAAAATTAAACTTTTCACTCGAGAAAAGACTTGAACCAAGGACCTCTCGTTCCGCAGCTGCTCACGCCAATCACAGGACCACGGCACTCGTAAGCTCACATTGTCCTTGATGTTGCCTACCTTGCGCATGGACTACTCAGTTTGTATATTTTGCTTATTTTTTTCATAGTTCCACACAACTTCTTCCTGTTTTCTCGATTGATCTGTGTTCAGTTTTTCAAGGCCTATCTCTGTGCCAACTTATAACTAAATCTGAGGGGGGTGCGATGGGGAGGTTCCCTTGTAAGAGTATCCTACGACTTCCACATCACTGGCAACGGTTAACATGTATGTATTTTGTACGAGCTGTAAGTAAATAGTTGCCACTATGAAAGTTCCAACCCTCGTATGTCAGTCGGATGCAGAATTGCTTAAGGTTGCATGTTGTTGTCGTTGTGATCTTCAATCCAGAGACTGGTTTGATGCAGCCCTCCATGCTACTCTATCCTGCACAAGCTTCTTCATCTTCCAGTAACTATTGCTACTACTAGGTTGCAACTGCTAGGTTGCACATACATACATAATTAAAATGTGTATTGGAAAGGAGTATTACAATATCAGTACTCACAGAGATTCCACTTTCCATTTATAAAGGTAAGCACTGATTACTTTCACTTCTTTTCCAGACAGTAACATATACAGGAAGTGTTCAGCACATGAAGTGTTGATCACAGCCATGACTTCTTTTAGCCATAGTTCATGCAGTGCCAGTGTATTCAGAGGACTAACTACTAGTATGTGGTATGGTATACAGAATTTTGACTGCCACAGTAATTCGTAACAAAGGTGCACCAATACTTATATTATTAACATTGCCAGGAGTATTCCTGGAGATGGACTTTGTATACAAGTATCATTCATATTATTCCAACACACTCACAGTACACTGTCCAAGCCCATGGGGCATCGGGGGATTTTTACCATTTGTATCTCACTTTGCCATCTAACAACTGTTGGGAAGTATATCGCTTGTCACTGGAGCAAGTTCATGGGATTCAGCAATCTGGGCAACATCAGCTAAGGATGCCAATGGATTAGTGTAGACCTCAGAGTCAAGTCCCAAGAGACAGTCATGTCTCTATAATTACACTAATGTGAGTCTGCACATACAAGGTAGCACATTGGGACACTCAAACTGATACTTGTGTAAGAGGCCTTATAGGTTGGTGATCCAGGTCACATGTGACAGCCCAGGATGGTTGTGGTGCTGGTTAAACTGCAACTGTGCCACCACTGTATGGGTTTGATGATCAAAAAAGCTGAGTCAGCAGCTGACAGAGTTTCTCAGAGTTAAGTTTCTTAGGCTCGATTCCGGGCTTCAAATTTTTCACAGCCTTTTCAGCTGGGTTGGTGATATGCCATACCTGGTAGTGCAACAAGAACTGGAGCATGTAATTCTCAAACATTTTTGCAGACTTGTTGAAGTTGATGGATGGCATTGGGGATGGTGGTGGTTAAGGCTTCTCTGCAGGTGCCTGGCTGGCCGCCATCATGGCACAACTATGGGGCAGTTCCACGTACTGTTTCAGTAGTTCCTGCATCTCGTTCTGCTGCAGCATTTGTTGCTGCTCCTGGAATGCAATTGCTCCTCCAGCATTTCAAAAATACCAGGTTCATCAAAAATTATTCTAGAGGATGGTGGGTTGACAAAAAAGCTGAGGATCTGAACCCCAGAACAGCGAATGAAACTCAACATACAAGTCAACATACTGGGGAATAGAGAGTACAAACACCACATATAGGTGAACACAAAGAAAAACACAAAATGTGGTGAGTGCAAATACCAACACTAGTGTCAGAGGTGTACAAAGTCTCCTTCCACCCTCCCTGCCCCTATCTCTGCCACAACCTTTAAAGCAGCTCAGCCTGCCACAATGGAGGCAGAAGGGTACATGTGTACTGAAGCACTGCACTTACAGCAAGCCAGCTTTCATGCAGCCTGTTCAGCCTGCTTCACATGACAACAGGCTGTGCTGTCAATCCACCATGACTAGCCAGGTATATGTTTGCACAGGAAGTTTCACTGCAGCTCAGTTATCATAACAGTAGAACCAGCAAAATGAACAAATCAAATAATATGGAGAAATCAAGAATTGGGGAACATGTATTGGTTACAAAATAGATTCCAAGTCAAACAGGAAAAAATTTTCATGTATTTGTGAGACAGCTGTAGGTGTCTCATGATATAAATTGTGAGCAATTAAACTCTTGTTCAGAAACCTTGAGTATGTTACAGGTCAGTAAATTTGGCCATCAGCATCAATCATCACTTCATAAATATTTTTGAAGAGGACAAAGACCTTCTGGCTCACAAGTGTGCAGAAATGTTTGCTAAGGACTTGAGGTCATTTAGCAGTATATAGGGTTTTTAAACGCAGAGCAAACATTGACCAAAATAGGAAAAAAAATATGGTTCTATGGATATTAAAAACCACATTCTGGCTTCTTCTTTCAGACATATATTTTTTAGATTAAAATAGTATGAAAAATGAACTTTGTGTTTGATACAATGCATTTGGGGAGTATAGAATGAATTATTTTGGCAACTTAGAATGTATTCAGCTAATGCACCTGACCCATTCTGGAAAAAGTAATTACAAACTGGTATAACTTGCATCATATTTGGCTGGAACACATTAATTTTACAGAAAATATACTTCCAAAACCGTACTTTAACTTGTGTTGCAATATAATAGACATCTTCAGGTTCTTAGGTGCAAAGAATCCTAACTTTCAGAGCTGATTCAGCGTACTACACAAAACATGAGGTGATCTGATGATGGTTTACATTCAGAATATCCAATACTAGTCGAAAGAGAGTGGAGTTGCAGAGAAAACAGCTAATATTGAGATAAATAAATATGCCCAAAATACTTAAAAAAGGATAAATAAAAGCCAATGTTTTCTTGCCTACAATGACCCAAAATGAATATGTATTACATTAGGCATAGCCTTGTGATACTCCAGTAAAAGAAAACTTTTCATCAACTACCAAACCCTACTCATAACAGTACAATGAAAGCATACACAATAAACTACCACATAGTGTAGCACAGTGGGAAGATGGGCAGGCAGACCAGGAAGGCTCCATTAGCCTGCTTGGGCTGGGCATAACTTGGCTTGGATGGGAAACAGAATGAATTTTTCATTTTAAAAAAGTCATTTCACAGCATATGAGCCAAACAACAGAATTTTTAAAAATAAATTGTTACATTTTACATAAAATTTAACATGGGTATTTTTATGTCTTTTATTACTGCATACTTAAAATTTGTGTTTTCTTTTCTGCATACAACAATCTCAAGAGAGATAGTGTAGCAACCGATAAAGAATGAAAAATGAGATAAAATTCAGAAGTTCATTAAAAAGAAAAGAAGAACATTTTCAAAAGTTTTGAAAATTATAAATCACACTCTGGTGGGCTGCTGTAAGCAATGAAAGGTAAGAGAATCACTTTTTTCACTTATCTTGGTGTGTATCATTCAGATAGGCAGTGTGAAGTGAGGAATTTTGTCCCAATTTGCGTTGATTAATTTTTCAACATTTTTTGAACACATGAAAGAGGTATTTTGTGCCAAAATCAAGGTCAGCAATATGGCCAAACTGTAGCACATATAACATAGCATAATACTCTGCATGCTAATAAATATTAAATCATGATTGACTGTAAATCTTACTTTAGGAGATCCACCTACATATTTGATTTCAATCAATCTATTTGTTTAACTGAAAAACAGGAAATGTAAGAAACTCAAAAGAAACAGCTTCCATGGATAATACCATTGTAGAATCAGACTTTGTTGAGCAAGAAGTAATTGGCCCATCAATTGAAAATCTGGATTCTGCCACAACTGAAAAACAGATGCAGCAGAATCGTAAAAACCACTCACATGGTATCTGAATCATTTACTGATTTTCCTAAGTTTTTTCAAGGCATGTTAAGCTTGAATTTAGAGTATATCATGCAAAACCAAATGAAGCAACAGAACAGAAACTTTGAACATGTGACATCTGAATTATAGATCAAGGTGACAAACAGTTGTGATTTGATTTAGATGAGAATTATAACTGCTCAGCAAATGACTTTTGAGGCATTAGAATGGAATTTACCAAACTCAAGAAAGCATACAAAGATTTGCCTGTGACTGTGCATAATTTCTCTCAGCAAGTTGAAAAAATCAAAACGACACAGAGAACAATAGAGACTTCAAGATATATGAAATTGAGTGCATCAACAGGTAAGGGGAACATGACAATTTGACCCAAACATCCACATCTATAACTTGTTATGTCAGCAAACAAGATATCTCTTTTATCCCCTTCTCCAGTTACTAGCTCTGTAGGTATCCTGATGGCAGCAGTCAGGTCCTTCAGGGTTCCCACCCACACCCTCCTTAACATGGTGGGTTGCAGCCCCCTTAAAAAAAGCATCAAATGACCCAGGTTTCACCTCCTGGAGATTACATTTACTTCATAATTTCCAGTCAACTCATATGAACCCGCATTCATTGTCTGTATTCTGTTGACGAAGCTTTCTAATCATGCATTCTATCTCTGTGATGTCTTACTCAGTCAAACTCACCCAGTTTTAACACCCCCCTCATCACACTACTTGAAGGATCCTACAATCACAACATCCACTTTAACACTGTATGGTTGCCTACCACCTTGAAATTTTTGCTGTCAAGGTAACACCTGAAATAAGTGACACAATATACCAAGCTTAAGATTTCTTTCACTCTTGTAGCATAATTCCTTTCAGCCTTGTTTAATTGTTGTGAAGTGTAAGCAATTGGATGATTTTCACCATGTATTTCTTGACACAAAACACACCCTACCACTTGGTTGAAAGTGACACAACACAGGATAAACTTATTTTTGTAAACGGGAAGAATAAATTCAGTGCTTCTTGTTAATGCCTGTTCAGTTTTTCAAATGTTGCTTGACATCCTGATATTCACTGAAATTTTATACCATCTTCAACAAATGTGTAAGTGGTTATGTGATATGTGCAAATCCTCTTAAGATAATTCTCATTTATTGATTCATCTCAGTTGATCATTTTTAATTAGATTACATATTTTGATCACTCTGGATCATCTTCAGATCTAAAATGAAGTGAAACTAAGTATGTACCATCTAATATTTTACAATAAGTAGAAAAGAAAATAATCATACATAAATCTAGAATCTACCTGAGTAGCTGTGTCAGCAACCCACGCTGTCTGCTCAGAACCATATATCAGAGTACTGTGTTTTGCAACTGCAGACAATGTTGTAAATAGGTATATGTAGGTGATTGGGGGGGGGGGGGGGGGGGGAGGGAGTGAGGAAGGGGAAATGGAGTGGGGAAATGAAGCAGGGAGGGGTGGTTAGGATGTTGTGAGTTTAACAAGAGAGATTGTGCTATGATTACAGAATGTATAATTATGTAAAAATTCTCATTGAAACACTGATAATGTAGAACAATGGGTATGTAAATGGGTTAAAATAGTGGAATTATAAAATGGTGCAAGGGGGGATTGAGAGCAGGCAAAGAAGGCAAGGGAGGGAGGGGAATGTGGGGGCAGGGAGAGAACAGTCGGGGGGGGGGGGGGGGGGCAATAGTGGCAGGGATGCTACAGGTTTAAAAAAAGAGGGTCATCTTGTACTAAGATTGAAAAAAGTCAATAATGTCAAAAACCATCTGTTAATATACCAGGATGGATGCATAAAACTTTAAAAGGGGGATCAAATAGTAATTATAAAAGTGGAAGTATAGTGGTGAGAACTGAATTAGTATCTAAAGATATTCAAAATGTGAAACTTTGAAAGTGTAAAGTTCTTAGTCTAGAAGTATAAAAATAAAATTGTATGAATTTTTTGTTAAAATATTAAAAGCATAGGCCTAAAACAATGTCTGTATAATAGTGAAAGACCTAAAGATTTTAAAATTACAAAATTGGAATTGTGTAGAGGATTTAGAACTGCATGTAGTGTTATGAAATATTATGCATTTTAAAAACACTGAAAGTATGAAGCCATAAAAATATAGAACAGTAAATTATAAAAGTGAAACTATGTGCAGCAACCAAAGTTATAGGGAATAGGGTGTAATAGTTATGGTTTACTGCATTTGCTTCTGCTAGGTGTCATTGTATGGCACACAGTTTTGAAGTACATATGGAAGCCAGTCTGTTCACCAGCCTACTGGCAGGATGATGTGAGCTGATGCGCTGCAACTGTCTCTTCTCAACAAGCTGGGCTGTTAATCACAAATGCACTGCAGTGATTGGAAGAGGCTTTCAAAGTTTGTACAAAATGTACTGTTAATAAAATTGTCCTGCTGATTTAATGTGTTGCAGACAGCGTATAAAACAGTTTGCCTACTTCAGGGCAAAATGTTGCTTTTCAACACTTCAGGTAAGGCATGTGGTATGTATTCTCCCAAAACTTCCTAAACCATTGTACGTGCTCATCCATATCCTTTCAAAACATTTTTCCTCTAATTTTATATGTAATGTGACTGTACTGGAAGCTTGCTTCTGGCTATGGTCCACAATTGACCTGTCTAGATCATCTTCATCTAATATGTCTAAATTAACAACTAATAACCTGGCTAAAACTTGCTTCACCAGAGCCAAAATTATCCAGGCTGGAGGGAACCACTTGAGACATAGCAAGTTGGAGTCTAAGCTATCTGCTATGTTTTCTACACCAAAGAATAACTGAAGCTTTTTGCTTTATCACTCTATGTCTAATGTAGATCAGAAGTGCAGGAATATGTAAAATTATTATTTATGCTAAATCTCTTGTAAACTCAGTTTTATATGTCCCTGATAACAATAATGAAATTAGTTTTACTGAAAGCATACTAATTAAAGGATATAAATAATTAAACACACGCCAATGTCACACTACACAAAAAGCATTATGAGCAATGAAGCTGCAGCAGAGGTATTGTTACCACTCATTTGAAAGCAGGCCCTCCCAACATTCTGAGAATTTATTGGGAATTAGACATAAGTAATTAACTTATGAAATAATTGATTTTGCTTTAATGACTACAATATTCCAAACTTTGACAGTATAATTTTATTGCTGTATTTTTTCTGGATCAGACAACACCATTCACCAATTAATCTAGTCAGTAATTAATATCTTGAATCATTTAGAATCACAAAAGATTTATTTTACGGTTGGGTGTCCTACTTGTAAATAGGGGATTTCAGAGACTGTATGTGAATAATGCTTCGTGTACTTTGTGAATAACTAATCTGAAACAAATTTTCTGAACCAGACAATGGTAAAGTCTTAGAATCCATGCAGATCAGCAAAATCTAACCTAGGCAGCTTTCAAAGCATTATGTAATTTCGGAATTCATATTGCATTCTTACATTATGTTAGCTCGTATGGCTAACATCTCTATGTCTGATCGCACTAGAGTCTGCATATGGGGATAAAACATATAACATTTCCATGTCATTAAAAGTCTGTAATCAGCAAACATATCACTAACAACTCTAAGCTGGACCACATTTGAAATCACAGCTGTCAGCAATCAGGTAACATTTATACATTAGTAACGTATGTGCCTAGAAATTATATTGTTATTTATATTACTTTATTTATGTATTTATATTATACATTATACACATGATTATTATTACTATTATTATTGGTGAATTCTCCCCAGAAATGGAAGACATTAAGCAAATAACTCAATCAGTTTTTCTTTGCTTTCTTCTTGTTCTTCCAAAAGGCTTTCATTCTTTCCGAAAAAGCTTGTTTACACTCTTGCAACCACTTTGGTCTGTGCTGTTTTTCTTTTGGTTGTTCTGATATAACTTCCCATTTGTCTACTTTTTGTCTGAAGATGTCTCTTTCTAGAATGTCAACTGGTCTTATGTTTGCATTATTTAGGTCATTTTGAATTTCATCTAGCCTAGGGGTGGAATTCTTAAGTACGGTTACATAATCTATTATTCTCTTCATTGATTTTCTGGTAGTCAGCTGAGATGACCAAAGAATTTCATTCGCCTTTTTCTGATATCAGTTTTGATGTTTGAAAACATTTCTGTTGTGTTAATTGATTGTAGCGTATAACCATCTTGTGTATGTCTTCCTCCTAGAATTTTCGTGATGATCTTTCTCTCTTCTTTTTTAATGTCTTCAAGTTGTTTTCTGTTAAGTGTTAGTGTTTCACTTACATAGAGGATTGCTGGTTTTATGACAGTATTGTAATGTTGAATTTTTGCCCCTCTTGACATTGGTTTTTTGTTGTAGAGGTTTTGCATTAAACCTAATCCTTTTTTAATTTTTGGCGGTGATGTTGCTGTGAGAGTTATTCAATAACTGTTGGTTCAATGAATTCTCCAAGGTATTAAAATTATGGGAGCCTGTTAATTTTACTATGTTTTGTTTTCAAGCTTGCAATTTCTGTTTTTCTCAAATGAAATTTGTAAACGTACTTTTTCTGCACATTCTTTGAGTATTTCCAGCTGTTTGACTGCAGTCTGCTCATCCTCTGTTAGAACAGCCAGGTCATCCACAAATGCAAGATATGGTATGTATAGGTTGGTTTTGGCAACACCCAGACAGATTGGGTTCCAAACCCCACATTTCTTAAGGTCTTTCGCCCTTTCTTCCACAACTTTGTCTAGAACTACATTGAACAGAACAGGAGAGAGTCCATCACCTTGTCTCACACCTGTTTGAATGTCGAAGGGTTCTGAGATCTCCCCCATAAATTTTACTTTAGATTTTGTGCCAATGATTTCTTGTGTTTTGGGATCTAATCCCCCCTCTTCTAAAATATGCTTTTTTGAAATCTACAAATGTGCATACTACAGGTTTATGTCTGAGAGTTTGCATTTTGAGTACGGTTTTGTGGTTGAAAATTCGCTCTGGACATGATTTGTTTGATCAGAATCCTGCTTGATATTCTGCTATTTTGGGTTCTAATAGCTGTTTTATTCTATTCAAGAGACAAGCTGACAGAATTTTGTAGGTGACTGGTAACAGAGAGATGCCCCTATAGTTGTTTTCATCTGATTCATTACCTTTTTTAAGTAGGTGATGAATCAGAGCAATCTTCCAGCCACCCGGGATTTTTTCGGTTTGCCAGATGTTTCGGATTATTTGAGTAATTTCTTTGAGTGAATTTCAGCCCAAATTTTTCAAGAGTTCTGCTACAATTCCGTCCTCCCCTGATGCTTTATTGCTGTTAAGTTTCTTGATGTGCACATAAATTTCTTCTTGTGTTGGCGGTGATGAGTTCTGTGGTGAGATTTCTGGCTGCACTTTCAAGAATATCTCTTTGAGTTCTGGACAATTCAAAAATTGTGAAAAATATGTGGCTAGTAGTTGGCAATATTGTTTATTTGTCAGGGCCAATTTACCATCTTGTTTTTCAAAGCAAAGCTTTCATGGTGAGTACCCTTTTATCTGGTTTGCAAAGTTCTTATAGAAATCATGTGTATTGTAGTTTTTGAAGTTTTCCTTTGTTGACTGCAGCTACTCAGTGACATATTTTCATTTCATTTGTCTTAAAATCTTAGAAGTCTGCGCATTTCAAAAAATTTATCTTGTGTTTCTTCTGATTTGTTGCAATTGTAATTTTGGAATGTCTTTCTTCTTTCTTCTCATGCCTTCTCACATTCTTGATTCCACCAAGGGTGTTTTGGTATTTCATGAAGAGGGATCAGATCTTTTGCTGTTTTGATGATTGTAGTCTGAAATTTCTCCCAATATTCTGTGTGTTGTTCTTCCCATTTTTCAGTCTTTGATTTTGTGTAGATCATATTTTGGGATCAGTGGTGTTTTTCTTTTGAATTTCCTCTTGGGTGTGAATTTAATTTTTATTCTTGTTAAATAATAATACGAATCAATATTTGCAACTCTGCATACTTGCACGTCATGAATTTCTTTTTGTTAGTCATATGATATTGCAACATCATCAATCTGAAATTCTCCCAAATGATGGATGGGTGATCCCCACATTTTTTGTTTATTGAGATGTTTCCGAAGCAAAGTTGACATAATTTCTAGGTTGTTTCATTGACATAGCTCAATGAGTCATATGCCATTTCTATCAGTAAATTTGTGTGCTGGATAGTTTCCTACTGTCTTCTTGCATCTGTGTTCTCTGCCAAATAGTACACTGAAGTCACTGAGTAGAATTTTCACATCATCTTTCGGAATTTTGGAAGTTCTTCCCAGAATCTTTCTGTTTTTTTCAGACTCTTTTTTATTATCACCATTTCTTGGTGCTTGTACATTAATAAAGGTGTAATCTTTATTTGTGTGTTTGATTCGTACAGTCATTAGTTGATTGTTGATGGGTTTCACATCTGTTACTCAGCCCAGCTCTTTTTTGTCTACAATAAAGGCCATTCCAAATAGTTCTTCTCCTTTGACAATTTTCATGTTTGTTCCACTTATGAAGATTCTGTAATTATTGTAGACTATCATTTCTGAGTCTGTGTAGCACGTTTGTTGCAAGGAAAGAATTTGAATTTTCTACTTTGTGAGTTCTGTTGTGAGATTATGTAATTTTCCTGCTTGAATAAGTGGCTGAATATTGGAAGTGCCCATATACATGTGTGTTTTTCGTGGAAGTTTACCAGACCAGTCCAACTTGCTCTTTTGTATAAGTCCAAGCTCCCCAGAATCCAAATGCTTGTTTGCCACTTTAAAATGGGTAGATTGTCCACCTGGGGTAATTTTGTTGTTAGTTGTACAAGTCATATTTGCTTGTCATCAATTGTCTAGCTTTGCTAACTGTGTAGAACCAGGGATTGTGAGTTCATGGAGCATATTTACAGCTGCCTCCTGGTGAACAGATGGCGACCATACCACCACTTGCTCCAAGTCAGACACAGCATGGATTGTGGTTGTCATTTTGGTCCACAGGTGGTATTTTATTTCCCACATACCCAGCATATCTACCAACCATTCCCCTATCTGCCACCTGGGGACATGCCAGATGTGGGTTGACAAACCCCACACTGGTATACATTATTATTATTATTATTATTTGTGTGTGTGTGTGTGTGTGTGTGTGTGTATTTTGCCTAATTCAGAAGAAGGACTTTTGGCTTACGTTTTTAGCAGTCTTTTTGTTGTCCACGTCTACAAGTCAGTGACTCCACTATATGGTGAGTAGCAATCCAACATTATAAAAGTATAATGTTGTTATCAGTAACATTTCTATGTCCAATCATGTTGCTCAATTAACATCAGTGTGTCATTTCATGTGGGATTTTGAATAGGGCTATGATTATGTTCACATTTCTGGGTCAGCCAAAGTGAAATACTGTGCCCCAATATACTACGCATAACAACTATATCTGGCAAGATTATGAAACAGTGTAACTGGCTTTTGTGTCTAAAGAATCTTGGATGAGCCAATGGGTATCCAACCTGACGGCATTAAAGGATCAGCAAACTATGTGTATTTGACTGTGTTACTTAGGATGGTAACATATCAGTACTGCAAACCCTTTAATGTGCAGTGATAGAATCGTATTTCTGTCATCACATATTCTGCCACTGTGAACTTTAACCATATTTGTGACGTTGCTATTGAGTGATTCTCCTTTCTTACAGGAAGACAAAGAATGTGCTGCCCTTCTGTTTACCTGTATATACTGTGAATTGTGAAACTGGAACTGGTCACCAACTCCAATGCAGTGCAAATATATTGGGATTAAACCACCTTTAGAACTTGTTTCATGTCCAGATTACATCATTTGAATTACTCCCACCTGACATCTGTTTTCAGTATGTTATTTCAGTTCAATAATATATGAGACTTCAAGATTCTTCAAAACAGAGTGTAACAAAACAAAAGGTAAGTGGAACATTGCTCACTCCCTCACCACCTATTTCCTGTATGCATATGATACTTCTCCATATAAAACACTGTGATGCATCCAACACATCATTCTCCTCTAGTGGTTCTACCACACACAGCGTGTCATAATATGCTCATCCTCACAATTAGTTATAACAGAACAAACATTGTTTCAAGTACATTGACAAAACAAAATAAATGATTTTCCTCACAAATATGCAAAACAAAAAATCAGACACAACAGGGGAAACAAAAATCAAATGAAGAGATGGACACTTAATGTAACACTATAATATTTATTGACAAAACTCAATTCCTCTGCCTGAGTGGCTGCCCGTACATAATAATTATTTTACACACCTGAAAACTATAAGCCATTCCCCTTGATCACAAGACGGCACATCATCCATACTAACCAGAGAAAGCTAACTGTCATATTTACACATTCTCAGAACACTGTCTGGGTTTACTCACCACACTTCACATACAAACACAATTTAAAATCGAGTAGAAGACCCACTTACTCAACATGCCACATACAGGAAAAAAAAAAGAACTTACAGCATGTTGAAGTTGCAAGTAGTTGCTTGAGATGAGGTTCCAGGTCCAGTGGCTGACATCCAGCATCTAAAATTACTTGTAGAGGTATGGAGAGAATGACTTTAACAGTGGGCAGTGGAACTGGGTTTTCAGTGGTGAGGAAGCCAGTACTTGACTACCTTGGGCAAGATTGCAGTAGAGCAGCAGTGGATATCTGGTTGTTGTCTGACATATTGCCATCAAAACAGCATTGTTAAACATCCATTTCATTACACACAGTTGGCATGGAGATGCTGCTGTAAGCAAGCACTCTGTTGTCCCAGGCAGCCAGCAGCATAGTTCGACCATTTAAATGATGACACCAGTGACTCAGCAGGGGCAGTGACACCAACAGCAGATGGCAGCCCACAATGGCAGCCCCACAGACGAGGCGGCCACTCAGTTTGAGGCAAGGTGCTGTAGTGTGTGCAGAACCACACTGTGGACAAAATGTAGAGGCAGTGGCTCTCAGCAGGGGTGCCTGCTCGAGCAAGCAAAGGTGAACAGCCCATACAAGCAAAAGTAGTTGAGTAACTGCATGGCCCCTATCTTAAACTATACACCAGCAGGAGACTGGCAGTGACACTAATATTGTCTCTGGTTGAAGTCAGCAGCATCAGACTAAGTGCAGACAGCAGCCTCACAGTTGGCAGTGAGTCTTGTAATCTTATCCTCCCACAGTCTATTTTCAATCTCTTCATAAAGATTAATTCATTTCAAAAGCTTTGAGAGGTGTAAGACGTACAAATAACTTTTTTACTTATCTTCATTTTCTTGCAGTTCGCTATGTCTAGGGATAGATTCTTGAGCCTGATTTTTTTTTTTTTTTTTTTTTTTTTTTTAACTTTGTGGGTTCCAGATGACTAGATAAATTTTAAGTAAGCCTGTTGCATGATTCCTGATTGCACCTGTTTTTTATTATGTCACATTCTTCTACAGCACACTGTTTTTACCATCTCCACTTAAATAAAACAGAAATTTACATTGTTATTGTCAAACATAAAAACAAGTCCAATTCCATCAGAGGCATGCCCACAACAACTACTTTCTGTGGAACTAACAATATTCCAAAGAGTTTACAAAACAAAACAATTTACAAACTTTCTTGACAAAAGAAGAATCATCACCAATCTATACCATAATTTTTTTAAATTCTGGCGGTTTCCGTTGATTAAGGGTGGCAGTGTGGTACTGGTGTGCAAGACTCACACTCCCCCTTGGCTGTCAAACTTACTTGGAGTAACTTCGCCAATCTTCTTTCAGGGTAGTCGGCTGTGAAATTCTGCCCAGCTTCTTCTCTGATGAATAGATGCTACTCTGGGGGAATTTTCTATACTTTTAAATAACTTGGTACACTCAAGAATACTTTAAATTCAATCTCACTATATTTCATAACACATAACAGTTTTCATACACTACACATATCCCGTAAGCTCAACGCCTTCTGGTCTGACAGAAGCTATTACAATCATCTTTCTACACATACAGTCTATAAATCTCTCCAAGTTTAACAAGACAACTGTCCATACTTTATGGCAGTAAATGAGAGAATGAATGAAAAAAGTCTCTTCTTTTCTTTTAACAACCTTCAAGTGTTTACACCAATAACGTTTTATCTCTCACAGAGTACAAAGCGTTTACTCCATGGATGGGACGTGCAACTTCTTAGGCGGGCTCAGTGACCACCTGCTCATGCCGATCATCTGTCTGATACATGTCCGTCCTATACACACATAATTGTGGGGCAGTAGACATAGTTCTACTTTACCACACTTATCTCTAAAATAACATGTGTTCAAGATGGTGAAAATACGAGTGTCTATAGAATTTACTCCGAAATTCTCGAGGCACTACAAAATGACCCAGAAATAAATTTAATAATTAGCATTGCATTGTGCAATTAATAATAGGAATTTGAAGTATGCCAGATATTTCATAATTTCAAATATATCTAAAAGAAGAGTAATTGTAACTGTACATGCAGAGTTAACACATATCGATTGTAACAAATTAATTTCATTTTATACATTGTGGCCTGAAATATAATACATCATATACAAAATCATATGAAATTCTTTTATTGAAACAGCTGAGATAATTTTAACCTATACAAGATTCGAAAATATTCCTAGTATCAGCTATTTCTATTTAAAAAAGACAATGTTAGAGGAGGGTGTCCCATTACAATGGCACCCTCACAAAATTTGGAAACAGTGTGTTTACAATATTTTGTGGCAGACAGTAAGGTTTGCCAATTGGTATACAAAATGGTGCCAAAAGATAGAGTACAGATGTATAGAAGTATTGACCCATAACATATTACAGAAAGCACAAGAAAAATATCTACTATACAAGTCATAAACTATATATATATCAGGGTATGGTATTCTGATTTTCAGATCCGTGGAACATACTGTCACAAGACAATAAATACTAGGTCAAAACTACAACATTGCAACACTAAATACAGAAATAAATACAGATACAAAGTAAATTGCAAATTGTAAGTTTACATCCATACAATGAAACCAAAATCTTCAAAAGAGAAGAGAAAATTTTCAGAGCCTAAGCGTATGATGAGTGAGCCAATTCAAAAAACTCACGACGACAGGTACAGACCAGAAAAATATATTCAATCACGAGTAGGCATATAGTAAAAAAGAATCAGCAACATAAACCAGAGTATTTAAGGATATATTGAATAGCAAAAGAACAAAATAATGCAAAAATATTAGGACTTAAGTTTACGATGTGGGGACTGACCCATGAATCCAAACCACACCGGGTACAAACCAGCAAAAACTGTTTTGGCACAAAAAAATGAATAAAGTTCATAATCATATCAATAAGTTCAATCATATGCAAAGAGTAATTTAAGAAGCATATAGCCTCAATCAATGATTGTACCCTCTCCTTGAGTACACACACACACACACACACACACACACACACACACACACATACACACACACACACACACACACACACACACACACACACACAATCAGACGCGATGGCCAGGGGTATCCAAAACAGAGTTGAGCATGACTCTGCCCACAACTCAAGTTACAATCCTTGAGTACACAACACACACACACACACACACACACACACACACACACACACACACACAGATGCGATGGCCAGGGGTATCCAAAACAGAGTTGAGCATGAATCTGCCCACAACTCAAGTTACAAAGTTACAATCCTTGAGTACACAAACACACACACAGACACTCACGATGGCCAGGGGTAACAGAGTTAAGCATGAATCTGCCCACAACTCAAGTTCCAATTAGATACAATACTGTACAACTCAGGATAAATACAGGTAACCAGAGTCATAAATAGCTTTGAATGATGACATAATCAAGTAGCTTGAGGAGCAAAATCAGTGTATGAAACCAGACATTTATACATCTTATTATATTGTCAATACTAGTAAATGTCTTCCACACTATTTGCTAACTGTCCATACAAACCAACTTACATACACAATAGCCTAGAAGATTCATTTACAAATGAAAAAAAAATATATATACTGATTTAAAGTTACATAATATATTGGAAAGTCAATCCCTCTACTCAAAAAAAATAAAAAAATAAATAAATAAATAAAATAAAAATAAATAAAAATGTGCATTTATGCTAAATAACACTGTCTTTAGCAGTCTTGACTAACAATCCACAAATATCAGACACAACACAGATCCAGTCAACAGATGCTTGAGTATGTTACCCAGCGCCCATGATTTCTTGCAAGTTGACTGGTCCAGCACGGTACAGCCATACACCAGTGTAGGGAGTGGATCTGCCCACATCTTTCAGCTTCCATCCTACAAATCTCATCACATGCTCCAACGGATAGCATTCATAACAAATCCTGAAACATTGTTTTGTGTCTAAATATGCTGTTCAATACCTTCTTCGCATCACATGAGATATGCTCTCCCTATTCATTTTCTAAGTCAATTATATGGGATTTACGTCAGGTACGATTAAAAAAAATGTTCAGATATGAAACATTAATAAACACAGTTAAATGCAATAAAAAAGTGATATATCAAGGTGATGCATACATACATACTAAGATACTAGTCCTAATTTTTGCAGTACAAATTATGAACATTGTCCCATTTCAAAATTGCAAAAGGATCTACTCATTTAGTCTCATGGCATATATGTATCAAATTCTAAAGCACAAATCTATTACAGAACATAATTGTATAGTGTATCATAGATTTTAACTCAGTCAATAGATGGGACACCATCATACATGCTAAATTCATGACAATGGAAAAAGAACAAACAAACAAAAATTATATACTTATGGATCATACCTATAGGCTTTCAGTTTGGTAATCCAAACAACTTATTAGATTTAGGACACATAAGCTTGTATGCATTAGGATGTAGATTTCCAAGAATTTCAAATGGTCCAATATAAATATTGAAAAAATTTCTTTATCTCAGTTGTCAACATTTTATATTTCTCTTTGGCTTTCACCAACACAAGATCTCCCACCTCAAACTTAGAAAATCTGTCTTTATCATCATGTCTCTGCTTTCTCCTATACCCCTGTTTTTCCATCATCTCCCTAACACACACTTCCCCCTCTTGCGTGTTGACAGAATTTTACATTGTTAGCTGGTCTGCAAATAAACATGATTTCAAATGGTGAAAAATCTGCTGAATAATGTTGTAAGCTGTACATAATACCCTCAAAACCGCTGACATAATGATTCTTACTACAATATGTTCTAAACAGTCTTCCAATCTCTCTCATATATCTTTCTGCAGGATTACTTGAAGGATGGTACACCGAGGTCAAAATATGCCTTATTTTTGTGTGATCAACAAAATCTTTTCAAGTTTGAGAGGTAAACTGAGAACCATTATCAGATAAAATTGTTTTAGGAACACCCACCTGATGAAAATATGTGTTTTCAAACTTAGAGATGATTTACTTACTGGTAGCTTTCTTAAGAGGTAACAACTTTATGAGCTTTGAAAATACATCAACCACCACAAAAACATAACAATATCCATTCTTAGACTTAGGTTAAGATCCATAAACATCCACAGACATGAGATCAAGTTTACTATGAGGCAGTACGTTTTGCATTTGATCTCTACTTGTATCATTACTCACCATCACTCTTTGACATCTGTCACAGCTGGCAGTCTCCATCTTGATTCTCACCTCTAAGTTATAAAAACAGATGTTTTCCTGACTCATTTATGTGCATTTGATTGATCCACAATGGCCAAAACTCTCATGTGTATAAGTAATTAAAGTATCAATACACTGTTCCGGCCAACATATTTTCCAATCCTCTGAGTCAGTCTTATGTCTCCTGAATAAAATAGCCTTGTGTACCTTATAATACTGTTCTGACTGTCCTCCTCCTCTCTTACCCAACAAGCTCTTAACCAATTTTTCCAATTTTTATCATGATTTTGATACCTGCAGATGTCTGCAAATTTTCAAGATCTCTTTTTCTTCTTTCACACCTCTCAAGTACATAAATTTAAACTCTTTCTCTCCTTCTCCAAAGCTGTTAGATGATTCACTCCTTAAAGGTAGACAAAGCATCAGCAACTACAATGTCTGTGCCCTTAATGTATCTGATTTCACAATTCAACTGCTGTAACAACATGGCCCAACAAGAAATACTGTTACGGTACAGCTTACACACCTGAAGATAACATAATGCTCTGTGATCAGTATAGATGATGACTTTGTGACCTAGTAAGTAATTCTTAATTTTTTTGAACATACAATGTACAGCCAAAAGTCTTTCTCAGTTACAGTGTATGTCTTTTCATGTTTCTGCAACATTCTACTAGCAAATGCAAGAGATCTGTGTTCAGTAACACCATCAGCTTCAAGCTCCTGAAATAAATTATCACCCAATCCAACATCACTACTGTCTGTCATAATACAAAAAGGTAGAGATAAGTCTGGTCTGAGCAATATCTTACTGTGACATAACTGTCCTTTGATCTCATTGAAAGCATCCTGACACTCCTCATTCCAACCCAAATGGTATTCTTCTTCAAAAGTACTTTGACACAACTGTCCTTTGATCTCATTGAAAGCATCCTGACACTCTTGATTCCAATCCCAAATGATACTCTTCTTCAAAAGTTCACGCAAACATGGAACATTCAAAGCTTGGATGCTACAAAATTTTCTATATAATCTAATTAGCCCAAAAAAGATTTAAGCTGTTTTTTATTGTGAGGAGTAGGAAAATTAGTAACAGCATCAAGTTTCTACTTATCATATGCAAAGCCTTTTTCAGATATTATGTGTCCTAAAAATTTAACCTCTTCCACACAATATTTGAATTTGCCTATTTTCAAAGTCATGCCTCTTGATTCTAACTGTGAAAACACATCTCTTAACAGATCCAAAAGTTCTTCCCAAGTTATTTCAATGACCAGAATGTCATCAACATACACAATTAATTCTGAACTCACATCACTTCCCAAGACGGAATCCAGAGATCTTATGAATTCAGCTACAGATACATTTAGCCCAATTGGCACCAAACAGTATTGAAAACACTTTCCTCCATACAAAAATGCCGTATACTTTCTAGAATTAATTTTATGTGGGATCTGGTGAAATCCAGAGGTCAAGTCCAAACTACTCGTGTATTTTACATAATCAAATTTGTGTAACAGCTCATCCATTTCTCAGGATGGTCATTCTCTCTGATAATAAATTTATTAATATGTCTAGAGACCAAAACAATTCCCACTCCACCATTTTGCTTACTTACCACAGCTAAAGGATTATTGTAAGCATTCCTACTTGTCTCATCTACATCTGCATCTAATGATTACTCTGCAATTCACATTTAAGTGCTTGGCAAAGGGTTCATCGAACCACAATCGTACTATGTCTCTACCATTCCACTCCCGAACAGCGCACGGGGAAAACAAACACCTAAACCTTTCTGTTCAAGCTCTGATTTCTCTTAATTTATTTTGATGATCATTCCTACCTATGTACGTTGGGCTCAACAAAATATTTTCGCATTCGGAAGAGAAAGTTGGTGACTGAAATTTCGTAAATAGATCTTGCCGCGACGAAAAACGTCTGCTTTAATGACTTCCATCCCAACTCACATATCATATCTGCCACACTCTCTCCCCTAGTACGTGATAGTACAAAACGAGCTGCCCTTTTTTGCACCCTTTCGATGTCCTCCGTCAATCCCACCTGGTAAGGATCCCACACCGCGCAGCAGTATTCTAACAGAGTACGAACGAGTGTAGTGTAAGCTGTCTCTTTAGTGGACTTGTTGCATCTTCTACGTGTCCTCCCAATGAAACACAACCTTTGGCTCACCTTCCCCACAATATTATCTATGTGGTCTTTCCAACTGAAGTTGTTCGTAATTTTTACACCCAGGTACTTAATTGAATTGACAGCCTTCAGAATTGTACTATTTATCAAGTAATCAAATTCCAACGGAATTCTTTTGGAACTCATGTGGATCACCTCACACTTTACGTTATTTAACATCAACTGCCACCTGCCACACCATACAGCAATCTTTTCTAAATCACTTTGCAACTGATACTGGTCTTCAGGTGACCTTCCTAGGCCGTAAATTACAGCGTCATATGTGAACAACCTAAGAGAACTGCTCAGTTGTCACCCAGGTCATTTATATAGATCAGGAAAAGCAGAGGTCCCAGGACGCTTCCCTGGGGAACACCTGATATCACTTCAGTTTTACTCGATGATTTGCCATCTATTACTACGAACTACGACCTTCCTGACAGGAAATCATGAATCCAGTCACACAACTGAGATGATACCCCATAGGCCCGCAGCTTGATTAGAAGTCGCTTGTGAGGAATGGTGTCAAAAGCTTTCCGGAAATCTAAAAATACGGAATCAACTTGGGATCCCCTGTCGATAGCGGCCATTACTTCGTGCAAATAAAGAGCTAGCTGCGTTACACAAGAACGATGTTTTCTGAAACCATGCTGATTACGTATCAATAGATCATTCCCTTTGAGGTGATTCATAATGTTTGAATACAGTATATGCTTCAAAACCGTACTGTAAACCGACGTCAATGATATAGGTCTGTAGTTCGATGGATTACTCCTACTACTCTTCTTAAACACTGGTGCGACCTGCGCAATTTTCCAATCTGTAGGTACAGATATATCGGTGAATGAGCAGTTGTATATGATTGTTAAGTAGGGAGCTATTGTATCAGCATAATCTGAAAGGAACCTAATCGGTATACAATCTGGACCTGAAGACTTGCCCGTATCAAGCGATTTGAGTTGCTTCGCAACCCCTAAGGTATCTACTTCTAAGAAACTCATGCTAGCAGCTGTTCGTGTTTCAAATTCTGGAATATTCCATTCATCTTCCCTGGTGAAGGAGTTTCGGAAAACTGTGTTCAATAACTCCGCTTTAGCGGCACAGTCGTCGGTAACAGTACCATTGGCACTGCGCAGCGAAGGTATTGACTGCGTCTTGCCGCTTATGTACTTTACATACGACCAGAATTTCTATGGATTTTCTACCAAAGTCTGAGACAATGTTTCGTTGTGGAACCTATTAAAGGCATCTCGCATTGAAGTCCATGCCAAATTTCGCGCGTCTGTAAATTTTACCTAATCTTCGGGATTTCACGTTCTTCTGAACTTCGCATGCTTTTTCCGTTGCCTCTGCAACAGCATTTGGACCTGTTTTGCGTACCATGGGGGATCAGTTCCATCTCTTACCAATTTATGATGTATGAATCTCTCAATTGCTGTTGCTACTATATCTTTGAATTTGAGCCACATCTCGTCTACATTTGCATAGTCAGTTTGGAAGCAATGGAGATTGTCTCTTAGGAAGGCTTCTAGTGACACTTTATCTGCTTTTTTAAATAAAATTATTTTGCATTTGTTTCTGGTGGATTTGGAAGAAATGGTATTGAGCCTAGCTATAATGACCTAGTGATCACTAATCCCTGTATCAGCCATGATGCTCTCTATTAGCTCTGGATTGTTTGTGGCTCAGAGGTCAAATGTGTTTCCACAACCATTTACAATTCACGTGGGTTCGTGGACTAACTGCTTGAAATAATTTTCGAAGAAAGCATTTAGGACAATCTCGGAAGATGTTTTCTGCCTACCACCGGTTTTGAACAAGTATTTTTGCCAACATATCGAGGGAAGGTTGAAGTCCCCACCAACTATAACCGTATGAGTGGGGTATTTATTTGTTACGAGACTCAAATTTTCTCTGAACTCCCCAGCAACTATATCATCGGAGTCTGGGGGTCGGTAGAAGGAACCAATTATTAACTTATTTTGGCTGTTAAGTATAACCTCCACCCATACCAATTCGCACAGAGTATCTACTTTGACTTCACTACAAGATAAACCACTACTGACAGACACAAACACTCCACCACCAATTCTGCCTAATCTATCTTTCCTGAACACCGTCTGAGACTTTGGAAAAATTTCTGCAGAACTTATTTCAGGCTTTAGCCAGCTTTCTGTACCTATAATGATTTCAGCTTCTGTGCTTTCTATTAGCGCTTGAAGCTCAGGGACTTTCCCAGCACAACTACAACAATTTAAAACTACACATCATACTTCCATTTTAAGAATTTCTGTCTCTATGTCTTTCCATTTTGAAAATGGTATATTATATGGATTAAGAAAGGAAGGCTGACAATCTTTACAGTAAAGTATGCACTGATAGCTTTTCAGTTTACCTGATTCTTCACTAAACACATTTCTAAATTCCAACAGCAAATTCCTTTTGTAGGTCATTGAGAGTTGTAGCTTCCCTTACTTTAGAATCTACTATACTTTCAAAATCTTGATCTTCAGTCTCATCAAAATCTATATTGTCATCAAACACCTGGTACTCATCTTTGTTCACAATGTTTTGCAAATATGTTTTCAGATGGGGTCCACCTTTAGCAAAACACAATTTTGTTTTTTATCCCAAACATGTTTCACTGCAGATGCAGCATCATCATTGGACTTTTACTTTATGTCTGTTAAACATAAAGAATGTTCTTTACTGTTTGTGTACATGTAAATATTAAGATTAAAGTTCAGTCTTGATCACGTTATGTCTGTTTTAATGAGACATAACGTGATCAAGACTGAACTTTAATCTAAATATAACAATTGATCACTGTATTCCAAGAATGTTTACCAAAATTATGTAAATATTAGTTTTTAAAATTGTAATTACAGGTTTTTGAAAACTTATTATTTATTTGTACCTATTACCACATGGCGTGGTTTTGTTGATGTATTGTGTGTTTATAATGCCTGTTTTCATTCACAGTTTGTCATATGCAACTATATACAACTGTCTTTAAATATGTCTGCTTGTGTCTGTATATGTGTGGATGGATATGTGTGTGTGTGCGAGTGTATACCCGTCCTTTTTTCCCCCTAAGGTAAGTCTTTCCGCTCCCGGGATTGGAATGACTCCTCACCCTCTCCCTTAAAACCCACATCCTTTCGTCTTTCCCTCTCCTTCCCTCTTTCCTGATGAGGCAACAGTTTGTTGCGAAAGCTTGAATTTTGTGTGTATGTTTGTGTTTGTTTGTGTGTCTTTCGACCTGCCAGCACTTTCGTTCGGTAAGTCACATCATCTTTGTTTTTTGATAAATTTTTCCCACATGGAATTTTTCCCTCTATTATATATACAACTCAATGTAGACAAATTAATTAAGAAAAGATTACGATTTTGAAACTGTTACGGGTATGGCTGAAATTCCTTGTAGTGCTGAAATTAATTAATTAATTGTGTGTGGATTTGTGTGAAAAACACACACACACTCAGAGAGAGAGAGAGAGAGAGAGAGAGAGAGAGAGAGAGAGAGAGAGAGAGAGAGAGAGAGAGGATATTTCATTATCATTATTATTTATTTTTATTTTATTTTAAATTTATTTAGCTTTTAGTTCGTGTGTGTGTGTGTGGGTGGGGGAGGGGGGAGGTTGGTGGTGGGGTCTATTATCTAATAATTCTTTAAGGGCAAAGAACAGACTTCCATTACAGAGAGCTATGTAATCATTTATTATTTGTTTTCCTTCAACTATAGTTTTTGTATTTAATAATTTTCTTCAATTATTAGTTTTTGTGGGGGACTGTTACTGCATTTGAGAATTTTGAAGTCAGTATTGACATCTGTTGGGCTATGTTTCTTGTCCATAGGGTGTTCGCCAAATGTGGAATGACAGCTGTTGCTTTTTAATACTCTCCTGTGTTCTGTGTATCTGGTATTAAAGTTTCTGCTCGTCTGTCCTTTATAAAATGATTTCCAGTCCTGACATGTTGGTTGGTAAATACCAGATGTGTTGTGTTTGTATGTGTTTGTGTTGGTTGTCCTTAGTTTTCTCTGTGTTGAGTTGTCTGTCCTGTAGGCTATTTTTAGCTCTTGTTTTTTGAGTATGTTGCCTATTCTGTGGGCTGCTTTGTTGTTGTAGGTGAGTGTGAACCACTTGTTTTGTTGTTGTGTGTGTTTCCTGTTCATGTGTGCTCTTATGTGTGTTCTGCGTGTTTCTAAGTTGGTGAGAAGGCTTTTGCTTTTGTGTGTTGGGTATCCTTTTTAATTTGATTTTAATTTTGTGGTTCAGTATATCTATAGTGTTTATACTATATCCATTCTCTACAGCTATTTGTCTGATTGTCTGTAATTCATTGCTATAGTTGTTTTCAGTGAGTGGAGTTTTGTTCAGTCTGTGTAGCATATATTGGAAACCAGCTAGTTTTTGTGCAGTTGTATGATTAGGATGTTTGTGAATGGCTGTGCTGGTGGTGGTCACTTTCCTGAATGTGGAGAATTGGTGTTGGTTGTTGTGTCTGTATATTGTGAGGTCAAGGAAATTTAACCTTTGTCATTTTCTGTTTCTATGGTGAATTTTATTTTTGGGTGGACTTTTTTTATATCACTCTGGAGTTGTTGGATGCAACTGGGTGTTTCATCTAGAAGGCATATGATGTCATCTACACAACAATACCAATATATTATCTGATGTTGTTTGGATCTTACTATTCTTTCAAATATTTTATTTTCAATGTGATTAAGAAAAATGGTGGCTAGGAGTCCACTGACTGGTGACACCATTGGAAGCCTGTCTTCTTGTGAGTAGAACTGATTGTCAAACAAAAAATACTTTTGCTCTGTGATTTGTTTTAGAATGCTAGTTATTTCTTTTATGTGCAGTTTGGGAATTTCTGCCTGTTCTTCTAATTGTTGTTTTGATGATGATGATTTTGTGGAGGGGATATTGGTGTACATGGATGTGATGTCAAATGGTGGGAGTAGGGCTGTCGTGTGTATGTTGATGTCTTTGATTTTTGGATCAGCTCTTCGGTGTTGTGTATGCTTCTGTTATTTGTGTATATGTAATGTTTCTGTAAGTATGTGTGCATTTCTATGGCTAAGTGATTTGTGAGTGCACTTCTAAAATTGGCAACTGGGCATATAAATAAATAAATAAATATTGGAATGCCCTCCTTGTGGAGCTTTATTAGGCTGTTCAGTGTGGGTGCTTGGGGATTCTTCTGTTTCAGCCATTTCACTTTCTGTTTTACGAATATGTGTGAGATGTATTTTAGAAGTGTTTGTGTGTTTTTCTGGTATCTTTGTGTTGGGTCAACTTACTAGCTTTGTTATGTTGTTGTAATCCAGAAATTTTAAGGTTCTATTCTTGTATTCATCCTGTTTTATTATTATCATGGTCCTGCCCTTGTCTGATCTCACAATGAGTGCCACATTGTTTTTAAGTTTGTTGTTTATTTTTCTCGAGGTTTTTTTCCTTCAGTTTTTGTCCCTGTCGATATGTTGTTTTTGTTTTCCTTTATTATGCATCTTATTTCTTTTGCAATTAATTCTCCTGTCAGACCTCTATTGAAGTTTCTTTCTCGTTGTTTTATGATATATTCACTTTCTGTGATAAGATTCTCCACTGTCTTGTGTGTAATGTGTGTGTTGACATTGAATTTTGGGCATTTTTCAAGATAATTTATTTCTTGGTTGGTTGGTTGTATGTAAGTAAGGCTGACCAGATGTTTGTAGAATGTGTGGCTTGTTTGCTTTCTACTTTTATGTACAATGATTTCATTTTGTTTTTGCAGCTGGTGAACAATAAAACAGGGACAGTGATGCTCAATACACAGAACTTCACAGGGAAGAAGATGAGGAAAAAAGAACGTAAGTGAAACATAATGTAACATAGAATTAATTATTTCAGGCGTAGCCATAACAGTTTCCAAAAGGTAATTTTTACTTAAATAATTTGTCTACATTAAGTTGTATAGGGTTGCAGGTGACAAACTGTGAAAGAAAACAGGCATTATAAAAACATAATACATCAGAAAAGCCAGACCATGTGGTAAAAATATACGCATACATAATTTTATGTGTTCTTCAAAAATCTGTTATTACAATTTTATAAGCGATTTATTGCAGCAAAATTGCCATTATAGTTATACATTAGATTACAATCATTTGAGAGTGAATTACAAGGATGTATTGAGTGTCTGCATAATTCTTAGTAGATTACATTCAGTGCAGGTATTATAACAGATTATCATTTGAACCATTTATTGCTTAGTCTCTAATTGATTTGGTCCTCTTGTTGCATATTTCTATTTGGTATCTCTCACAAGACTGACCACATAGTGTACACTTGAAAAGGTTTGACGGTTCGTGGTATGTTGTATTTGCACAAATTTCATGATGGAATCCGTGTACTGCGAGTCTTGTAAGTACGTGTCTCATCTCAAAATTTGCTGCTGTCCAAGTGCGGTCGATCATGGCCCCAGATCCATAGAATTCCATTGGTACTTCCTCTCTTTTCTTGAGTAGTGATCTTAGTAGGTTCTCCAATGCTGATGTGTTGGGAAGTAAGAACCTTATCCCTGGATCCTCGATGAGGAAAGATTCTCGGGCGAGAAGGTAAAGGTAGACTAGTCTTGATCTTGTGGTTTTTGCTACCCCTAATGCTCTTTTGATATAGGTTGCTGTTACTCTTTCCAATGTTTCTAAGTTCTTTTCATTTAGGTGTATCCATAAGATTTCTATCCCATAAGCCAGTATCGGTATTATTTTTGATTTGAAGAGTGCCATAGCTGTTTCTAGATTCAGTGTTCTGATGGAACTTATTTTGTTTATCGCTCTGATGGCCTGTGTCGCTTTCTCTGTTGTGTGTTTAATGGAGCACTTTGTGGATGGCTGGAGTGTTATCCCTAGATATTTGTAATCTTTTGTGATATATATTTGCTTTCCTTGTAGCACAATTCTTCTCATTTTTGGGATTTGCCCGCCTGGTCTGAATACCATCATTTCCGTCTTGTCGGTGTTGATTACAAACTTGTGTTTTGTGCACCATTTTTTCCACGTCTTCTATAGTCTCCTGTAGTTTCTTTAAGTTTTTTGAGCCTATCACAATGTCGTCCGTGTAGGCATATGCTTCGACATCTTCGTCATGAGCGAATTCCATTATGTCCTTTGCTGCCAGAATGAACAGGAGTGGGCTTAGTGGGTCTCCTTGGAGTACTCTGTTTGTTTGCCTTATTGGTTCAGACAGGTCGAGGTTGTCCGAGATCCTTATCTTGTTCCATTCATTTATGGAGTTTATAATCCTCATCCAGACGCTGTCTCTTCCCAGGGTTTCGTCGAGCATCCTTTTTACTAATGATTGATCGAGGAGGTCGAAGGCCTTCGTGAAGTCTATGAATACAGCATAATATTTTTGCTTCTTATCGTTGGTTTTCCATATGTTTTTTAGAAGCAGCTCCACTACTGTGATAGTGGATCTTTTTTTCCCTGAACCCGAATTGAGATTCTGGGAGGTGGTCTTCCAAAGTGTGTCTTATTCTTCCTGTGATTAGTTTCGTGAATACCTTAAAAGGGTTTTTTTCCAAGGCTATTCCTCTGTATTTGTTTGTGTCCTTTGGGTCGCCCTTCCCTTTGTACATTACCCTTACTATTGATTTTCTCCACTGGCCTGGGATTTTTGCTGTTTCAGTGGATTTGTTATAAAGTTTTGTCCAGGTTGGTGCTAGCAGATGGGCTGTGTCTTTAAGGTATTCGTTGCAAAGCATGTCCGGTCCCGCTGCTTTCTTCCTTTTTTAAAAACTAATATTTACATGTACACAAACAGTAAAGAACATTCTTCATGTTTAACAGCCATGAAATAAAAGCCCACTGATGATGCTGCAACTGCAGTGAAACATGTTTGGGATAAAAAACCAAATTGTGTTTCGCCAAAGGTGGACCCCATCTGAAAATATGTGTATTGTTAAAGCAAAAAAGGACAAAAGAGCTTCACCCTCAAGATGATGTTTTGCAGATAGTTACACCATTTCCCACAGTAATTAGTTTTCACATAACTATTACTTTTAGGGTCTAAAATAAACAATTCTTTAGCATTCCATCCAAAACAAGCCTCAACTTTCACTATCCAACCCATACCAAGAATTATATTTTCTTCCAGACTTGGGATCACTAAGCATCCATGTTCAAAGGTTTTGTCTTCTATACTAAACCTTACAAGTACCTGAGATTTTACCAATTTGCTTTGCTTACCTGTAGCTCCTCTTAACTTTACACCTACAATGGGCATTTCCACAAAATTCTTACTATACTTGATCTTGTCTCTAAATTGTTCAGATACACCACAAATTGGACTACCTTTATCAATCACTTCCCTTCCCACTGATCAGTCTTAATCTTAATGCAAGGACATCCAAAACCTGAATCATCATCTTTGTTATTAGACACTTCATGTAAAAAATCACTTTCAGTTTCATCAAATGCTACATCCACACTGATTTTGCAGGGTTTTATCAACTTTACTGGTATCATAGCATTACTTTGGTTACTCATGTTGTCAGGTAAAGATTGAACACACTGAATTGATTCCATAGCACAACTAATATCGCTTATTACAGAAGGAACACAAAATACATTTCCTACTTAGACCTTCTCTCACTTCATTCAACCAATGTGGATACAAATTTTGACTAACCACAGCTAACTTATTCCAGAATGCACATTTATCTATGTTATTATCAATCTGGTCCCAAACTAACTTCAGAAAGTTTTCACCTTTATTCTCTAGGCTTACAGATAACTCACCTTTACTGTTTGGATCATTACTCTGCATGACGTTAATGAAAAACTGTGTAGACTGAACTGGTATCCCATAACTCTCACTTACATCATCATGTACATCACTTATCTTACCTGTATTTACAAAAAACCCTGAAATTACATTTTTCTTAAACTCTACAAATACCTGATACTCATCATCATCATATTCTTCCAAAATAACTTCATCAGCAACATCACTAACAACACAAGTCTCATCACCATCAAGTCACACACCTCACCTTCATTCATTTTCAATAATCTACCAGACTCAGATTTACCAACCTCAGTTATTTCACAGCTCTCATTCACATCTACATCAAAAATACTGCCTAATTCAGATCCAACACAGTCATCACCTGTTTTCCATACATCAATAACACAGTTTTCCGACAGAGAGAGGAAACCATTAGTACATACTATATCAAAATTCTCACTGCTCTCACATTCTGGTTTGTGATTAGCACCACATCACTGTAATTAAACATAGTGTCCCAAAATGTTTGATCAAAACATAACTGAGAAATGTGATATTCCTTCTCTTCAATTTAAGATACATGTGCAATATCATTAACACTGTTATTATTGGCTAATTGCAAGTCTGCATCAGTCAAGGTCATTTCGTCTAATGGTTTGTCAAGGTATGTTAATTTCTTAAGTTGATTCTTACAAAACTCTTTCAGAATACCGTCCCTATTACTGTAATTAGAACCATTCAAAAATTCACTTTTAATTCTCCCCTGTTCAGCTTCTGACCAAAATTTATTTAAAAACTTTTTTCAAAACTTTGATATATTTCCCACTGACTTAAATTTAGATTTAACCAAGACAGAGCTTCACCTTCAAGACATCTTTTATCAAATTTAATTTTTTGATTATCACTCATGCCCATTGCAAAACTATCTCTACAGTGGTGCAGATAATCCACTGGATGTAAATTATCTGATGGAAAACTTTTGATCAAAATGTTGGACCATGCAGTACCATTGGTTGAATACAGATTGTTGGGAATACAATTTTCCTGAACTGCTGAAATCTTTTGATCTAAAACATTTATATTAGTTTGCACACTGTTTTCAACATTTAAAATTTTTTGATCTAAACTAGTAAAGTTTTGTTCCATTTTTTCTGCTATGGCCTTCTGTTCAATTCTGACATCATTAACATTCTTCATATGTCATGCAGATTCACTTAGTAGCTCATTTTCCAAAACAATAAATTTATTTTCCAATACATAAGCTTTTTCATTCACACTTTTTAATCCCTCTGACAACCCATTTTTTAGCTCCAAAACCTGATTACTAAGTTTGTCTATTTGGTACTGTGCCCTGTCCATTTAACTATTGTTTTCAGTTTTCAAGTCATTTAATTGTCCTTGTAGTGAAGTAAATTTGCTATCATTGTCCGCCCTTATTTCAATTAACTGCTCATTAACTGCATTAAATTTGCTATTGTAAGCTGTTTTTATTTCACTTAACAGATGATTAACTCCACTAAATTTGCTATTGTTATCCATTTTCATTTCCTCTAGTTTTCCCAAAATCAATTGCAAAATACCAGTTTTTACTGTTTCTTTGCTGACTACGCTTTCACTTGGTTCAAACATGTCCTGGCTGGGTCCTACAGCTTTCATTTCTACATCACTACTACCCTCGTCTCTATTTATTTTCCTAGCAATCACTCGAGTTCACAGAAAATAAAAATAAATAAAAAAAATAAAAAAATAATAATTCCCACCAATAGTTTGAACTTATCTTTTCTTTTTGATATTCCTCATTGTAGTTGTAAAGTCCTCTTTTTTAAGTGATCCGGTCCATCATTGTTGATAGTATCTTGTCGCTGTTGATACGACTTTGTTGGGCAGTCCTCTTTCTTCTTTCTCTGTGCTGCAAATGACAAAAATCACTGTCCTTTCTTCTTCTGCAACAGACAAGACTTCATTATCTGTCAACTGATCCTGGCTGAGCCCCCAACTGTAATCTTACCCTCCCACACAATGTCAGTCTATTTTCAGTCTCTTCATAAAGATTAATTTGTTGCAAAAGCTTAGAGAGGCAAAAGATGTACAAATAACTTTTTTTATTTATCTTCATTTTCTTGTTTTTGGCTGCAGTTTGTCATGTCTATGGCTAGGTTCTTGAGGCTGAAATTTTTTTAGCTTTGTGGGTTCTAGAAGACTAGATAAATTTTAAGTAAGCCTGTCGTATGATTTCTGATTGCACCTGTTTTCTATTATGTCACATTCTTCTAAATCACACTGACTTTACAAACTCTACTTCCATAAATCAGAAATTTACATTGTTATTGCCAGACATAAAAACACGTCTGATTCCATCAGAGGCATGCCCACCACTACTACTTTCTGTGGTACCAACAGTATTCCAAAGAGTTTACAAAACAAGTGAGTTTACAAACTTTTTTGACAAAAGAAGAATCATCACCAAGATATAACATTATTTTATAAATCAATCCAGAAATAAATTTTATAATGATCATTACATTTTGCAATTAATAATGGGAATTTTAAGAATGCCAGATATTTCATAATTTCAAATATTTCTAAAAGAAGAGTAATTTTAACTGTACATACAGAGTTAATACAATCAATTGCAGCAAATTAATTTCTTTTTATACATTTTAGTCTGAAATATAATACATCATATACAAAACCATATGAAGTTCTTTTAGTGAAACAGGTGAGATAATATTCACATATATAAGATTCAAAAATATTCCTGGTATGCTATTTTAAAAAAAGGCAATGTTAGAGGAGGGTGTCCCATTACAGTTTGCAGGTGGAATCTTACAGACTCATGTCAATTCAAAGACTTGCATAGACATCCCCTCAAAGTTGGTTGTTGTCAGACTGCATAAATCTGTCTAAAAATCGAGTAGTATTTATTTGGATCTGGCTCATTCTTGCTTTGCTGAGACATTATGTGATATAAGCCCCAAAAGAGCCACAGCTCAGACATATAGCAATAAAGTCATCGGTGCCACAGTGGCTCCGCTTTTCCACTGGTCTCCCTGCTGGGCTGGGTTATGTGCTAACTGCCCAATGTCATCGAGACAGTGCTTGTTCTGTCAGCAGGTAACTCCTGATGTACTTTTACCTGGCCATTCCTGGTCTGACCTGCTTGCCTGAGGCTATTGCTTTGAAACATTCAACACTATGCCCATATGCCACACAGGTGTGCATGTTTCGGCCATGTGGATGGCGCCCTTATCAAGTACGGGTGCCACTTTTGCGGTCGTTGAAAGGTGTTTTTCAACACACTACATGGCTGGTGGCTGTAAGGTATATGCAGTAGTTCATATTTTGTCCACTAGATGCAGCAGCAGTTGATGAGTTCTGTGTATCATTTGTATGAATAGAATATCTGTCAGTATAGCAATCACTTCTTTGACATTTTCACTTGGCACACAACTGTAAATTTGTGATGGTGTACAAGCATTTTGAGCAAAAATGACAGTTAGAGACCTCCAGGAAAGTGAAGTTCTGGACATTTTATTCACAGAAAATGACTCTGATATTGATGTCAGTGACAATGACAGTAATTACGAGTGAGAAAGTGTTTCAAGCGATGAATCAGGAAGTAGTTTTTATTTTTTTCCCTCAATTTTGTTGCTAATGTATATGAAGAACTTGTAAAGAAAACACACTATATTTTTTTTATATAATTTGAATTATGGTTTTCCATTAGATGAGGAACTGCAACAATCAACAAATGTTACATTTATTTATTTATTATTTATTTATTTATTTTATTTATCCATCCGTTGACAATAAATATTGTATGGATGTTGTCAAGGGTACATGTAAGCCATTTCAAAGAAATGAGACACAAACAATATATATGTAAAAAAGTACAAAACAAAATAATGCAATGAAGTTAATAATAATACAATGAAATTAATATAACCTATATACATCCCTGCTTGTTATTTTAAATTCATAGTCTGTTTTTCATAAGGCTTTAGTTTTATCCTCCCTAAACGGCAAGTCCTTATATACATGACACTGCTTAAGTATATATTTACATTACACAACAGCTGTCCTTTAAGTATGTAAATGTAATGAATGATTAGGTAATGAATGATTAGGTACAGATAGGGTATTTTCAATTTTGCCTTTATAAATATCACCAGAAAAAATTTATTGACCTACATTGTCTGTAATGAATGATTAGGTAATGAATGATTAGGTACAGATAGAGTATTTTCCATTTTGCCTTTATAAATATCATCAGAAAAAATTTATTGACCTACTTAGTCATTTACAGAATAAAAACATTGTTCTACTAGAAATTTTTTAAATTCTGTTTTAAATTTATCATCATCTTCTAACTGCCTGATGTTGACTGGCAGTGTGTTGTACAGTTTTGCACCGATATGGCTCACATGCCTTTGTGTATTCATTCTTTTTGTTCACTGAGTATGGAGTGCTGCGCTATTACGTGTATTGTAGTTATGAAAGTCGGCATTTGTCTGAAAATCTGCAATGTGGGTCCTGACATACAATACACATTTGTATATGTATAATGATGGTATAGTAAGTATTCTAAGCATTTTGAATATGGGTTTGCAGTGTGTCTGTGGATGACTGTGAGTTATTATTCAGATGGCCCTCTTCTGCAACAAAAAAATTTGTTTTAGGTGCCCTGTTGTGGAACCCCAAAATATTATTCCGTATGTGGCAAGAGATTGAAAATAGCCTAAATATGCCATTCTGGCACCCTCTGAGGTACAAACATTTGCAATAATTCTGAGGGCAAAACAAGCTGAATTAAGTTTCTGTGCAAGTTTTATTACGTGGTCATTAAAATTTAATTTTTTATCCACATGAATCCCCAGCAATTTTGTGGATGTCACTCTGTCTAAGGCTTTGTCACCCCACACCAGATCGAGATTTACATTTTGACATCTTTTCCCAAACTGCATATAATTCGTTTTATTTACATTCAATGTCAACCTGTCTGCATTGAACCAAGAGTGGATGTAATTTAGTACTTTATCAGCAGTTGTTGGTAGCAATTGCCTTGGTGCACTTATTATCACACTAGTATCATCTGAAAATATTATTGCTTTGGCTGCATCATCTGAGGTGTGAAAATCATTTATACAGACAAGGGCCCTAGGATGCTGCCTTGTGGTACTCCTATTTCTACATATTTTTTGCCTCTGATACTGAATTTATTTAGTGGTTGGGGTAAGTTGATGTCAGTCCTACAACCTGTGTTCTGTTTTTTAGGTATGATTCAAACCATTTTTTTCCTATCCCATGTATACCCAACACTTCCAATTTTTCTAAAAGAATGTCCTGGTTCACAGTGTCAAAAGCTATGGAGAGGTCTAAATTTACTCCTACTACACTATAATCTTTCTCTAGATTTTTGATTATTTGTTCAGTGTAGCACATTACTGCTGTTTTGGTATTTTTACGTGCTTGGAAGCCATGCTGATTTCTGTTTAGTAAATTATGGTCATTTAGATATTTGTTGATTCGGTGCTTCATCAGTTTTTCTAATATTTTTGAAAATGCTGGGAGGAGAGATATTGAGCAATAGTTTTTTACCTTATACTTGTCGCCGTTTTTAAATAATGGCTTCACTTTTGAAATTTTCAGCCTTTCTGGAAAAGCTCCTTCACTGAATGATAAATTGGCTATGTGTGCAAAGGGCTTTGTGATTTGTGGTACCGTCCTTGTCCAGCAACGAATGCGACTATAGGTCTTACTCAACACAATGCTGATGACCGGCAGGAGCACGGCAAACCGCCTCAGCTTCCAATATTTCAGTCAGTGTCTGGAGCCACTTGTTTATGAACAGGAAATGATGTTTATGACTGTTTTTTTGAATTTTTTTAAACTTTTTTAGTGATGGTGTTATCTGAAACACAAAGACCAAGACAAACAGATATGCAGGTACAAAAATTGCCACAATGAAACGGCGAAATGAAATAAAAAAGAACTCTATGTGGCTCAAATGGGATCCTGTAGAACTACATGAAATATACTGCTTTTTTTGTAACAGTTCTGCATACGTGTGTCATGAAGTTACCAAAGCTTAGTGACTATTGGTCAACTGATCAATTTTTACAAACAGGCTTTGCAGGCCAACTGTTGAGCCATGATAGGTTTTCCAGTATTATGTTCATGCTGCATGCCAATGACAACTCAACATACATAAAAAGAGGAGAGGAAAACTACAATCCTCTTGATGTAATTCTTCAGGCTTTCCTGGTGATCTAATGACATCTTGGGTTGTCGGGTGTTCTGCTGGATATCAGCATTGTACTTGCATGATATTTCAGTAGCGTAACTCGCATCAGGTGCGATCTGAGACTACTCCTCGAGTGGACCTGGTCCAGTATTTATGCCTGTGGCCTTCACCCTTCACCAGGCACTCCCTCTGCAGTCTGCACCCGCTCACTGCGATCTTCTGGAGCATTGCCGTTCCCTTTTCTGTCAAAATATCATGCAAGTATGATGCTGATATCCAGCAGAACACCCGACAACCCAAGATGTTACAATCCTCTTCATAAAATTAGACCTGTGTTCAACTTTTTGTCGACAAATGTAGATCCAGTTTCATACCATACGAAAACTTGACTAGAGGTGAGGCTATTTGCCCATTTCATGGATATGTTGGCTTTAGGGTTTACATTAAAAAAAAAAAAAAAAAAAAAAAAAAAAAAAGGGCATGAAACTTTATGCACTTTGTGATGCTGCAACAGGCTACATCATGAACTGTGATATTTACACATGTACACATGATCAGCAGGGAGAACTGACAACCATATTCCATATTCCAACATTAGCAAACGGGATGTGTTCTCCATATTATGGTAAAGGCCACTGTAAATGCATGGACAGATATTACACTACTGTTCCTCTACTGAAGATGCTGTGGGAGAAAAATGAATTAGCTGTTGGAACTGTGATGAAAAACAGAAAAGGCTCACCACCAAGCTTCAAAACAAATAAACTAAAGCAAAATAGAGCACTGAAGTGGAAAAATAAGCATGATGTATATGGTTTATCCACAAAACATCAGGCTACCACCAAAGACATTCCATTACATTCAAAAGGTGGTATTACAACCGTAATGAAACCAAATGTTGTAACTGAGTACAATATGAACAAGACTGGTGTAGATCATGTGTATCAGCTGTACAGTTACTACTCATACGCACAAAAAACAAGGAAGTGGTGAAAAAAACTTTTGTTTCATGTTTTTGTAATGTCTGTCATGAAGAGTTTTATTTTGCACAAAGATGTCAGTAAACAGAAAATCTCTCTTGTGGACTTCATAAAAAAAGTTAGGTTGAAATTGGTAGCAACAGGTGGAGGCTTTTGATCTTTAGAACCAACACCAAGCACTAGCCTGGACAGAAATTTTGGTCATCTGTTTCCAGAAAAACTACCTCCCACTGCCAACAAAGTAAGTACTATGTGTTATTGAAAAGTTTGCTCCAACAAAGCCGAGAAAGAAGATGGTGGTGCAAAGACTGCAACGAAGGACTTTGTGTACCTCAGTGCTTTCAGGATTACCACTTAAAGTGAATTATGTATAAAATGTATGTAATCATATTATATCATAAAATATTAAATAAAAAACCTCCTGTGAACCAAAACCTTTGTATTATAAATACCAGAAATCATGTTAGGAATGTAAAAATTTTTTCCTGGTGAAGGTTTCTCATGTTTTTGGGAATGCTGGTACACCTCTACTGATGCAAGCATATACACTCCTGGAAATTGAAATAAGAACACCGTGAATTCATTGTCCCAGGAAGGGGAAACTTTATTGACACATTCCTGGGGTCAGATACATCACATGATCACACTGACAGAACCACAGGCACATAGACACAGGCAACAGAGCATGCACAATGTCGGCACTAGTACAGTGTATATCCACCTTTCGCAGCAATGCAGGCTGCTATTCTCCCATGGAGACGATTGTAGAGATGCTGGATGTAGTCCTGTGGAACGGCTTGCCATGCCATTTCCACCTGGCGCCTCAGTTGGACCAGCGTTCGTGCTGGACGTGCAGACCACGTGAGACGACGCTTCATCCAGTCCCAAACATGCTCAATGGGGGACAGATCCGGAGATCTTGCTGGCCAGGGTAGTTGACTTACACCTTCTAGAGCACGTTGGGTGGCACGGGATACATGCGGACGTGCATTGTCCTGTTGGAACAGCAAGTTCCCTTGCCAGTCTAGGAATGGTAGAACGATGGGTTCGATGACGGTTTGGATGTACCGTGCACTATTCAGTGTCCTCTCGACGATCACCAGTGGTGTACGCCAGTGTAGGAGATCGCTCCCCACACCATGATGCCGGGTGTTGGCCCTGTGTGCCTCGGTCGTATGCAGTCCTGATTGTGGCGCTCACCTGCACGGCGCCAAACACGCATACGACCATCATTGGCACCAAGGCAGAAGCGACTCTCATCGCTGAAGACGACACGTCTCCATTCGTCCCTCCATTCACGCCTGTCGCGACACCACTGGAGGTGGGCTGCACGATGTTGGGGCGTGAGCGGAAGACGGACTAACGGTGTGCGGGACCGAAGCCCAGCTTCATGGAGACGGTTGCGAATGGTCCTCGCCGATACCCCAGGAGCAACAGTGTCCCTAATTGGTTGGGAAGTGGCGGTGCGGTCCCCTACGGCACTGCGTAGGATCCTACGGTCTTGGCGTGCATCCGTGCGTCGCTGCGGTCCGGTCCCAGGTCGACGGGCACGTGCACCTTCCGCCGACCACTGGCGACAACATCGATGTACTGTGGAGACCTCACGCCCCACGTGTTGAGCAATTCGGCGGTACGTCCACCCGGCCTCCCGCATGCCCACTATATGCCCTCGCTCAAAGTCTGTCTACTGCACATACGGTTCACGTCCACGCTGTCGCGGCATGCTACCAGTGTTAAAGACTGCGATGGAGCTCCGTATGCCATGGCAAACTGGCTGACACTGACGGCGGCGGTGCACAAATGCTGCGCAGCTAGCGCCATTCGACGGCCAACACCGCGGTTCCTGGTGTGTCCGCTGTGCCGTGCGTGTGATCATTGCTTGTACAGCCCTCTCGCAGTGTCCAGAGCAAGTATGGTGGGTCTGACACACCGGTGTCAATGTGTTCTTTTTTCCATTTCCAGGAGTGTACATAAGCTTACATTTTTCCTAATTTATAAAGTATGGAGTTTCAAATGATGCTAGAAATGCACCTTTGAGGCCCTTACTTATTGTACACTTATTCATTAAATTTCCTTGAAAATCGCCAGTGCTCCTGCACTGTCAAGGCACAGACAGAGAAGTGTTAACAATGGCAGTATCTTTATTTTATTCAGCCATCAACCTTCCAAGCAAAAGTGTTGTGGTAAAATACTTCTATGGTCATGGGAGCAGATAAGAGGTGATGCACCACTGAGTGGAAAGCTCTATGTTTGTGTGCTACTGGATATTGTGAGCAAGAAGATATTACTATGTTTGCAGTTGCAGTTTTTCTAAAAATTTTGTGTCCTGATGTCTAGCATTAGCTTCAGAAACTTTATGGGTTTGTTGCCGATATCACCAATGTGAACTTAATGTATTTATGTTGAGTGTTTAAGTTATGAAGAAATGTCCTGAGCTGTCCACATACGCAGTAGGCTACATCATCTACATATCTGAATCAGTAGTTTATATTTGCACTTGTGATAGTTCAGTCTGCCCCCCCCCCCCCCCCCATCTCCACCCCACCCCCTCACCCCCACCACCCACAAACTGTGGACATTGCCATCAGAGGGGTGGCTTACATGCCTCAGCGATAGAGATAGCTGTGCCACAGGTGCAACCACATCAGAGGGGTAACTGTTGAAAGGCCAGACAAATGTATGGTTCCTGAAGAGGTGCAGCAGTCTTTTCAGTAGTTACATGGGTGACAGTCTGGATGATTGACTGATCTGACCTTGTAACATCAACCAAAACAGCCTTGCTGTGCTATTATTGTGAATGACTAAAAGCAAGAGGAAACTACATACATATTTTTTTCCAAAGGGCATCAAACTGTATGGTTAAATGATGCAGCTGTCCTCTTGGATAAAATATTCTGGAGGTAAAATAGTCCCCCACCCAGATCTCCAGGTGGGGACTACTTGGGAGGTTGTTGTAATAAGGAGAAAGAAAAATGGCATTCTAAGGATCAGAACGTGGAATGTTAGATCACTTAATTGGGCAGGTAGCTTGGAAAATTTAAAGAGGAAATGAATAGATACAGTGAGAATTAGTGAAGTTCAGTGGCAGGAGGAATGGGACTTATGGTCAGTTGAATACAAGGTTATAAATACAGAGTCAAATTGAGGTAATGCAGAAATGGGTTTAATGATGAATAAGAAAATAGGAACATGGGTAAGCTGCTATGAACAATATAGAGAATTCTTTATCATAGCCAAAATAGAAATTATGCCCATGCTTATCACAGTAGCACAAGTTTATGTGCCAACTATCTCCACAGATGAGGAAGAGATTGAAGAAATGTACAGAGTGTATCAAGAAGAATCAACTGGTTTACAAAAAAAAAAAAAATAAATAAATAAATAAATAAATAAATAAAAATAAAAAATCATAACTATTACACTCCTGGAAATTGAAATAAGAACACCATGAATTCATTGTCCCAGGAAGGGGAAACTTTATTGACACATTCCTGGGGTCAGATACATCACATGATCACACTGACAGAACCACAGGCACATAGACACAGGCAACAGAGCATGCACAATGTCGGCACTAGTACAGTGTATATCCACCTTTCGCAGCAATGCAGGCTGCTATTCTCCCATGGAGACGATTGTAGAGATGCTGGATGTAGTCCTGTGGAACGGCTTGCCATGCCATTTCCACCTGGCGCCTCAGTTGGACCAGCGTTCGTGCTGGACGTGCAGACCACGTGAGACGACGCTTCATCCAGTCCCAAACATGCTCAATGGGGGACAGATCCGGAGATCTTGCTGGCCAGGGTAGTTGACTTACACCTTCTAGAGCACGTTGGGTGGCACGGGATACATGCGGACGTGCATTGTCCTGTTGGAACAGCAAGTTCCCTTGCCGGTCTAGGAATGGTAGAACGATGGGTTCGTGACGGTTTGGATGTACCGTGCACTATTCAGTGTCCTCTCGACGATCACCAGTGGTGTACGCCAGTGTAGGAGATCGCTCCCCACACCATGATGCCGGGTGTTGGCCCTGTGTGCCTCGGTCGTATGCAGTCCTGATTGTGGCGCTCACCTGCACGGCGCCAAACATGCATACGACCATCATTGGCACCAAGGCAGAAGCGACTCTCATCGCTGAAGACGACACGTCTCCATTCGTCCCTCCATTCACGCCTGTCGCGACACCACTGGAGGCGGGCTGCACGATGTTGGGGCGTGAGCGGAAGACGGCCTAACGGTGTGCGGGACCGAAGCCCAGCTTCATGGAGACGGTTGCGAATGGTCCTCGCCGATACCCCAGGAGCAACAGTGTCCATAATTGGTTGGGAAGTGGCGGTGCGGTCCCCTACGGCACTGCGTAGGATCCTACGGTCTTGGCGTGCATCCGTGCGTCGCTGCGGTCCGGTCCCAGGTCGACGGGCACGTGCACCTTCCGCCGACCACTGGCGACAACATCGATGTACTGTGGAGACCTCACGCCCCACGTGTTGAGCAATTCGGCGGTACGTCCACCCGGCCTCCCGCATGCCCACTATATGCCCTCGCTCAAAGTCCGTCTACTGCACATACGGTTCACGTCCACGCTGTCGCGGCATGCTACCAGTGTTAAAGACTGCGATGGAGCTCCGTATGCCATGGCAAACTGGCTGACACTGACGGCGGCGGTGCACAAATGCTGCGCAGCTAGCGCCATTCGACGGCCAACACCGCGGTTCCTGGTGTGTCCGCTGTGCCGTGCGTGTGTTCATTGCTTGTACAGCCCTCTCGCAGTGTCCAGAGCAAGTATGGTGGGTCTGACACACCGGTGTCAATGTGTTCTTTTTTCCATTTCCAGGAGTGTACATAAGCTTACATTTTTCCTAATTTATAAAGTATGGAGTTTCAAATGATGCTAGAAATGCACCTTTGAGGCCCTTACTTATTGTACACTTATTCATTAAATTTCCTTGAAAATCGCCAGTGCTCCTGCACTGTCAAGGCACAGACAGAGAAGTGTTAACAATGGCAGTATCTTTATTTTATTCAGCCATCAACCTTCCAAGCAAAAGTGTTGTGGTAAAATACTTCTATGGTCATGGGAGCAGATAAGAGGTGATGCACCACTGAGTGGAAAGCTCTATGTTTGTGTGCTACTGGATATTGTGAGCAAGAAGATATTACTATGTTTGCAGTTGCAGTTTTTCTAAAAATTTTGTGTCCTGATGTCTAGCATTAGCTTCAGAAAGTTTATGGGTTTGTTGCCGATATCACCAATGTGAACTTAATGTATTTATGTTGAGTGTTTAAGTTATGAAGAAATGTCCTGAGCTGTCCACATACACAGTAGGCTACATCATCTACATATCTGAATCAGTAGTTTATATTTGCACTTGTGATAGTTCAGTCTGCCTCCCCCCCCCCCCCCCCCATCTCCACCCCACCCCCTCACCCCCACCACCCACAAACTGTGGACATTGCCATCAGAGGGGTGGCTTACATGCCTCAGCGATAGAGATAGCTGTGCCACAGGTGCAACCACATCAGAGGGGTAACTGTTGAAAGGCCAGACAAATGTATGGTTCCTGAAGAGGTGCAGCAGTCTTTTCAGTAGTTACATGGGTGACAGTCTGGATGATTGACTGATCTGACCTTGTAACATCAACCAAAACAGCCTTGCTGTGCTATTATTGTGAATGACTAAAAGCAAGAGGAAACTACATACATATTTTTTTCCAAAGGGCATCAAACTGTATGGTTAAATGATGCAGCTGTCCTCTTGGATAAAATATTCTGGAGGTAAAATAGTCCCCCACCCAGATCTCCAGGTGGGGACTACTTGGGAGGTTGTTGTAATAAGGAGAAAGAAAAATGGCATTCTAAGGATCAGAACGTGGAATGTTAGATCACTTAATTGGGCAGGTAGCTTGGAAAATTTAAAGAGGAAATGAATAGATACAGTGAGAATTAGTGAAGTTCAGTGGCAGGAGGAATGGGACTTATGGTCAGTTGAATACAAGGTTATAAATACAGAGTCAAATAGAGGTAATGCAGAAATGGGTTTAATGATGAATAAGAAAATAGGAACATGGGTAAGCTGCTATGAACAATATAGAGAATTCTTTATCATAGCCAAAATAGAAATTATGCCCATGCTTATCACAGTAGCACAAGTTTATGTGCCAACTATCTCCACAGATGAGGAAGAGATTGAAGAAATGTACAGAGTGTATCAAGAAGAATCAACTGGTTTACAAAAAAAAAAAAAAATAAATAAGTAAATAAATAAATAAAAATAAAAAATCATAACTATTACACTCCTGGAAATTGAAATAAGAACACCATGAATTCATTGTCCCAGGAAGGGGTAACTTTATTGACACATTCCTGGGGTCAGATACATCACATGATCACACTGACAGAACCACAGGCACATAGACACAGGCAACAGAGCATGCACAATGTCGGCACTAGTACAGTGTATATCCACCTTTCGCAGCAATGCAGGCTGCTATTCTCCCATGGAGACGATCGTAGAGATGCTGGATGTAGTCCTGTGGAACGGCTTGCCATGCCATTTCCACCTGGCGCCTCAGTTGGACCAGCGTTCGTGCTGGACGTGCAGACTGCATGAGATGACGCTTCATCCAGTCCCAAACATGCTCAATGGGGGACAGATCCGGAGATCTTGCTGGCCAGGGTAGTTGACTTACACCTTCTAGAGCACGTTGGGTGGCACGGGATACATGCGGACGTGCATTGTCCTGTTGGAACAGCAAGTTCCCTTGCCGGTCTAGGAATGGTAGAACGATGGGTTCGATGACGGTTTGGATGTACCGTGCACTATTCAGTGTCCCCTCGACGATCACCAGTGGTGTACGGCCAGTGTAGGAGATCGCTCCCCACACCATGATGCCGGGTGTTGGCACTGTGTGCCTTGGTCGTATGCAGTCCTGATTGTGGCGCTCACCTGCACGGCGCCAAACACGCATACGACCATCATTGGCACCAAGGCAGAAGCGACTCTCATCGCTGAAGACGACACGTCTCCATTCGTCCCTCCATTCACGCCTGTCGCGACACCACTGGAGGCGGGCTGCACGATGTTGGGGCGTGAGCGGAAGACGGCCTAACGGTGTGCGGGACCGTAGCCCAGCTTCATGGAGACGGTTGCGAATGGTGCTCGCCGATACCCCAGGAGCAACAGTGTCCCTAATTTGCTGGGAAGTGGCGGTGCGGTCCCCTACGGCACTGCGTAGGATCCTACGGTCTTGGCGTGCATCCGTGCGTCGCTACGGTCCGGTCCCAGGTCGACGGGCACGTGGACCTTCCGCCGACCACTGGCGACAACATCGATGTACTGTGGAGACCTCACGCCCCACGTGTTGAGCAATTCGGCGGTACGTCCACCCGCCCTCCCGCATGCCCACTATACGCCCTCGCTCAAAGTCCGTCAACTGCACATACGGTTCACGTCCACGCTGTCGCGGCATGCTACCAGTGTTAAAGACTGCGATGGAGCTCCGTATGCCACGGCAAACTGGCTGACACTGACGGCAGCGGTGCACAAATGCTACGCAGCTAGCGCCATTCGACGACCAACACCGCGGTTCCTGGTGTGTCCATTGTGCCGTGCGTGTGATCATTGCTTGTACAGCCCTCTCGCAGTGTCCAGAGCAAGTATGATGGGTCTGACACACTGGTGTCAATATGTTCTTTTTTCCATTTCCAGGAGTGTATGTTGTTAGAGATATGTGCATGAACAACATACTGTTGGAAAGAGCAAAGTCTCAAGTTTTAGATGGTTCCTGCAACATAGCGGCAGTGTGCGCCCACTTCAGTTCTAGTAAAAATGGTGTCGGGACAACAGAAAGTGTTTTTTGTTCTATATAATAATAACTGTTCAGCATGACCTTTGTAATAGGTATGGTGTGGATCCTCCTACATCATAGAGCATTAGACAATAACATGAACAATTCAGAGAAACAGGTTGTTTGTGTAAAGGCAAATCACCGGGCCATCCCGAAGTTGAACGCACCCACCATAGTTTCACAAGGAGTCTGCAGAAATGCGTTCACCATGCAGATCGACTGCTCAACATGCCCCCGATGTCTGTCTGGTATGTCTATCAACATTTACACATGAAACCATACTAAATTCAGCTACTGCAAAGCTCTTTGTGGAGGTGGAAACATCAACGTGTAATTTTGTTCTTGGCAAGATGGAGGATGACTGTTTTCTTCCATGCTTAGTCTTTAGTGATGAGGCAACACTCCATTTAAATGGAAAGGTGAACCATCACAATGTGAGAGTGTGGGGTACGGAACATTTACATGAAGTTGTACAACATGAGAGGGACTCTCCAAAATTTAATGTGTTTTGTGCAGTTTCATTTTTCTTTGCTGAGAACACTGTTACAAGAAGCACATATCTCAGTATACTTCAGAACTTCCTTTTCCCAGAGTTGGAAACTGTAGAAGCTCTAATTCAAGACATACTTGCTGCAGTGTGTGAACAATTTGAATACCAAATTGACATGTGCCGTGCATCTCAAGGGGGGCACATTGAATGCCTATGAAAAGGTATGAAGAAAAACTTTTTGAGTTTACCGTTTGCCAAAAAACAAAATTCATTGTATATCTTTATTAGTTTCAGAAGTATAAACATGCCAAATAAGATGATTCTTTTTGATACACCCTGTATAATGAGATAAAAGAAATTATTCAGATAGTTAGGGAGGTGAAAATTTAATTGTGATGGTAGGCTGGAATTTCACAGTAGAAGGAAGAGAAGGAAAAATAGTGGGTGAATATGGACTGGGAGCAAGGAATGAAAGAAGAAGCCAGCTGGTAGAAATTTGTACAGAGCTGAATTTAGTCATCACTAAAGCTTGGTTTAAGAATCATAAAAGAAACTTGTATGTGTGGAAGAGTCTGGAGACACTGGGAGCTTTCAGACTGATTATATAATGGTAAGACAGAGATTTAGGACATTGCCAGGGGCAAATATGGATTCTGACCACAATTAGTTAGTATTATGTACTGTTGATTAAAACTGAAGAAATTGCAAAAAGGTAGGAAATGAAGGACATGAGACATGGATGAGCTGAAAGAACCAGAGGTTGTTGATAGTTTTAGAGGGAGCATCAGGAAATGGTTGACTAGATCAAGGAAAAGGAATACAGTATAAAACAAATGGATAGCTTTGAGAGGTGAAATAGGGAATGTAGCAGACAGTAAAATACTTAGAAAGACAAGGCCTAGTAGAAATCCTTAATAACACAAGAGATATTGAATTTAATTGATGAAAGGACAATATACACTACTGGCCATTAAAATTGCTTCACCAAGAAGAAATGCAGATGATAAACGGGTATTCATTGGACAAATATATTATACTAGAACTGACATGTGATCACATTTTCACGCAATTTTGGTGCATAGATCCTGAGAAATCAGTACCCAGAACAACCACCTCTGGCCATAATAACGGCCTTGATACGACTGAGAATTGAGTCAAACAGAGCTTGGATGTCGTCTACAGGTACAGCTGGCCATGCAGCTTCAACACAATACCACAGTTCATCAAGAGTAGTGACTGGTGTATTGTGACGAGCCAGTTGCTTGGCCACCATTGACCAGATGTTTTCAATTGGTGAAAGATCTGGAGAATGTGCTGGCCAGGGCAGCAGTCGAACATTTTCTGTATCCAGAAAGACCCATACAGGACCTGCAACATGCGGTCATGTATTATCCTGCTGAAATTTAGGGTTTCACAGAGATCAAATGAAAGGTAGAGCCACAGGTCGTAACACCTCTGAAATGTAACGTCCACTGTTCAAAGTGCTGTCAATGCGAACAAGAGGTGACCGAGATGTGTAACTAATGGCACCCCATACCATCACACTGGGTGATACGCCAATATGGCGATGATGAATACATGCTTCCAATGTGCATTCACTGCGATGTCACCAAACATGGATGCGACCATCATGATGCTGTAAACAGAACCTGGATTCATCCGAAAAAATGACATTTTGCCATTCATGCACCCAAGTTTGTCGTTGAGTACACCATCGCAGGCACTCCTGTCTGTGATGAAGCGTCATGGGTAACCACAGCCACGGTCTCCAAGCTGCTAGTCCATGCTGCTGCAAACGTCGTTGAACCATTCGTGCAGATGGTTGTTGTCTTGTGAACGCCCCCATCTGTTGACTCAGGGATCGAGACGTGGCTGCATGATCCGTGACAGCCATGTGGATAAGTTGCCTGTCATCTCGACTGCTAGTGATACGAGGCCATTGGGATCCAGCATGGTGTTCCGTATTATCCTCCTGAACCCACCAATTCCAAATTCTGCTAACAGTCATTGGATCTCGACCAACGCGAGCAGCAATGTCGCGATACGATAAACCGCACTCGTGATAGGCTACAATCCGACCTTTATCAAAGTCGGAAACGTGATGGTACACATTTCTCCTCCTTACACGAGGCATCACAACAACGTTTCACCAGGCAATGCTGGTCAACTGCTGTTTGTCTATGAGAAATTGGTTGGAAACTTCCCTCATGTCAGCACGTTGTAGGTGTCGCCACCGGCGCCAACCTTGTGTGAATGCTCTGAAAAGCTAATCATTTGCATATCACAGCATCTTCTTCCTGTCGGTTAAATTTCATGTCTGTAGCATGTCATCTTTGTGGTGTAGCAATTTTAATGGCCAGTAGTGTATAAAACATGCAGTAAATGAAGCAAATGGAAAACAGGTCCTAAGCAAAGAAGGGAAAGCTGAAATGTGGAAAGAGTATATAGAGTGTCTATATGAGGGAGATGTACTTCAGAGCAATATTATAAATAGGGAAGAGGGCATAGATGAAGATAAGATAGGAGATATGATACTGCAAGATGAATTTGACAGAGCTCTAAAAGATCTAAATCAAAAAAGGCGCCAGGAGAAGACAACATTCTGTTAGAACAACTGATAGCCTTGGGAGTGGCAGCCATGGCAGAATTCTTCCATCTGGCGAGCAAAATGTATGAGACAGGAGAAATATCCTCAGCCTTCAAGAAGAATAAAATAATTCCAATTCCAAAGAAAAAAGGTGGTGACAGATGTGAATAGTACCTATCAGTTTAATAAGTCATGGTTGTAAAATACTAACACGAATTCCTTACAGAAGAACAGAAAAACTGGTAGAAGCTGACCTCAGGGAAAACCAGTTTGGATTCCTGAGAAATGTAGGAATATACATGGCAATACTGACCCTATGACTTATCTTGGAAGATAGGTTAAAGAAAGGCAAATCTACACTTAAAACATTTGTAGACATAGAGAAAGCTTTTGACAATGTTAGCTGGAATACTCTCTTTGAAATTCTGAAGGTAGTAGTGATAAAATACAGGTAGCAAAAGGCTATTGTAGAGAAACCAGATGGCAGTTTTAAGAGTTGAGGAGCATGAAAGGGAAGCAGTGGTTGACAAAGGAGTGAAACAAGATTGTTGCCTATCCCCAGTGTTATTCAATCTGTGCATTGAGCAAGTAGTAAAGGAAACCAAAAACAATTTGGTGTAGGAATTAAAGTCCAGGGAGAAGAAATAAAAACATTGAGGTTTTCAGATGACATTGTAATTCTGTCAGAGGCAGCAAAGGACTTGGAAGAGCAGAATGGACAGTGTTTTAAAAGAAGGATACAAGATGAACATCAACATAAGAAAAACAAGGATAATAGAATGGAGCTGAATTAAATCAGGTGGTGCTGAGGGAATTGTATTAGAAAACAAGACACTTGTAGTAGTAAATGAGTTTTGCTATTTGGACAGCAAAATAACTGATAATGGCTGAAGTAGAGAAAATATAAAATCAAGACTTACAATGGCAAGAAAAACGTTTTGAAGAAGAGAAATTTGTTAACTTCAAGTATAGATTTAAGTGTCAGGAACTATTTTCTGAAAGTATTTGTATGGACTGTATTTGTGCATGGAAGTGAAACATGGAGAATAAACAGTATACACAGGCAAAGAATAGAAGCCTTAGAATTGGGGTGCTACAGAATGATGCTGCAGATCAGACGAGTAGATCACATAACTGATGAAGAGGTACTGAACAGAATAGGGGAGCAAAGAAATTTGTGGCACAACCTGACTAGATGATGGATCTGTTGATGGGACACATTCTGGGGCTTCAAGGAATCATCAGGGGTAAAAATCACAGAGTGTGACCAAGAGATGAAACAGTAAGCAAATTCGTAAAGATGTAGGTTGCAGTAGTTACTCAGAGGCAGAGAGGCTTGCACAGGATAGAGTAGCGTGGAGAGCTGTATCAAACCAGTCTTCAGATGGAAGGTCACAACAATAACAATGGTTCAGTTACCATGACCATATTAATTTAATTTGTAAGCCAAGATGGAGACAATGTTCGATAAAGAGACAGCTGACAATGCAGCCATGGTTCATAAAGGAGGAAGTTCTGTGTTTAATCAGTGTGAAAAATGTGTTGCAGAAAGCACAATGTGTGTAACTGGGGACTGCTGTCAGTGTTATAATAGTGGACTGAGTTTTTGGTCACCAAACACAGATTGTCGATGTCTGGGTGAGATTGTGGCAGGCACCAAAGAACATGTAATTATGATGGTTGAAGATTGAGCTTATATAAAATATTAGAAAGTATTAGACGGTACTATGCTGGATATGGTCATGTACTAATCTGTACATCACAAAGCTAGGATTGTGAATTTGTTCTTGATTGTAGTGTTAAATTAAGATATAATTAGGGAGTACAACTGGCACATCTTTATTCATTACCAGAAAATATGGCGATGCTGATTCTGAATTCTGCTGGAAGTGATTGGTAGTTTGGACTTAGATGACTTCTTCTGGTGAACGGTTAGAAATAATAATGTTGTTATTTGAACTCAAGCTTAATTAGAAACATTATTAATGTAGCACTGAGAACAGTTTATGTGGCAGTCTACTTAATCTGTGGCAGTGAGATTATTCTTTGATTTTGGTGAATTTTTCACATACTGTCATAGCTACAGATTTTTCCCCTCAATGTCTCGTGATTACTCAGACTTCAGCAGACAAGTCAGGGTTTATTAATGATTAGTAAAGCCATAACCATTATGCAATTTCTATTAAACCCCACTTTGTGTTGCTTTATTCTGAGTTGGTGACTACATCTCAAAGCACTCATGTTTCCTCAAATCAGTCAGTTGACCGAACACCTGCACCTGAGGAACATTAGACCCTGTAGGGTAGGGGACCACCACACACTCAAAAGTTCTTTATTCAGGACATGTTATTCAAAATTGTCCATGAATATTTCAGCCATAAGTGGACTAAGAGGGGACCCTGTAGCTAAGTCACCTAACAGTTTATAGATTCCTTTGGAAATGGAAATAGTTCTGTAATAAACGTGTCTGAGTAACCAGTCGTAAGTCATCAAATTCTACAGAATTGACGTTAGATTTGTATATCAACCCTGTCAGAATATCAGCATATTCCCTACTGTTCTGTAGGGAATACAGACCTCAAAGGATCCTAATTTAGCACTGTGTGAGATGCAAGGATCTTTCATTTTATTTAAAAGAACCACTATGTTTGTAACACCATGTTTTGGTTTGAATTTTGTCCTGCTTTTAATTAAAGTGTTCAATTTTCTTGCCAGTTTGCCTGGAAGTCATGTGAATAAGGATACAACTAGATGAATGGAGAAGTATTAGAAGTCCATACAGTCTAGGAGGCACTGAGTTTATATCAGTTAATAGATTTGGTTCAAAATCAAAAAATATAATTTTGTAAAAATGTACACATTTAAACTTATCTTATAATAAATTAGTAGGATTTTTGGGAAGGACCTGGAAGTATCTGAGAGTCATAAAATCACTGAATTTTTCTCAGTAATCCCTTTATCTGGCAGGTAGGTTAGGAAATTTAAAATGGAAATGGATAGGTTAAACTCAGATATAGTGGGAATTAGTAAAGTTCAGTGGCAGGAGGAACAAGACTTCTGGTCAGGTGAATACAGGGTTATAAAAACAAAATCAGATATGGGTAATGCAGGAGTAGGTTTAATAATGAATAAAAAAATAGGAGCACGAGTCAACTACTACAAACAGCATAGTGAATGCACTATTGTAGCCAAGATAGACACGAAGCCTATGCCTACCACAGTAGTACAAGTTTATATTGCAACTAGCTCTGCAGATGATCAAGAGATTGAAAATGATGATGGGATTAAAGAAATTATTCAGATAGTGAAGGGAGATGAAAATTTAACAGTCATGGGGGACTGGAATTCGATAGTATGTAAAGGAAGAGAAGGAAAAGTAGTAGGTGAATATGGAATGGGAGTAAGGAATGAAAGAGGAAGCCTCCTGGTAGAATTTTGCACAGAGCATAACATAATCATAGCTAACACTAACATAATCATAGCTAACACTTGGTTTAAGAATCATGAAAGAAGATTGAATACATGGAAAAGGCCAGGAGACTCTGGAAGGTTTCAGATAGATTATATAATGATAAGACAGAGATTTAGGAACCAGGTTTTAAATTACAAGACATTTCCAGGGGCAGATATGGATTCTGACCACAATCTATTAGTTATGAACTGTAGATTAAAACTGAAAAAACTGCAAAAAGGTGGGAATTTAAGAAGATGGAACCTGGATAAACTGAAAGAACCATAGGCTACAGAGAGAGCATTAGGGAACAACTGATAGGAACAGGAAAAAGAAATACAGAAGAAGAAGAATGGGTAGCTTTGACACATGAAACAATGAAGACAGCAGAGGATCAAGTAGGTAAAAAGAAGAGGGCTAGTAGACATCCTTGAGTAACAGAAGAGATATTGAATTTAATTGATGGAAGGAGAAAATACAAAAATGCAGTAAATGAAACAGGCATAAAGGAATACAAATGTCTCAGAACAGATCAGCAAGAAGTGCAACACAGCTAAGTAGGGATGGCTAGAGGATAAATGTAAGGATGTAGAGACATATATCACTATGGGTAGGACAGATACTGCCTACAGGAGAATTAAAGAGACCTTTGGAGAAAAGAGAAACGCTTGTATGAATATCAAGAGCTCAGATGGAAAACCAGTTCTAAGCAAAGAAGGGAAAGCAAAAGGTGGAAGGAGTATATAGAGGGTCTAAACAAGGGCAATATACTCAAGGGCAATATTGTGGGACTGGAAGAGGACATAGGTGAAGATGAAATAGGGGATATGATACTGCGTGAAGAATTTGACAGAGCACTGAAAGACCTAATCTGAAACAAGACCCCAGGAATAGACAACATTCCATTAGAATTACTGATAGCCTTGGAAGAGCCAGACCCAACAAAACTCTACCATCTAGTGAGTGAGGTGTAAGAGACAGGCAAAATACCCTCAGACTTCAAAACAAATATAACAATTCCAATCCCAAAAAAAGCAGGTGTTGACAGGTGTGAAAATTACCGAATTATCAGCTTAATAAGTCATGGCTGCAAAATAGTGAAATGAATTCTTTACAGACAAATGGAAAAACTGGTAGAAGCCAACCTTGGGAAAGATCAGTTCTAATTCCATAGAAATGTTGGAACACATGAGGCAATACTGACCCTAGACTTATCTTAGAAGATAGATTAAGGGAAGGCAAACCTACATTTCTAGCATTTGTAGACTTAGAGAAAGCTTTTGACAATGCTGAACGGAATACTCTCTTTCAAATTCTGAAGGTGGAAGGTGTCAGTTAACAGGGAGTGAAAGGCTATTTACAATTAGTACAGAAACCAGATGGCAGTTATAAGAGTCGAGGGACACGAAAGGGAAGCAATGGTTGGGAAGGGAGTGAGACAGGATTGTAGCCTCTCCCTGATGTTGTTCAATCTGTATATTGAGCAAGCAGTAAAGGAAACAAAAGAAAAATTCGGAGTAGGTATTTAAATCCATGGAGAAGAAATAAAAACTTTAAGGTTCGCCGATGACACTGTAATTCTGTCAGAGACAGCAAAGGACTTGCACGAGCAGTTGAACATAATGCACAGTGTCTTAAAAGGAGGATATAAGATGAACATCAACAAAAGCAAAACTAGGATAATGGAATGTTGTCGAATTAAGTCGGGTGATGCTGAGGGAATTAGATTAGGAAATGAGGCACTTAAAGTAGTAGAGGACTTTTGCTATCTGGGGAGCAAAATAACTGATGATGGTCGAAGTAGAGAGGATATGGAATATAGACTGACAATGGCAAGAAAAGTGTTTCTGAAGAAGAGAAATTTGTTAACATCAAGTATACATTTAAGTGTCAGGAAGTCTTTTCTAAAAGTATTCGTATGGAGTGTAGGCATGTATGGATGTGAAACATGGACGATAAATAGTTTAGACAAGAAGAGAACAGAAGCTTTCGAAATGAAGAATGCTGAAGATTAGATGGGTTGATCATGTAACTAATGAGGAGGTACTGAACAGAATTGGGGAGAAAAGGAGTTTGTGGCACAACTTGACTAGAAGAAGGGATTGGTTGGTTGGACATGTTCTGAGGCATCAAGGGATCATCAATTTAGTATTGGAGGGCAGAGTGGAGGGTAAAAATTGTAGAGGGAGACCAAGACACTAAGTAGATTCAGAAGGATGTAGGGTGCAGTAGTTACTCAGAGATGAAGAAGCTCACACAGGATAGAGTAGCATGGAGAGCTGCATCAAACCAGTCTCTGGACTGAAGACCACAACAACAACAAATCAAGGTTGTTCAAAGGTGCGATAGTGTTATCTTTATGTGATGTTTTGCTTATGTAATTTCTTTTAAAAGATCTTGAGGTTGTAGAAATCCATAGTCTGTGGGGTATTACACTCAAATGTTTTGACCATTTTTAATGTATGAGCAACTAAACGTTTTGCAGTAGTGTCTTTAGCTAAAGCATATTCAATATTTACCTTCATTACGTTTCATTCTTTTTCACATGGAGGATGGGAAGGAGCATTTTTAAAACCTTTCTTGGGTACATTTTGCTCATTTCTTGAAAGGACTGACAAGTCAATGACATATTACAAAGACTTTTGTATGCAATTTCTTTTTAAGTGTACTCACATCACTCATCATAGCTAATTTCTTGGTCTATGTTCAAGCTATATTTCAGTATTCTAGTCTTGTATTAGTTTTATTTTACTTCAATTTCAAATTAATTTTATTTTTTGTAGTGACTATAAGGTAATAGAATGTACATTCTATCACACAAACAACCACACACAGTTTTCAGGGGTTCACTGCTAATGTTTTTCTGGTCTGATCCATTTATATTTACTTAAGTCCAACCTTAATATTAACCCTGAAATTACCACTACACTATCAAAAATGAAATTTACTCTGCTTTTTACAGTGTTGTTCATGAATATTGCTCTCTCTTTCATGACAGCAGTCAGTTGCAGTTGTGTTGTTTACTTTCTTTCTCAAGCTGAATATTTGTTTCAATTCCAAACACTCTTAAAACTTGATTTATTCCATCCTACCTAATCTAAAAAAGGTGCTACTCTGATGCCTGAAACCACTGGTACTTTACCACTCATATGAGATATCAAATTAAACTTATGAGTGGAAATGAATTTCTCGATAGATTTGATGCAGAGTTTCTTATCTTGGGTGGGGAGTGTTCAGCAAATGTAGAATTCAGAAATCTGCTGCACGTTCTGCCTCAAATAAACATTTAGAAAATGTTCTCACAATAGTACATGAGATTTAATCTAGACACAGACAGACAGGGTACACAGATTCTGTCCTGTGGGGAGGGGGAGTAAGAAACTGATAATCATAGGTGTTTAGTCTCTCTAATTCTTTAGCATCATCATTAGTAGCTTCAGGCATGCCCCAGGGAATTGTGTTGGGACCCAAGGTATTCATGTTCATATTAATGATTAGGGCTAGGATTTCTATGGCCTAAAAATCACCGTATAATACGCACAAAAGTACATGTTGTTATGACAAAATATTTGCACATAAAATTTATGCTACAAATAAATTAGTAAATCAGTTTATGACAATGATAAGGGCCCAGGTTCGATTCCCGGCTGGGTCGGAGATTTTCTCCGCTTAGGGACTGGGTGGTGTGTTGTCCTAACCATCATCATTTCATCCTCATCAACATGCAACTCGCCGAAGTAGCGTCAAATTGAAATACTTGCACCTCGCGAATGGTCTACCCGACAGGAGGCCCTGGTAACAACTATCTATTTAAGAATAAAACGAACATTAGAAGCAAGCTAAACTATGGAATTTATGTTGTAGTATGCTTTATATTGACATTATCAGAACATAGTTAACATATAATATTTTCGCATCATTATTTTTGCTTCAATTTATGAGCTCTGAGTAGCAATACACAACCAATACCTGGACCAGATTTATATATAAAAAAAAAAAAAAAAGATTTCTGTTGTCAGCCAACAAACTCTGCACCTTGAAAAGCTTCTTTCTGTTTAAGATGACACATGATAAATGGACAGTATCATTGGAACCGAAATCTAAATGATTATGGGGGAACTTTTCACATACGAAGGTGAGTCAAATGAAAACCTTAAATTTTTTTAAAAATATTATTTATTGTGCAGCAGTGGTACAAAGCAGTATCACTTTTCAACATAATCTTCCCCACGCTCAATGCAAGTCCTCCAGCACTTCTTACAAAGTGCATAAATTCCTTTAGAAAAAAATTCTTTCGGTAGTCCGCACAACGACTCATGCACCATGTGGCGTACCTCTTCATCAGAACGGAACTTCTTTCCTCCCATTGCGTCTTTGAGTGGTCCAAACATATGGAAATCACTTGAGGCAAGGTCTGGTGAGCATGGTGGACGAAGAGGACACTCAAAATGCAGGTCTGTGATTGTTGCAACTGTTGTACGGGCAGTGTGGGGCCTTGCATTGGCATGTTGCAAAAGGACACCTGCTGACAGCAATCCACATTGCTTTGATTTGATTGCAGGCCGCAGATGATTTTTTAGCTCTGTGTATGATGCACTGGTAGCAGTGGTCCCTCTAGGCATGTAATGCTCCAAAATGACGCCTTTCTCGTCCCAAAAGAGAGTCAGTATAACCTTCCCTGCTGATGGTTCTGTTCAAAACTTCTTTGGTTTTGGTGATGAGGAATGGTGCCATTCCTTGCTTGCTCTCTTCATTTCCGGTTGGTGGAAGTGAACCCAGGTTTCGTCCCCAGTAATGATTCTTGCAAGGAAGCCATCACCTTCTCGTTCAAAGTGCCGAAGAAGTTCTTCACAAGCATCAACATATTGTTCTCTCATTTCAGGAGTCAGCTGCCATGGCAGCCATCTTGCAGACACTTTGTGAAACTGGAGCACATCATGCACAATGTGGTGTGCTGACCCATGACTAATCTGTAAACATGCTGCAATGTCATTCAGTGTCACTTGGTGGTTTTCCTTCACTATGGCTTCAACTGCTGCAATGTTCTGTGGAGTCACAACTCGTTGTGCCTGACCTGGATGAGGAGCATCTTCCACTGCAGTCACACCATTTGTGAACTTCCTACTCCATTCGTAGACTTGCTGCTGTGACAAACATGCATCACTGTACCGAACCTTCATTCGTCAATGAATTTCAGTAGGTTTCACACCTTCACTACACAAAAACCGAATAACAGAATGCTGTTCTTCCCTGGTGCAAGTCGCAGGTGGGGCGGCCATCTTTATACTGATAGATGGTATGTGTGCATCTGCACTGTGCTGCCACCTACAGGCCATTCTGCAAGATGTTACAGGATAACAGCACAAAATTTTGATTTGTTATTACAAATTTAAGGTCTTCATTTGACTCACCCTCATAACAAAATCACTGAAATGGAACAGAGTATACCTCTCATTTTTTTCCTAATGCCTTTTCCATTTTCTTTGACATTTCTTTTCCCACTTTGCCATAGACTGCTTTTAATTTATTCATAATGTTTTCACTTGTTCTGTCTGCTTGACTAATGGCACTTCTGATTGCTCCGAAGCAGTTATGGCAGCATGAATATATCCAAAATTTGATTTTATGTGTGGTAGTTCATCAGAAATTTTAGTATTATATATTAATTCTTGGCTAGTCCAACAAAAGTGGCTTTGCTGCTACCAAATGAATCAATTATGTTGTTCACACTATTGAAGTTCTGGCAGTAATAGTTGCAGGCATCAATCCAGGATCCTCATCTTGTCAAATGGGAGATGTTGGTAAGGATGTGTCTGAAGCTGATTACTTAAATGCTGCAATACGTGAAGGGGCTTTCAAAATTACGTTTTTTACACAGACAGTAAATTTGTCAACATTACTGAAATTTCTACAAACTTCTTCTGCAACTCTGTGTAAGGCATGAGATAACAAAGTGATATGCACCATTTCACTGCATAAGGCTTTTAACTACATAAGGTGCAGCATCAATTACAAACAGCAGTACACTGTCACGCTTAATGCCTTGAAGATCTATTGTACCCATATATCTGTCAAACAATTTACTAATGGTGCAAAAATTTACTTTCTGTAAATGTTCACAGTTTATTAGAAACTTTATGCCTGAACATCTTCTTCCAAAGTTCCCACAGTGATATTTACAACATATCTTCCCATTGAATCTGTAGTTTCATCAACTGATACCCTTTATTTTTCCCCATGATCTGATTCACTGCATTGTTGTTTTTTTTTTTTTTTTTTCCCCCTCCCATAGCTTTGGTTGATGTAGTCCTTTCTTAATGTACAAGAATAAGGAAGAGATTTTTCTGTGTACTTCTCTAAGAATTTTGGGTGGTCCCGTTTACTTAAGGAATGTCAGCACAAAGGAAAGTTATACAAAGTTCTTCACAGAATGGCAAAAAAGACTGGCAGGAATTCCCTAAGAGAACTTTTTGATTTTTCACTCCATTGCACTCCACACTTGTGCTTTTTGTAGACACATGCTGCTGAACGTTAAATAACTTCTCCACAGTTAATCTTACATTGCACTGTTCATAGTATAGCATTTTCCCATCAGTAGACAATGCTTTCTCATTATATTGAGACACAAACTGTTGTAATGTTACTTGAAGACATCTTTTTGGAACTACACTGCACACACTTCTGACTTAACAAGATCAAACAACACAATGAGACACTTGTCTGCAGTCCAGGATCCAGAATGGCTTAAGCAACTATCTGTTCACAGAGTAACAACAAGCTACAGGAACTCACCATCAAGTAAGTGTGAAGTCCACATTGTTAATTCAAGTGAAATAGAGGAGGAAGATAGTTATCTGCCATTTTCTAGGAAACAAAATGAGATGCACAAACCTGAGACATGTAACACGTAAGAAATAAATTGCATGAGAAAAATTCTTTACTTCTTTAAATACTGAAAATATACTAAATATTGCCATTTACCAACTAAAATATGCTATGTCAGAGGGAAATGGTTATATGTGCATAAATATGATGTAAGAAATGAGAGTAATTTATTTAATTTTTTCACAACAAGCATTTGCCAAAAATATATGTCCTTTTTTCTGTCATAGACCTATTAATGATCTTGCAGACAATATTAATAGTAACCTCACTTTCCACTAGTAATGCAGTTATATATAATGAAATACAGCCTGAAAAAGGGGGCCAAATATTTTCAGATCTTTACAGTAACATAACATGGTTGCCTCTCACACTTAGGCAGCCTATGTACTGGAAGCTGATGGATGGAGCTCGCTCCTCCATTCCCCACCTCCCCTCCCGCCACCCTCAGAATTCATTCATATCTTTGTGAACAGACTACAGGATCCCATGACCACACTACAAGTGCATCAGAACTGGAGATATCTGGCTACAAAAATTTGTATTGGATATGGAAGGGTATCATCACATAAGCTCAGTTGCAGGTAAAGCAGGTGGCATAATTTGAGTGATTGGTTAGTATACTGAGAAACTGTAATGAATCTACAATGGAGATAGCTTGCAAAATGCTTTCATGACTCATCCTAGAATATTGCTCAAGTGTGCAAGGTCGACACCAAACAGGACTATCAAAGAATATGGATGTGTACAAAGAAGGGCAACACAAATGGTCCCACTTTATTTAACCATGAGAGAGAGTGTTAAAGAACCTAAATTGGCAGATGCTACCTATCCCATGGAAGAATACTCACAAAGCTTAGAGAATTGACAGCAAGTGACAAATTTAGGAAAGTTCTGTAACCCCTACATATCGCCATCATAGGAACAATGAAGACAGTTATAGGCTAACTACAGCATGCAGAAAGATATTAAAGCATCATTTTTTGCACACACTATATGCAATTGAATGGGAAGAAACCCTAATAAGTGGTGCAACTGGAAGCATTGTCTGACATGCACATCACAGTGGCTTCCGAAGTATAGAAGTAGATTCAACAGAACATTTTGCTGTACGGGTCAAAGGGTGACAATATCATCATACTAGTATGAGCTTCATTGCATCTGATGTCTAAACCTGAGTGAATCAGTTTTAATCCAAAATATTGCCACCATCCCTAACTATTATTACATAATATCCTTTTCCATGATATTGTTTCCAGAGTTCCTAAAACACTCACAACAATGTTGAGCCCTGCAATAGGCATAAAAATACTAATAACCTGGTACTAATCAAGCAGTTCCAAACAGTTCTGAGATCTCCCCTGTCATGATTTCTACAAAGAAGAAAGACCTTTTTGCCCTTTGTAACCTTCTGACTGATACCGATTTTTAAAATAATAATTGCCTGAGTTCTTTGTTAATACAAACAGAATAAATCTTTTAAAAGCTTCATGAGTTTCTGGAATTCAAAAGTTGTTAGACAAAGGGTTTCATGTCGAATATTCATTTATTAGTTTTTCAACTAAAATCTTAACTTTGCTATCTGTCTGCATCTACACAGACTTAGTAGCTCCAATAATAAGTAGCATACTGGGCAACAAGTTTTCACCAGCAAACTTGATCAACTGGCAGATTTTCAGCATCCTCCTGGTTCATGTCCTTGCACTGAAGATCCTTTGCAGAACTTCGTTATCGAGTGTTATGAGGTCTTCCTCTGCTTCTCTATTCTGCCATTGGTTTCCACAACAGTACCGATTTAGATACTGTTTCATCTTTTATGCAAAGAATGTGCCCCACAAGCTTCAGTCTTCTTTCAACAGTGATTTTGTGCAGGCTACATAGACCGTTTCTTCTCCGAACTTCATCTTTTGGAACGGGGTCATGATCTTCAGAATTTGTCTCAAGTGTTATTGGTGGAGAACATTGTGGTTGTGTGCTGATGTTTTCCAGGTCTCCAATGTGTATATGGCCATTGGTAGGATGATAGAGCAGTACAGTCGAAGCTTTGTGGATGTATGTATATAGTCTGATTGCCTTATGGATTGATTTTGTTGGAAGGCTGTAGACTCTTTCCCAGTTTTGCTTCTGATGTATGTATCTACATTCCTGTCATTACAGATAAGGCTGCTGATATATGAAATTGATCACCCTCTTATAGTACCTTCTGTTGCACTATAGTTTGAGTAGATACATTTCCACTTTTTATGCACATTATGTTTGTCTTATCATCATTTATTTTCTGTCCTACAGAACTGCCCATTCCATCCAGTTAGTTAAGTTTTAGTTTTAAATGTTGTGATATCATCAGCAAAATCCAGATCCATAAGCCTAGATTGCCCATTCCATACATGCCCATGTTGGAGCTGTCTACAGTTTTCCTCATACGAAATCTATATTAGTCAGTATGAAAAGGAATGGTGAAACATGCATTTTTGTCTGACATCTGATAGAATGCTAAATAAAGGAGTGCTCACATCTTCTTTCCTTATACAGCAATTCAATTCTAGATAAGGTTTCTGAAAACATTAATGAGATGGTCAGGAATTCCATGTGAACTTACAACATTTCATAGTGATTCTCAGAGTATGCGATCCAAAGCTTTTTCAAAATTAGTGAAGTTTAGGCACAGTGGACAGTTGAATTCTGTGCATTGTTCCTTGTATACTGCACAACAAATATTTGTTCAGAACATGATCTCCCACTTCAAAAGTCAGCTTCTTCTTCTTCTTCTTCTTCTTCTTCTTGCAGGCAACAATCTAATGGTTCTTGAATCCTTTTTAGAAGAATGCGGCAAAAGACTTTGCCTGGCACTGAGAGAAGCATAACATCTCTTCAATTTGTGCTTGCCTCTCAATCTCCTTTCTTCGGCAGTTTAACAATGATGCCACACTTCCAGTCTTCTGTAACTTCCCTTGCCTGCAAATGGATATTGCACAGTCTAGTAAGGTGATGAATTAAGTCAAAGCCTTCATTTTTCAGAATTTTGATTGAGATTTCACCCAAACAGGCTGCTTAATTGTTTATGAGTGTTTTGATAGCCGAGCACACCTCTGGTTCAGTGATATCACCTGTTTTTACCATTGTTGTTGTTGTTGTGGTCTTCAGTCCTGAGACTGGTTTGATGCAGCTCTCCATGCCACTCTATCCTGTGCAAGCTTTTTCATCTCCCAGTACCTACTGCAACCTACATCCTTCTGAATCTGCTTAGTGTATTCATCTCTTGGTCTCCCTCTACGATTTTTACCCTCCACGCTGCCCTCCAATACTAAATTGGTGATCCCTTGATGCCTCAGAACATGTCCTACCAACCGATCCCTTCTTCTGGTCAAGTTGTGCCACAAACTTCTCTTCTACCCAATCCTATTCAATACTTCCTCATTAGTTATGTGATCTACCCATCTAATCTTCAGCATTCTTCTGTAGCACCACATTTCGAAAGCTTCTATTCTCTTCTTGTCCAAACTATTTATCGTCCATGTTTCACTTCCATACATGGCTACACTCCATACGAATACTTTCAGAAATGACTTCCTGACACTTAAATCAATACTGGATGTTAACAAATTTCTCTTCTTCAGAAACGCTTTCCTTGCCATTGCCAGCCTACATTTTATATCCTCTCTACTTCGACCATCATCAGTTATTTTGCTCCCCAAATAGCAAAACTCCTTTACTACTTTAAGTGCCTCATTTCCTAATCTAATTCCCTCAGCATCACCCGACTTAATTAGACTACATTCCATTATCCTTGTTTTGCTTTTGTTGATGTTCATCTTATATCCTCCTTTCAAGACACTGTCCATTCCATTCAACTGCTGTTCCAAGTCCTTTGCTGTCTCTGACAGAATTACAATGTCATCAGCGAACCTCAAAGTTTTTATTTCTTCTCCATGAATTTTAATATCTACCCCGAATTTTTCTTTTGTTTCCTTTACTGCTTGCTCAATATACAGATTGAACAACATCGGGGAGAGGCTACAACCCTGTCTTACTCCCTTCCCAACCACTGCTTCCCTTTCATGTCCCTCGACTCTTATAACTGCCATCTGGTTTCTGTACAAATTGTAAATAGCATTTCGCTCCCTGTATTTTACCCCTGCCACCTTCAGAATTTGAAAGAGAGTATTCCAGTCAACATTGTCAAAAGCTTTCTCTAAGTCTACAAATGCTAGAAACGTAGGTTTGCCTTTCCTTAATCTTTCTTCTAAGATAAGTCGTAAGGTCAGTATTGCCTCACGTGTTCCATTGTTTCTACGGAATCCAAACTGATCTTCCCCGAGGTTGGCTTCTACTAGTTTTTCGATTCGTCTGTAAAGAATTCGTGTTAGTATTTTGCAGCTGTGACTTATTTAGCTGATAGTTCGGTAATTTTCACATCTGTCAACACCTGCTTTCTTTGGGATTGGAATTATTATATTCTTCTTGAAGTCTGAGGGTATTTCGCCTGTTTCATACATCTTGCTCACCAGATGGTAGAGTTTTGTCAGGACTGGCTCTCCCACGGCCGTCAGTAGTTCCAATGGAATATTGTCTACTCCGGGGGCCTTGTTTCGACTCAGGTCTTTCAGTGCTCTGTCAAACTCTTCACGCAGTATCGTATCTCCCATTTCATCTTCATCTACATCCTCTTCCATTTCCATAATATTGTCCTCAAGTACATCGCCCTTGTATAGACCCTCTATATACTCCTTCCACCTTTCTGCTTTCCCTTCTTTGCTTAGAACTGGGTTTCAATCTGAGCTCTTGATATTCATACAAGTCGTTCTCTTATCTCCAAAGGTCTCTTTAATTTTCCTGTAGGTGGTATCTATCTTACCCCTAGTGAGATAGGCCTCTACATCCTTACATTTGTCCTCTAGCCATCCCTGCTTAGCCATTTTGCACTTCCTGTCGATCTCATTTTTGAGACGTTTGTATTCCTTTTTGCCTGTTTCACTTACTGCATTTTTATATTTTCTCCTTTCATCAATTAAATTCAATATTTCTTCTGTTACCCAAGGATTTATACTAGCCCTCGTCTTTTTACCTACTTGATCCTCTGCTGCCTTCACTACTTCATCCCTCAAAGCTACCCATTCTTCTTCTACTGTATTTATTTCCCCCATTCCTGTCAATTGCTCCCTTAAGCTCTCCCTGAACCTCTGTACAACCTCTGGTTCTTTCAGTTTATCCAGGTCCCATCTCCTTAAATTCCCACCTTTTTGCAGTTTCTTCAGTTTTAATCTACAGGTCATAACCAATAGATTGTGGTCAGAGTCCACATCTGCCCCTGGAAATGTCTTACAATTTAAAACCTGGTTCCTAAATCTCTGTCTTACCATTATATAATCTATCTGATACCTTTTAGTATCTCCAGGGTTCTTCCATGTATACAACCTTCTTTCATGATTCTTAAACCAAGTGTTAGTTATGATTATGTTGTGCTCTGTGCAAAATTCTACCAGGCGGCTTCCTCTTTCATTTCTGTCCCCCAATCCATATTCACCTACTACGTTTCCTTCTCTCCCTTTTCCTACACTCGAATTCCAGTCACCCATGACTATTAAATTTTCGTCTCCCTTCACAATCTGAATAATTTCTTTTATTTTATCATACATTTCTTCAATTTCTTCCTCATCTGCAGAGCTAGTTGGCATATAAACTTGTACTACTGTAGTAGGTGTGGGCTTCGTATCTATCTTGGCCACAATAATGCGTTCACTATGCTGTTTGTAGTAGCTTACCCGCATTCCTATTTTCCTATTCATTATTAAACCTACTCCTGCATTCCCCCTATTTGATTTTGTGTTTATAACCCTGTAGTCACCTGACCAGAAGTCTTGTTTCTCCTGCCACCGAACTTTACTAATTCCCACTGTATCTAACTTCCACCTATCCATTTCCCTTTTTAAATTTTCTAACCTACCTGCCTGATTAAGGGATCTGACATTCCACGCTCCGATCCGTAGAACGCCAGTTTTCTTTCTCCTGATAACGACATCCTCTTGAGTAGTCCCCGCCCGGAGATCCGAATGGGGGACTATTTTACCTCCGGAATATTTTACCCAAGAGGACGCCATCATCATGTAATCATACAGTAAAGCTGCATGCCCTCGGGAAAAATTACGGCTGTAGTTTCCCCTTGCTTTCAGCCGTTCGCAGTACCAGCACAGAAAGGCCGTTTGGGTTATTGTTACAAGGCCAGATCAGTCAATCATCCAGACTGTTGCCCTTGCAACTACTGAAAAGGCTGCTGCCCCTCTTCAGGAACCACACGTTTGTCTGGCCTCTCAACAGATACCCCTCCGTTGTGGTTGCACCTACGGTACGGCTATCTGTATCGCTGAGGCACGCAAGCCTCCCCACCAACGGCAAGGTCCATGGTTCATGGGGGGGGTTTACCATTAGCTCTTGCATTTTTGAAGCTGTAAGCATTAAGTGGGATGAGTTGGTTTAAGATTTCTTTGAAGTACTCATTGGGCAGCATGTTCATCTTTTTTTAATCTGAAGTTTGTCATTTTTATTTTTTATGGGGATGTTTGAAACAGTATGGGTTCCAGTAAGTTCTTGAATAATACAGTATAATGTCCTCAAGTCGTTTTAGGGCCGGCATTTTGCACCACTCATTTTTTGTCAGTTACACAACTGCTTTTGACATGACAGTCTAATTCAGTTCTACGGATCCGAGCGTGGAATGTCAGATCCCTTAATCGGGCAGGTAGGTTAGAAAATTTAAAAAGGGAAATGGATAGGTTGAAGTTAGATATAGTGGGAATTAGTGAAGTTCGGTGGCAGGAGGAACAAGACTTCTGGTCAGGTGACTACAGGGTTATAAACACAAAATCAAATAGGGGGAATGCAGGAGTAGGTTTAATAATGACTAGGAAAATAGGAATGCGGGTATGCTACTACAAACAGCATAGTGAACGCATTATTGTGGCCAAGATAGATACGAAGCCCACACCTACTACAGCAGTACAAGTTTATATGCCAACTAGCTCTGCAGATGACGAAGAAATTGAAGAAATGTATGATGAAATAAAAGAAATTATTCAGATTGTGAAGGGAGACGAAAATTTAATAGTCATGGGTGACTGGAATTCGAGTGTAGGAAAAGGGAGAGAAGGAAACGTAGTAGGTGAATATGGATTGGGGGACAGAAATGATGAGGAAGCCGCCTGGTAGAATTTTGCACAGAGCACAACATAATCATAACTAACACTTGGTTTAAGAATCATGAAAGAAGGTTGTATACATGGAAGAACCCTGGAGATACTAAAAGGTATCATATAGATTATATAATGGTAAGACAGAGATTTAGGAACCAGGTTTTAAATTGTAAGACATTTCCAGGGGCAGATGTGGACTCTGACCACAATCTATTGGTTATGACCTGTAGATTAAAACTGAAGAAACTGCAAAAAGGTGGGAATTTAAGGAGATGGGACCTGGATAAACTAAAAGAACCAGAGGTTGTACAGAGATTCAGGGAGAGCATAAGGGAGCAATTGACAGGAATGGGGGAAATAAATACAGTAGAAGAAGAATGGGTAGCTTTGAGGGATGAAGTAGTGAAGGCAGCAGAGGATCAAGTAGGTAAAAAGACGAGGGCTAGTAGAAATCCTTGGGTAACAGAAGAAATATTGAATTTAATTGATGAAAGGAGAAAATATAAAAATGCAGTAAGTGAAACAGGCAAAAAGGAATTCAAACGTCTCAAAAATGAGATCGACAGGAAGTGCAAAATGGCTAAGCAGGGATGGCTAGAGGACAAATGTAAGGATGTAGAGGCCTATCTCACTAGGGGTAAGATAGATACCGCCTACAGGAAAATTAAAGAGACCTTTGGAGATAAGAGAACGACTTGTATGAATATCAAGAGCTCAGATGGAAACCCAGTTCTAAGCAAAGAAGGGAAAGCAGAAAGGTGGAAGGAGTATATAGAGGGTCTATACAAGGGCAATGTACTTGAGGACAATATTATGGAAATGGAAGAGGATGTAGATGAAGATGAAATGGGAGATATGATACTGCGTGAAGAGTCTGACAGAGCACTGAAAGACCTGAGTCGAAACAAGGCCCCCGGAGTAGACAATATTCCATTGGAACTACTGACGGCCGTGGGAGAGCCAGTCCTGACAAAACTCTACCATCTGGTGAGCAAGATGTATGAAACAGGCGAAATACCCTCAGACTTCAAGAAGAATAAAATAATTCCAATCCCAAAGAAAGCAGGTGTTGACAGATGTGAAAATTACCGAACTATCAGCTTAATAAGTCACAGCTGCAAAATACTAACACGAATTCTTTACAGACGAATCGAAAAACTAGTAGAAGCCAACCTCGGGGAAGATCAGTTTGGATTCCGTAGAAACACTGGAACACGTGAGGCAATACTGACCTTACGACTTATCTTAGAAGAAAGATTAAGGAAAGGCAAACCTACGTTTCTAGCATTTGTAGACTTAGAGAAAGCTTTTGACAATGTTGACTGGAATACTCTCTTTCAAATTCTGAAGGTGGCAGGGGTAAAATACAGGGAGCGAAAGGCTATTTACAATTTGTACAGAAACCAGATGGCAGTTGTAAGAGTCGAGGGACATGAAAGGGAAGCAGTGGTTGGGAAGGGAGTAAGACAGGGTTGTAGCCTCTCCCCGATGTTGTTCAATCTGTATATTGAGCAAGCAGTAAAGGAAACAAAAGAAAAATTCGGAGTAGGTATTAAAATTCATGGAGAAGAAATAAAAACTTTGAGGTTCGCTGATGACATTGTAATTCTGTCAGAGACAGCAAAGGACTTGGAACAGCAGTTGAATGCAATGGACAGTGTCTTGAAAGGAGGATATAAGATGAACATCAACAAAAGCAAAACAAGGATAATGGAATGTAGTCTAATTAAGTCGGGTGATGCTGAGGGAATTAGATTAGGAAATGAGGCACTTAAAGTAGTAAAGGAGTTTTGCTATTTGGGGAGCAAAATAACTGATGATGGTCGAAGTAGAGAGGATATAAAATGTAGGCTGGCAATGGCAAGGAAAGCGTTTCTGAAGAAGAGAAATTTGTTAACATCCAGTATTGATTTAAGTGTCAGGAAGTCATTTCTGAAAGTATTCGTATGGAGTGTAGCCATGTATGGAAGTGAAACATGGACGATAAATAGTTTGGACAAGAAGAGAATAGAAGCTTTCGAAATGTGGTGCTACAGAAGAATGCTGAAGATTAGATGGGTAGATCACATAACTAATGAGGAAGTATTGAATAGGATTGGGGAGAAGAGAAGTTTGTGGCACAACTTGACCAGAAGAAGGGATCGGTTGGTAGGACATGTTCTGAGGCATCAAGGGATCACCAATTTAGTATTAGAGGGCAGCGTGGAGGGTAAAAATCGTAGAGGGAGACCAAGAGATGAATACACTAAGCAGATTCAGAAGGATGTAGGTTGCCGTAGGTACGGGGAGATGAAAAAGCTTGCACAGGATAGAGTATCATGGAGAGCTGCATCAAACCAGTCTCAGGACTGAAGACCACAACAACAACAACAGTCTAATTCAGTTTATTTTTATCTCACTACTTGAAGCTCATCTTGATTTTTAGCTTGTTCACACTGTTACTTTACCATCATTCTTTCACCTATGAGAAGTAATGTTTGATCATTCTGTCTCTCCAGTGTCTAACTTTCTTTTCAGCACATGTTCTCACAGAATATGAATTCTTGACTTTGGCTGTTGTTTACAATTATAAATAAATTAATTTCCAGGAGTGACAAGATTCTTCAATATTAAATGTCTATATTTACAATTATGAAATAAAACTATTCTCCATGGATATGAAAATGTCAGCAAGGACCCAGAAACGTTCATATCATACAAAATTTATATTCAAACTTTTTAAAAGCACATTCAAATGTATAAAATATTCAGTTATGAGGTAACTCAAATGCCAGTATGAGAGGGAATCATCTATCCTCTCTCCTGACCAAGGAAAGAACTAACAGTTCTGTCAGCTAGGATTGTATCATGTACTGTTTACATGAGTCTATCAGCAGTGCTAAAATTTAGATTCAGTACTTTTGCGACAAAAAATAAAATTTTAAAAACCTACACTGCACAGATTCAGAAAGAAATTAAAGAAAACAGCAATAATCAACTGATTTTTTAGCATTTACAAATTATTAACAGGAATAAAATTTCAAATTTCACGAATGTTCTAGTTTAAAGAAATGGTATTTATTTGCCTTCCAAAATTTGTGTGTGTTTTATAATTACATGCCTGGTTTTCTACTTAAAAAGACCTGTATCAGTCCATTTACATTTCCCCTAAGCCAATACACGTCTGGAAGGCTGACCCTTTCCAGCATCAAAAAAACAGTGCTAGAAACAATACAATTTAAATATTAAAAGTGACAGTACCTTTGGTGAGTAGTGGATTTATGCCAAACAGACAGTGAGAACAAACCACAGTCTGAGTTTTAGAAGAGGGAACAAAGGGATATCAGTGCTGCACTACAGGGCAATATACCTAGTAAACAACCGGATCGAGATCAAAGAAATTTGGAAAATTTTGGAAATTTGTGGTAAGGACTATGGGACCAAACTGCTGAGGTCATCAGTCCCTAGGCTTACACTACTTAATCTAACATGAACTAAGTTACACTAAGGACAACACACACACCCATGCCCAAGGGAGAACTCAAACCTCCGACAGGGGGAGCCGCGTGAACTGTGACAAGACACCTCAGACCGCACGGATACCCTGTGTGGCAGACATTTGGAGTGAGTGGTACAAGAAGAACAGTACCAACTCACAAAGAAGGACAACAAGAGATAAATGATGAGGAAAACTCATTAGACATTCTGAACTTGAAGAGAGGTGATGATTATGATGATAAGTAAGAAAGAGATACTGACTAATAACAAATACATCATGTTCATTTCAAGTACACAATTATTTTAAATTGCACATTAAAAAAAGTTTAGACATATGAACCCAATTAGCAATGCAAAGGCTTGAGTGCTGCCTAGCCATGGAGGATCATTTGGCAGTAGTTTACTACAAGGATAGAGTCACACGCAGAGAACTGCATATGGTCAGAGGCCTTGAGTAATTTCAAGATTCCTGATTACCACTGTAACAGAACAGGTACATACGGTCCTGCCTTGGTATATTTGTCCATCACTTATACTTCACTCTTCTTGCTTTCTTCCGTTTCTACATTTTTCTGTTAATAAGATTGTAAAATTTAGCTGTAGACTCTCAACATAGTATACTGGAGTGCAAAACGTAAGGACAAAGGTAAATTTTGCATGGTATGTGATTGTCAAGTAACATATCTCAAAGAAACTTGCATCATACACAGAGAACTGCTACAGTATAGTATAGAAGATAAGTGAAAGAAATATGCAATGAGACAAAGATAATTGACATATTTATTTAAAGACAACAATTACACTAACTTCACTATGATTCATGATAGTCTTCTGGACATTGCAAAAGGGAGGACATGGTACTTGATAGGGTATATGTGAGCACCACAGATGAAAAAGCACACTCTATGATGTGCTGTTGTGCTGGCCATAAGGTTGGTACATAGTTGTTGTGGTAGGGTGTTCCATTCCTCCAAAAGCGTGGTTGACAACTACCGGATGGTTGTTGGTGCCACAATACGTCTCCCCAATGCATCCCATATGTTTTCAATTGGATTTAAGTCAAGGGTACAGGTAGGCCAATCCATTCGCCAAATATCCTCATTTGTTGTTGCCTCCATCTGTGCAGTTTGATGCAGTCGTGCATTGTCATCCATAAAGTTGAAGTCAGGGACAAATGCACCCTAAAAGACACATATGGCAAAATAGTACAGCATCACAATGACACTGACTTGTCACGGCCATTTTTAAAGATCTGGAGATCAGTATGCCCAAGTAATATTATAACTCCCCACATTATAACACCTAGTCCGCCAAAACAATGTTTGACAATGTTCCTGAGCGTTTCATGTGTTCCCTCCTATCAATATATGAGTGCTCAACATATGACTATTTTGGTGGTCCAAGTGTAATATTTGGGGGGAGGTATAATGTTGCCTTGTCATACAGACATCCAAATCTTGGAACACGGTACAATCACTGACAATGTTATTGTGACATCTCACTCCTTCCCTACATGCAGCTTTCCAGGGGTACATTCTACCCTGAAATTTGTGGATGATAATGTGCAAACTAGGCAGGTGGAGGAGCTCTTTGACTGAGAGGATATTTGGTGAATGAACTGGCCTGTCCACTCTCCTGACTTCAGTCCCATCTAGAATATGTGGTGTGTGTTGGGAAGACATATTGCAGCATATCCACATACACCAACAACCACCCAGCAGTTGTCAACCATGCTCATGGAGGAATGGAATGCCTTACCACATGAACTTCTTACCAACATTGTAGTGAACATGAGAGCATGTTGCAGAACATACACTGATATTGTTAGTAGTCACACATCCTATTAAGAACCAAGTACTGCCTTTTGTTATGTCCATGGGACCATCATGAATTACGGTGACTTCAGTGCAATTATTGTCCATGAATAAAAGTGTCATTTCTGTTCATCTCACTGCATGTTTCTTTCAGTTACCTTTGGTACTATACTGTAGCAGTTCTTCCTATGTACGATCCAAGTTTCATCACACTATACTATTTGGTAGCCACACACTCTGAAAGTTACTTTTGTCCTTAGGATTTGCACATTAGTGTATATTCAATGTTATAGTGCAATAAAAATAGGATATAACAATCTGCATTAGAATCACAAGACGGCAGAATCAGTTGTAATATTGATAAATAAATATAAATTTTATGGTGATGATAAGTGTGATAATGTTGTATAATGTTTGATAACAATGTGTAGTGAGCTGTGTTAGTGGTGTGTATGCCCTACTCAGTGGGTACTGTGTATTGTAACATTTTTTCCCAATTGTTTTTGGTTACTGCAGCTGCTTTAACTTGTTGAAGGACATAAATTTTTATCACAACCACCTCAGTTGAATAAGTTTATTTATTGCATTCCTCTTTATGTTTCAGTATGCTGATATGTATTGTTTTAGAAGCAAAAATTTTATTCATGATACATAACGATGAAAACTGACATACTTTCTTGCTTATACTATTTGTAAGTATTAACCATTGCATCAGTTTACACATAAGTCATTTTCTTAACACTGGTCATTCCAACAGAGAGACTGATTTTAATGATATTTTCAAATTCATTATCCATTAGTGCTGCAAAATTTTAACCGCCCAGCAATTACTTCAGTTTTGTATGTGAATCAAAAGAGAAATCCTGAATTCATTACTTACTGTTCTTTCTTTTTTTCGTTTTTTGCTATTGGCTTGGTATGCAGACTTGCTGCAATGTGCAGATACATCTCCTGTAACTGGGATTAGGCTGGATAATAAAGTACTTATATCACAGTAAGAAGATGAACCTGGAAAACATGTATTTACCACATGCAGTGAGTTGCAGGACAAAGGTAAGCTTTAAGATAGTACAAAACCTGTATACACATTAGAGTTCCTTTCCTAAAACTTCCCTGCCACATTAACAATACAAGACTGCAACTCACAGAAAAGATGACATGATGAATTGCAGACAGGCACAATGAAAACACATTCACATTAGCTTTTGGTTAAAACCTTCTTCAGAAAAGGAAATACACACACAAACATTAATTCATACAAGCATGCACACCTCAAACACACAACTGCCATCTTCAGCAGCTCAGACCAGAGATGGTTCTCATGTGTGTGTGAGGTGTGCCTGCTTATGTGAATGAACTATCTCTCTCTCTCTCTCTCTCTCTTCTCTCTGTCTGTGTGTGTGTTTGTGTGTATTTCCTTTTCTATGAAGGCTGTGGCCAAAAGCTAATGTGTATGTGTCTTTTCATTATGTCTGTTTGCAACTCAACATGTCATCTTTACAGTGAGTAGCAATCTACCTTTTCCTTACATTATTGATATTCCAACCTGGGGTTTCCATTGTTTGCATTCTTATACATAAAAAGCCCATTCACCACCATTCATTGTAACTGAGGAATGAGACTATTTAACATAGGCGTTGTCAGCATGTGGTGGCAAAACCGTAAATTATTTATTACAATTGCTTTAATACGTTATTTCTCATGTTGCAAAAAGATAAGACAGAGAATCTAGTGTGAATGCTGTTTTCTGTTATGTGTTACTGTGTTCCATGCATCAATCCACTATAGGCGAGCTGTTGCACTTCCCTTATTTTACATACAGATAAGACAGGTAGATGCGGAGGGGGAAGGGAAGGATGAAGGGAGGGGGGAGGTAAGGAGGGAGGAAGAGAGAGAGAGAGAGAGAGAGAGAGAGAGAGAGAGAGACTAAAATATCATTGTACAATGAAGTGCTTGTTTGAGGTCAAAATATAATGTTTAACTTATCTATTTGCTTCTTGTTTAATAAACTATAAAATACGAAAGATAAAGAACCTACTTATATGTGAGAATTCCCATTGTGTGCAACCCATGACTGATGCCAAACAATTTGTATGCAGGTTTATGTCTGTGAATGAATGTGACATAGGCACCATGTATCAGCAATTAAAACTCACATGGCAATGGTTTCTATCATGAGGAGATTATCACAAATGTGTCACAGTTGCAATATATATTATAGACTTTTATTAAACTCTTCATGAAATAAAAGGTTTGCTAGTACTACATTAACAAAATGTTGAAGTTGTCTATTGGTTTATATTTTTATTTATTCATCCAAGGATTTGTCATAAAAAACAAAAATAAAATACACATACATACATAATATACAAGTATGCCTTTATGAGAGACAAGTGGTTGGCTGTGGCCCTGACGAAGGAACCACTGCAGAATTTGTCTGAAGTGATTTAGGATGACCTAACAGGATGGCCGGACAAAACAAACTTTGTCCTCCCAAATACGAGTTAAGTGTCTTCACAACTGCCCTGTCTCATTTGTCCCTACTGTATAATGTTCTTTGATTTATACACACACTCCAGGTAACATATAACACAAAACTTATTTGCTCTCCATTGCTGCACACACTAAGGACATTCGCTGCTGGCACCTTTTTTGATCTCGTGAGTTTACATGCTTTCGAGGCCACTCCTGCTACACTGGATTTCTTTCACCATGTCTCTATGGATTTGACACATTCAAGAATTGTTCTTGGTACAGAAAAAAAAAAAAAAAAAAAAAAAATTGTTACATACATGAGAGAGAGAAGTAACTAAGTTTGGCAGACTTCCTTTCCTGAACATTAGCGTCTGAAACAAATAGTGGCATAGCTACATATTCTTTGTATTTCAATTCGGTCATCTGTATCACTGTTTTACCAGTCCTATTTTTTCTGAATTAAGAATGCAGTTCATCAGATTCATACATATCTATTATCAATAGTTCAATAGTGGTGCCCAGAAAGTATGCAACAGATAAAAAAAATTATTGGTCATCTCTTTAAAAAAAATTAAAAAGAAATCTAGTATGATGAAGTTGAAAATCAAACTTTTTTTAATTTTTTGGGTTCAAGGCCTTAATGAAGTAACAAATTTTCCTCCATTGGCAACCTAAGTCATTTACAGTTTTAGCAAGAATAGTAAACATATCCATTTAAGAGTGCTTTCAAATGTAATAAGAGTTATTAAATTTAAACTTAGAATTGTACGCCACTAGTCTTGTTAATTATTTGAGACAGAAGTTATTGAATCTTGAAAATGGAAGGGAAAAAAGCTATGTGTTTTCCTGGATGAGAGCCTAAGTTTTCAACAAACTACAATTTTGAAAAATTATAATAAAATTAATTCTTCCTTTGATAATGTTATGAAAAGGATAGACTGCTACTCATCATATAGTGGAGATGTTGAAGCAAAGACAGGCACAACAAAAAGATAGCTGTATAAGTAAACTACACACACACACACACACAGTCAGATACATATCCATGCAAACACAGCTCACACACACATAGCCACTGTCCCTGGCTGCCAAGACAGGTGGCCAGAGACACTCTCTCTCTCTCTCTCTCTCTCTCTCTCTCTCTCTCTCTCTGTATGTGTGTTTCTTTTTGTCGATTTCAAAAGATGACCTTTTGGCCAGAAGCCTAGTTTAGTGGTCTTTTTGTTGTGCCTGTCTACCACTCAACATCTCCACCGTATGGTGAATAGCAAATAGCAATATATCCTTTTCATAACATTGTCATTATTTCATCATGGATTTTCCTTTGTTTGAATTTTTACTTTGCTTTTTATGCTAATAATATCTTTCAGTGGAGTTATGAAAAGAGTGAAAAATATTAATCCAAGCACTCACTGACCAACTATGGCGAGTATGTCATGTAAGTGTTTCATTTTGTAACCGTATGGTGTGGACATAGAAATGAAACAGAAGACAAAGTATGACACTAGCACAATCTACTTCTCATTGAACACAATTGTGATTACATGCCTTACGTATCATATTTAACAGTGTCTTAAGCTCATGAAATACTGTAAACAGATTTGGAATTAAGTCCAGGGCACAGTGGTAATATCTGGTGATCAAGATCTGTCCACTGTGTCTTTCCTCCTCTTTCTGCCCTAATTCTATTTCCCTAAACTGCTGGGAGTTTTAATAGGTAAATTCAATACTGAAGTTAGTGGAATGTAGTGCACATTTACTATATGAAATGTCAGGCAAAGTTTTATTCTGGTGAGAGAAGTGTCTCTTGCTTAACTGCAACACGATTGTGGCTACCCACATTACAGAAACTACCCAAAGGTGACCAAATTTCACTATGTTGTAAAAACATCGAGAAAAGTTAGTTAAGTTACATGTTCCGTGGATTATTTTGCACGATAGATTGTAATGATGTAGAACAGGTAATGTTACATTCACATCATAAATTAATCTGTGTACAGTTATATATTATGAACATTTCTATTTTTTTATTAATTTATCTTTTTTACAAAAAGAAAAAAGATATTAAGATGTGAGTTACAATTTGTACCCACCAGCTTTTACACATTATGGTACAGACGTTTTTCTACAGAATAGAAGGAGTTGTCGAAGAGAAACTTTCTCAGTTTGTTATCAAAATTTACTTTCTTGTCAGTCAGACATTTAATATCACTGGGTAAGTGATCAAAAATTTTTCTTGCAGCATTGTGCACCCCTTTTTGTGCTAAAGACAACATTAATGTGGGGTAATGAATCTCATTTTTCCTTCTGGTATTGCAAGTACGTACCTCATTGTTTCTTTTGAACTGTAGTGAATTACTTACAACAAACTTCATGAGGGAACAAATATATTGTAAAGCAGTAGTCAGAATGCCCAACTCCTTGAACAGATATCTACAAGATGATAATGGGCGAACACCACATGTTTTTGCACATGAGGACTTTCTTTCTTAAAAAAAAAAAAAGGTTTACCCCAGAACGTTATTCCATAGGACATTATTGAATGAAAATATGCAAATTCTGTCAGCCTACTTATTTGTCTCTCGCCAGAATTTGCAATGATTCCAAACACAAATGTGGCAGGCCTAAGTTGTTTTAAGAGTTTCCAAATGATTTTCTTCTCTAATTTAAAGTATCATCAATATAGACACCTAAGAATTTTAAGTTTCTGCCTTATTTATTATTACCTCATGTTTTCACTTAACATCGGTGGAGTACCTCTAGGTGTGCAGAACTGAATGTTAACTTTGTTTACCATTTCTTCTGTTTCTGTATGCATGCTTGGACTGAATGTAATACTAGTGTCATTTGCAAAAAGAACTAATTCTGCTTGTTGTGCACTAGACAGTTCATTTACATAAATGAGGAATATTGGTGGATCTAAGATTGAACCTTGGGGAACCTCACATGTGATTTCTCCCCAGTCAGAATTATGTCCCTGGACTATATTGCTTGAATTACTAAGTATAATTTTCTACATTCTTTTGGTTAGGTATGACATTATCCATTGGTTGGCTACCCCATTAATCCTAAAAGAAGTCAATTTACCTAGGGCAATACTGTGATTCACCCAGTCAAATGCCTTACAGAGATTGCAGAAAATGCCAACTGGCACTATTTTATTTTTAAATGCTTGTAATATCTGGTGAGTGAATGTGTAAATGGCATTCTCAGTAGAGCAACTCTCCTGAAACCCAAATTGTGATTTGCTAAGAATACTATTGTTGCTAAGGTAAGATACTATTCTAGAATACATCATCTGCTCAAAAATTTTGGGTAATGATGTCAGCAGTGAAACAGGTCAGTAGTCACTGTCATCTCTCTTATCACCTTTCTTAAAGAGGGGTTTAAAAATTACATAATTCAGTCTCTATGGAAAAATGCCTTGAGTTAGTGATGCATCACATATTTCAGATAACACTGGACTTATTACATGGGACCAAATTTTTAGTACTCTATTGGAAACAGCATGAAAACCAGGAGCTTCTATTATTGAGAAACTATATAATTTTCTTAATTTCAGGAGGAGATGTTATTCATATGATTGAATTTTATGACAGATAGCACACTGCTCTAATTTTGCTCTTGAGCTGTTAATCCCTATGCTTTCTACTATATTTATGAAATGATTATTAAATTCATTTGCTACCTGTGACTAATCATTTGCAGCCCTTCCATTCAGTTCAAAAGTGATGTTGTCATGTTTTGTGACCGACTGTACTATCTCTCATTTTACTACACTCCACATACCCTTACGTCTGCTGTACTGATTTCTGACACAATATGCCTGTTCCTTTTAATAAACTTTCTTAGTAATTTTTAGATGTGCAACCACTGCAGGACCCTACTTATTCTTGCTAAAAAGAAACAGTTCCCTTTTCCTTTCACAAGAAGCTTCAATCCCACTAGTAATCCTTGGTTTTTTTACATGGCTGTTTAGTGTCCTTTCTAATTAACTTATGCAGATAGCTATTTTCAGATAATGATATAAATTTATCATGGAATAGATTAAATTTTATGTTGGCATTTGGTTCATTATAAATTACATCCAATGTCATCTCCTGTAAACCACTCTAAAACATTTGTCCTGGAGTCATTAATTATTTTATCTGATTTCCACTGAGGAATATCCAAACTGTAAGATGCTATGTTATTAATCCTAACTAACTGTGCATCATGATCAGAGAGAGCATTTGTTACTGTGCAAACAGTTATTTTCTTGCTTTGAGTTTCACCAAAGAAAACATCATTTACTGTCCTACTGTCTTTATCCACCTGTGCTGGAAAGTTAAGTACTCAGATTAAATTGTTGGAGCCAGATAAGTTTTCCAGATAATTTTTTTCTATCAGTATCCCTTAGAAAATCTACATTGAAGTCACCCCAGGCTATTAACTGCTTGCTGCTGTCTGACAGAGAGTACAGTATGGAATCCAGATTCCTTATAAATACTTCAAAATCTCCCAGTGGGGACCTATATATTGTTACAATCAAATATGAACTAGTTTGCCACCATGGATTATTTTTGCAGTTGTTCCATGCAATCAGACATCTTCCAGTTGAGTCGTTGACTCACTTTCCTGAAAAAACTAAGTCCGAGAAATGCAAAGGGTACGGTGATGTGGAGTAGAAATTAACAGCGATTGCACATATTCTCTGTCATTGATAACGCACTGTTGACAGCTTTAAATCCACTAGCACATGTCATATCCCGTGCACAAGTTTATGCTAACCATGTTGACATACACACCCCTTGTCCTCTAAACCTACCTAAAGAATAACCAAAGTGAGAAACAAGTTAGTTCCGATACTGCTTTACGAAACTTATTTTTCTATTAATATTACTCTTCCTTATAGAGATTTGTGGTTATAGGAGTCTGATAATGTCCTGTTTCCTGTTTATGTACAAGACAAGATAGTATTTTACTTGTCTCGTTGCTCGAGACTTTTCTAATAAGTTTACTTGCAGTTCAGAGAGTTCTTTATCTTGAAAATACAAAATAGATCAATTTTCCAGTTACATCACATGTAAGCGACTCGGTTTTCACGCATGTTCCGTTCATTGGGTACTTTAATGTTATGTCTAATCAAACAAATATTCTGAAAATCATACAAAAAATACACAACATACGTTACGAACGCCGCTTTAGACCACAGAAATGTTACGGACTTTCATACATCTGTAATTTTTGTTCCAAGTAGAAGGCAATGTCTGCGCATACTTTAAATAACCTACAGAGCAAACACGTCATTGATTTAGACGTAGTTATGAAAAACTATTATTAATTGGGTCCATGAACAGAAAAAAAACCTATGATTGTCCAAATGTTTACATGGGTACAAACGACTTAACAATCTCATAACATTAACACTCCTCGCATCATAATATTATCATTTACACTGCTGGCTTATGTGTAGTCTGTCTTGGGAATCTCTTTGATTAAATGACGTAGAGAAACAGGAAAGATTATCTTTGGTAACAATTGCAATTTAAACATCAAAATTTTTAGTGAGATGTCATAATCATGTATGTAATGTTGGGAAAATTCTTGTGTGGTTTGTGATTTATTTTAGTCTTCCGTCATTTTTAAGGCATTTATTTTTACTTTCTCTTTGTACTCAAGTGAACATTATATATCAGTGAATATACTCCCGTTGTACTCTTGTATCAGTCCGCGACCTGACGGGAACAGGAACATGGGAAATAATGGATGTGTGCGTGCATTGTCTTCATAGTGACTGCTTACATGTAATTTTTCTGATTTAGCAATGCACGAAAGCCACGGATGTTTACACGGCCCACATGTTTGCGTCCATGATGGTTATTTGAATGAAGTGAATGAGAGGAGAAGCCAAACGTGTGCAGCGAAATATTGCATGGCTGCAAGATTCGTCTGTAGGCTCGGAGCCTACCTGTGACAAGAGCAGCCATTTGCAGTGCTAATCCATTTAGTACGGTTTGAGTGTTACCCCACAGAATGCAGAGACGTGAAACTAGGAATAGGGAAATGGACAAAGATTTGCGAGAAGAAGCTGCAAAGAGGGTATCACGTACGAGTACAGGAGGTACGAGAACTAGCATGCATACTAGCAAACACAGTGTCTCCAGCAGTTCGGGTCTGTTGATGGTTGGCCCAAACTTCAAAGTTGGGAAGAAAATAGGAAGTGGAAACTTCGGAGAGTTACGGCTAGGTGAGTGACTTTTCATTTGTGTCATTTGATGCGAGTAACACTTTACATTCAATAAATCCCTTCTTTTGTTTAGACGTATGCCAGATGTTTGCTTGGCAGTTATTTATGCATGTCAGTGATATATTTATACAGCTCGGTGCAGTTCAAAACCAGTTTTAATTTTCTGTTTTCGTCGTAAGAGGGCTACTTTCGTTATCATGGTGTCTATGTGATAAAAGCTTTCACGCAGGATGATATATATTTACATCCATGTCAAGTTGTAATTTCAAAAGACGTGCATGAACCGTGGTTAAACTTAAGTTAGAGAAAATCCATAGCAATTTTAGTCACCAAAGTAGTATAATTTTGTGTTGTTGATGCTGTCTTATTGCCGAATTGAGAGGACTCAGTATTATTTATGTTTGTGTCATACATGATGTCGTCTGCCCTGGCTTCAGGGGCAGCGTTTGAGACAAGGATTCGTACTTTTTCCCCCGGAAGAGCCGTATAAAGTAGTTGTTGGTGTGGTCGAATCTCATTTACACCTCTTATTCAGCACAGTTTGAAACCCCTATAGCTAAAGTTTTAAAACTGTATACTTTCTTTAACAGCTCTGATGAATCCAATTTCTCGTTAGTAGGCTAAGAAATGAATGGCGACTGCTGCATTCACTTTATCCGGTAACTGTATCGAACATAAAATTATTACAGTTAGGATACTGCTGGTTGTTATGTGGTTACCTACTAGTGTTATTAGAGAAGATATTTTACAGAAGTAACTGCTACCAGTGTTTGTTCTGCTATCGTATCGTACAATAAAGGATCCTCCTTTCTATGCATTCGCAATACATTAAATTTGTCTATGTTAAGGGTCAGTTGCCACTCCCTGCACCAAGTGCGTATCCGCTGCAGATCTTCCTCCATTTCGCTGCAATTTTCTAATGCTGCAACTTCTCTGTATACTACAGCACCATCTGCGAAAAGCCGCATGGAACTTCCGACACTAGGAAGATCAGTAACTGAAGTGGAAAAATATATAGAGGGGGGACAGTGTACTGGGCTGCAGGAATGAGGTGTATTGAGCTTAGCACAATCCTGGCAGGTATGCTGCTGATGAGCGAGAACATGTGAAAAAGTAATACCTCAGAATTTATTTGACAACTCTTAGGGCAAACTTTACTAACATTCTACATTTTTAGTCTTTGTGTATACATATCCAGATACAGAGGTTGTGTGTGTGTGTGTGTGTGTGTGTGTGTGTGTGTGTGTGTGTGTGTTGTGCTTGCATGAATGTTTGTGTATGTTGTCTACTTTAGAAAAAGGCCTTTTGGCCGAAAGCTCAATTGTTTAACAGTCTTCTTTTTGTGCCTATATGCGACTCAGCATATCCACTATACAATGAGTAATAATCTCTCTTTTTCATAATATTGTCATTATTCCATCCTGGTTTTTCCATTGTTTTATTGGCGATGATCACATTTGCCCCAACAAGTGACCAGTTTGGTGATACTGCCATTGTAGAATGTTTGACATTTCTGATGGAGCTACAACTTCATGTCTGCTTCCTTCGCTTCATAACTATAAAAGTGAAGTCCTCAAAGGTCTTGTTTGAATTTTGGAAACAGATGAAAGTTGGATGTGGCTAAATCGGGACTGTGTGGAGGATGATAAATGACATTGAACCCAAGGCATGGTTTGTTGTAGATGTTAAAGCACTTGTTTGTGGTCTGGTATTGTCACGCTGAAGGAGAAGGTGCTCCTTGTGTGGACAATCTCTCTGATCTCGTGCTTTTAGTTTTATGAGGTTTCACTGTACATATATAGGTTACAAACCCCCATGCTACAATCTGGAGTCACCTAATGGCAATGGGTTGCAGCTTTCATCATTGAAGCGGGAAAGTCAACTGAGTAATATCGATGACATGTAATACCTCTTCCAGAATTGAGAACAGAGTAAAAAATTCGGAGGTATTACTTTCCAGCACGTCCTCATAATTATACTAACTACAACATTCATAAAGTGCATAGATACGTTAACACTGATTTTATCTTTTATTTTACCCCCATATACGATCCAGTGCTTGGATTTACATATGTATATATTAGTTTTGAGAATATGAATCATTAATGTGTAGTGGTAGAGTCGTTGAAATTAATATAGTGGTAGAATCATTTATGTCTAAGTGATTGATGGATAAATGAGGCATTAGGAGGTAGGATGGACTTGATTTTGTGATACAATGTTTTAATCACCACTGCTAAAAAGTCATTAATAAGGTGTGAAACATGCAAGTTATGAGGGATTACTGATTGTAACTTAGGTTTATGCTGCAAGATAATTGACAAAAACCTTGAAAGCCACCTGAGGTATAGACAGACACTAAGCAACCTAGTGGATGTAGTGTAGTCGACTGTTTGAGGAGTCACTAACACTTTTTATGATTTAGATTGCTATTCGTGCTGTTGTTAGATCACATTAAGTCTGCCACGAAATTACTCTGAGATATTTTGTGTGTGATGTAAAAGTCTGAAGTAGCTTATTTAAAAACAATGAGTTAGTAAATGTAAAAGGGAAGGGGTATTTTTTGGAAAACAGTTGGAACATTGTGACAAAAATATCCTCTGTAACAGGTGTCAGTGAGATAAATGGGTATTTCTTCTGTCTTCTGTGCGAGTTAATTTCGTATTAGTTAGTACCACAAGAAGTAAGTAAATGTTTCTCTATAGATTTGAAGGAATCCCTTTTTAAATACTAGTGAAGTTGGACAATATGCACAAGAATATTATTGACCTACTACTAATTAGTGGAATGAGAATAATTATGTTTGACAGAATCTTATTTGAAACAGACAACAGATAAGCGTGTGTATTGAAAAAAACTGATATCAGTGTTTAAGTATTTATCATAGAACCATTGCTGAAATCTGCTGTATTATAGTTAACAAACTGCTACTAGCTGAGCACATTATCTACTGATCAGTGCAATATATGCAAGAGTAAAAACCTGAAAGCAATAGTAGTAAATAAATGCTAAAATATACATTATTCTCTCAGGTGTACAGTTGGTTCTAAATTTAACTAAACTGAGCTGACCATTATCTGTAAGAACTTGGCAGTTCAGATACTAAACACTGAAAACAGCTGAGACAAAATCGGGGTAAACTTGATGAAAATAGCAACTCAAGTTAGGTGCGAGAGGAATTCCTGAAGAATTGTAAATATTCTGACAGAAACACCAATTGTTTTGATTGGTGGAAGATTACTACTTTTTCAAACTTCCAGATTAGATGTAAAGAATACTTTATCCTTATTAACACTGTTATTACTATAACCTTAGGGAAGGTTGGAATTCCATGATGGAGCCCAAAAACTGAATGATACAAGACATATATAGTAAAGATTGATGCCAGGTTCTTCAGTCAGCTCAACATTGTTAACCTACTGGCTGCTAGCTCACTTATTGGAAATGGATCTTGCCAGAGCCATCTGATAAGCTCTGGGTGCCATGTCAGTTATACCAGGTGTAGAAGTGTGAAACCAGAATTTGGTTGCAATAATTACATGTATGTTGTTTGAAACTGAAAAACAATATTTCATTCAGTTTAATCTCCAATGGTATTTATTCATTTCTCCCAGCTCTCCGGCAGGCTACGAATTCCATAAAAAAAGTCTTCTTTTGAAGCGAACCAGTCAGTGCACCATTTTTATATATTGTCATACGAATTGAAGCGTTATTCAGTGAGAGTGTGCCCCAGTGATGCAAAATAGATGATAATCAGATCTGGAGAATAAGCTGCATGCCCTAGTATTTCCCAACTGAGAGCCTTGATAATTCCCCTAGCATGTTTTGCTGCATGTGATGGGGCTTTATCATGGCACAATATGACTCTGTGTTACCTTTTTCCACATTCCGGTCATTTTTCACATAATGCTCAATTTAAATTGACCATTGCTGTTGGGAGTGATCAGTGTTAATGGTTTCATCAGGTTTTAGCAGCAAATAATAGACGACACCCTTCTGATCCCACCTAACAGAGCATTTTCTTCTTTCCTAAGTGATTTGGTCTTGCAGTGGTCGTAGATGGTTTGCCTGGATTTACAACACTTAGGATTCTCAAAATATATCCACTGTTCATCACCTGTCACTATTCGATAGAGAAACGACGTTGTTTGCTATCTGGTGAGCAGCATTTCACAAGTGGTGTTTCGATTTGCTTTCTGTTTTTCATTCAGTTCATGCGGAACCTGTTTTCCCACTTTCTGCGCTTTTCCCATAGCTTTCAACTGAAGAGAAACAGCTTTCTGTGTTACACCCAATTGTTCCGCGAGTTCCTATTGAGTTTGAGTATCATCTTCATCCAATAAGGCCCGCAATTTGTTGTCTTCAAACTTTTTTGTGGTTTCTCGCACTCGTCCTTTCCCATTGCTTTTAACTGAAGAGAAACTGATTTCTGCATCACATTCAATTGTTCAGCAAGTTCCTATTGAGTTTAAGTATCATCTTCATCCAATAACACCCACAATTCGTTGTCTTCAAACTTTTTCGTGGCTTCCCGCGCTCGTCGTTTCTCGTGTCAAAGCATTTGAAACACTGTTTTCCCAAGAGCATGTTTGCCGAAAGCTTCAACAAGCATTTGTTGAGATTCTGCAGCAGGTTTTTTCAAAAGGTAACAGAAAATCAATGCTGTCTGCAAATTGTAGTTTGTCGCACAAAACTTGACATGGTTACGGGTTTGAAACAGATACCAGCGTATGGAACTTGGATTACTGTGTGTTGACATTCGTCATCAGCCATTACAGGAAGCAGATGGTGCTGCAGACGTGGTCTTATGGGCCCTATACTGATGGCTAGCACCATCTGTGGAGAAATTCCAGTTTCATACTTCTGTGCCTTTTTTTATATGCCTGACATCAATATTTCCTGCTAAACCACATGCATGTGACATTATCTGTTTTCCAGAAAGCTATGTCAGTTTCAGAGCCTGACATCAAGTGCAGTTTTACATTGAGGCAAGCTGTGGCCACTCCTGAAGCTTTGGACTAAGCGATCGGCCCACTTTTGCACTATGAAAGAGAACAGAGTCTGCTACATATTCTTTGCAAATAACTTACTGATAAGGTTACATGGGAGACTGCTTTTTAAAGATACAAAAGAACTACTATTGATTTCAAAAGCAGTCCAAACACATGAAAGACTGTTTTCCACGGTCCTGGCAGAAGGTACTCACTTGCTTAACTTTTTTTCCTGGTTTGAGATCTTCATTGGCTTTTCTCCAGCTTATTATGCCCCCCCCCCCCCCCCTCACACACACACACACACACACACACACACACACACACACACACACACACACTAGTTTTAACTTTTATGTTCGGGTCCCTTTTGTACACTGAGAACATGCACATTACAGCAAGTGATTACCTGTAGTGTTAGTTCAAGTAAGCAAGCAAACATGCAGGCAAGTACCCATAGCACTGTCAATCACGTGTGACTGACATGTTCTGTTTCTTACAGTTAATGTTCTGTGATTAAAAGAATTTTGTAATGCACACGTACATGTTTCTAGCAACCTTACCTTTTGTTTGAGATTAAAAACAGTATGGGCCCAAGAGGACTTTTTACAATGCTGTCATTGCTGCCAGAGGGCGAAGGTTGTCACCTGTGTCTGTCTAATGCGACTAAGCAGGAAAGTACAGATGCCAGTGAGACATGGCTGATATGCCAGTCAAAGTGCTAATCTCAATATTATGCAAATTATCCTGTTTGCTTTACTGATGTCTTAAACTTTTTAAGATAAAATTTGAATATAGAAGTTAAATATTAAATGGTTTCTGTGCATGAGAACCTTTTTACCATGAACTTTATCCTGCATATTGGGATGATGTCATGACTGTGTTGTACCAGAGGAAGTAGTCCACTGAAGAGAACTGGGTGACATAACTCATTGGGATGAAAGGCCAAACATTGAAGGAAGACATCGAGGCATTTCAAAGGCTGGCTGCTAGATTTGTAAGCAGTGGGTTCAAGAAATGCTTTGGGAACTCAAATGGGAATACCTGGAGGGAAACTGACGTTCCTTTCAAGAAACAGGATTGAGAAAAGCTAGAGAACCAGCATTTGAAGCTGACTGCAGAATGTTTCTGCTGCTGCCAACATAACATTTCGCATAAGGCACGAGAAATTAGTGTTCATATGAAGGAATATAGACAGCTGTTTCTGCATTTTCTCTTTCCAAGTGAAACAGGAAAGGAAATATCTAGTAGTGGCACAGGGTACCCTCTGCCACGCACCATAGAGAGTGGCTTGTGGAGTTTGTATGTAGATGTAGAAGTCAGTGACCACCAGTGTAACATTTTCTCAAGTGATGGCATGGAAATGTAACTCCATTACAGATGACATTATTTGCCCTTAAAATATGATTCAGTGTGTCAAACTAGATACAGTGTCCTTGCAAACCGTTAGTGAGGAAACCATACTTGGTGCAAGAACATAACTTTGTGTATATACTGACTGGCGATCTTGATTTGGCATGTGTCCAGTGTTATGTCACAGTGAATGACCCCATGCGTAATGTACTACTACACTCTTCAGACTCTGTTCACTTTTGTGGATGTTGCTGAAGAAACTGCATTGATGTAATGATTGGATATTATCAGCAGTCTTGGCTGCCACTTTCAGTACTTGCTGTCTTTAAATCTATCGGGGCCAAAATGACATCTATTCTTCGACGTACTTCATAACATTTTATTGAAAGGAGATGAACACATACAATCTGGAACAGTCAAGCTCTCTTCACATTGCAGCAGACATTACTTTCTACTTAGTTCGTTGCCAGACACATTTTGAAATGAACCTATGGTATTGCCAAATGTAGTGATTGTATTCTAGAAAAATTAGAGAATTCTGAGAAGTTTATTTGAACATGTTGTGCCCACATTCAGAAAATTTGATAATTCATTACTACTAGTTTAAGTTTCAGCTCAGTTTCACTTCTTCCCATTTTACATTTTCAGCAAATCACACCAATAAAAAGTGTCATCAGTTAAGCATTCATTGTGTCATTCATCACATAATTGGAAGGCCTTTGCAGGAAGTTCACCAGGCATATCCATCTCTCTTCATTTTAATTTTTATTAATAAAGAAATCAAATTTCATATCTCTCAAATCTGCCTCCACTACGAATGTTTTCACACAGAAATAAAATGTTTTGAGTTCTAACGTAATCTTTCACGGCTGATTCTTGCTGTAGACATCTTTACAGTTAAGGACACATATATATGAACTTCCTTTTGTTTATTCAGGTATATCTCCAGGTCTATTTTCCCCTGGTTTTGACAAGGCAAGAATAGTGCTTTCTTTTTGTTTACCCTTATCGCCAAATGATTTTTACCTACAAGGGAAAGACACTGTTTTTTCTATCCCCTGTCATTCCTAGGATTTTTCTGGGACTTAACCTTACATTTTCCCGTGGCAATTATTTGTGTTTGCAAAAACTGTCGAGAGGCACGAGTGTTTAACATCACACTGTAAAGCCCTGTTGGGCAAGAATAAGTTGCTGAAGCATGTGGGTGTGCTACCTCATTTTAACCATGCCTAGTAAGACACTGTCGTATTCTGTCCAGCTTGTTATTCCTACTGATTCCTAAAAGGAAAACTATTCCTTTGGTAACATTGCATAGAATTTTTAATGCTGTGTTCACTCATATTTTAGTACTTTAATTTCTCCAGGTTATGGAAACTTCATTATTTGGATGCCTTGGATAACTTAACAGTTCCAAAATTAATGTCTCCATAAATCTTTTCTTTATTCATGTGTGCAGTAGAGATTTATCAGGCTTCATTCTGATCAACAGTTGGAAAAAATAATCATTGTATCACAGATTGTCACACAACATATAGTTTGTATATTCAATAAATATTGCTGGGATTAATGCTTCATTCTGTGGGAAATATGTCACAGTCGTTAAAACAGATAGCCACCGTTCCTACTTAAAGAATATTCATCAATTTGCAATATGTAATTTTAGTAGGGCTGTGGGTTCATCGAACATTAGAATACAGATTCACTGTTTAATGGGTGGCTCAGTCAGTTGTAGGATTTTTTTCTGCCACTTATCACTAATTCCAGGCAGTGATTCATTAATATGAAACATGCTGAGTTGCACCATAGTTTTGTAGTCAGTGTCAAACTGTTTAGGTATTCCTTTAGCTGCTTGGCCCAGTCAGTTTAGGAGGAAGGTAAAGGCAAGGCATATCACTCCAATAGGACAATATCTAATAACAGAGCTTGCAATTTTCAAACAAACATTGCGCTAAGAAGAGCTTTCCTTGTCGGCTATATTGTCTATTAATTCTGCTGAGCTGCTGCTTTCAATTTCTGTCCACTAAGTTTCTTAATCGGGAAGAAAGTTACAAGATTCGGGGTGAATCAAACTCTCATGTCGTTTTAGTAAAATCTGTGGTGCGATGACTAAGGTAACTAGCTTGGGAGTGACGCTAAGGCCTATTATCGTGACTCTAATTTGCACTTGTCACCAAAAGACTCTTGTCAAAGTATTTTGGTTCACAACAGTCTCTGACTGTAAATTGCACAGATTGTGGAGTGGTGGGAGGTAGTGCATCCAGCATGTGATCATGATTTGTAACACCACCTGACCGTGATTGTAAAGGAGATGTAGTTATAGTAAATTTCATGTGCATAACTATGTTGCATTTTCTTGTGATGGATGACAGAAATAGACTTGCACACTTTGTTTACTTTCACTCGATTATGTCATATGGTATCATATTTTAGGGTAACTCCACATACTGAAAGTTTTTTAGAGTGCAAAAGCGTGTAATAACTCATTTGTGGTATAAATTGAAGAACAGCTTACCGAAACCTGTTCAAACCACTGCTTCTGAGTGTATGTATTCCTTGCTGTAGTTGTTGTAAGAGAGAAGTCTTTCTATGCATTTCCATGAACCAAACTGTCTTCTTTCCATGGAAGCACGAAAAAAAAAATATTATATGGACAATAGTATCGATTATTCTGAAAATATCGATTATTATATGAAAACTTTTTGAGATCTGTCGGTCAGGGTATTTGAACAATCGATTGTACTTTGCGGAATTACTGTTTATAACATTGATCACTGACAAAGTATACAGGAGAAGCATGCCTCAGAGCTGTCAGCGTCCAACAAAAGTATGTTCCTTTGTGCAGTGTTTGGTGAGTAGGGATTTAAAAGTGCTGCAAAGAGATCTGTGAAATTCCACGCTGGAAAGCGTGAGCTACACCTACCTGCACTGCAGTTTAGTGTGTTTGGTCGTCATTTGTCAAAATGTCCAGTCATGAATTTTCCACAACCTTTTTACTGCTGCTCACTTTTTTTGGGGGGGGGGGGGGGTGGTGGTGTTGGTAAAGGAGGATTTTGTCATATTCTTATTTCCTGTAGTAAACAGGGTGACTAATAGGTCATATTGTAGCCATGTTTCGACCTGTTCTCTTGCAAGCAGACTACTGAAATGTTTAGACTGTTCAAGCGTGATCATTGAAAATGTTGCACTATTTATAGAGGGCAAAAACTTCTGTAATACTGAATAGAATTAATGAATGCCGCAGCGCTGCCACATATGTTGAAAGAAACTAATTCTTGCAGAGCAAGTCTTCATATTTTGCAAGAAATAAGAATTGTGTGTGCATTCAATTTTTTTTTGTCGCGTTCGTTTGTGAAATCGATATTTTTTGTAACGTCCCACAGCTGCTGCCGCATCGTACCTGAGTGAGGAAGTCACGGTGCTGCCCAGAAAATAACTGAACTGGATTTGCGTAGTTTATTCAGGTCAGTTGAGGGGAGAAGAGCAGCCCGTGTTTGGGAAAGCCGTTATCACACATACGCCCTCCGTAGTGATGCCTCCGGCAGGGGATGGACATAGCAGTCGGTTGTCGCGGGCCACGGTCACTGCTTCCCTCGCGAGCCTTTTCGTAACAGTATCTGAAAATGTAACCATCTACACGTGTTTCTGTTCGTCAATAAGTTTGTTGAACAATCGTTTTCATTTACTCTTAAGCACTTATGTCTGCGACGAATAAACGGTTTATTGAACGGGAGCATTAATGGTGTAGAGTTTTTCATTAGAGAAGGAGTATTGGCCTAATTGTAAACGATGGTAACCTGTTGTGTTCTTGTCCTGTTCGACTATGTGCAATTTTCTGGGTGTGATGTACGGTAATCTCGGAGAACGAGAAATGTTCTAACGAAATGGAAATTTGATTCAGTTCCGGAAGGATAAATGAGAGTGCAGTAATAGAAATGAAAAGGCTACAGGTATTAAAATACCTGTTCTGCTATCGTGGTCTTGCTACTTCATTTCTACAGATAAATGGCCCAACATATTGTATCCTTTTCATAGTCCTACAGAGAGCTGAATATGTGCTTCGTTTACTTCACTCTTCCACCGTGAAGAAAAGTACAAATCAGTCACGTTACTTTCATCCTTCAAACAGTAAAACTTCCAACAATATTTGATTTTATTCATATTTAAACTTCTATCTCTGTATGAGAAAAGAAATTTAAGTATTTGGTTAATATGTGGCTTGGAGACTGCAGTAGAAAGGCCGAAGACGCGAATGTTTTCTTAAGAATGGATATATTGAAAGGGCATTTGAGTAGTTTTGAAGTGCAGCCCTGCATATTCCAGTTTCCAGTAAAGCTGAAACCACATCTGAGTCTTTCGATTGATACGTCAAACTTGAAAAAGATTTAGGAACTATGTGCAACCATCCACTGAGATTGAAGCAATATTTGGTTTGCCCTTTGCTGTTCATATTGTGCGTAAATGACATCGCAGTCTCAGATTTTCGTAGATGCAGATATCTACGAGGGAAAAATCAGTAGTATCCAGTTAGATCTCGACAAAATATCATTCTGGTGAGAAGGCTGGCAATTTTCCTTTAAGGCAGAACAACAAATATTTGTGCATTACGTAAAACTTGAAAATATGTTGACTTTTTACTACCGGATTAATGAGTCACAACTAGTTTGTCACGCCACACAAATATTTGATAGTAACAACGCTTTGATCTGTGAATTAGAACGATCAAATATGTTTAGGTAAATTTAAATCAAGTGACAGGGTAAGTATCTGTGGTAGGATCATGTGTCAAAAAATATTTCAAACAAAACACTGCTTCAGTGCATACTAGAATACTGTATCGGTCACAGTAGCAGGAGAAATGGAGCGTGTACAATGAAATGCAGTACGAATGGTCACAGGCTTGTTTCACAAGTTAGAGTGTGTAACAAATTTTGTCGAAGTGTGAAAGACTTACATCTTGCGAGTGTGTGTTCAGAAATTTTGAAGAATTGCCTTTCAGTCCTCTGTGTATCTATCCCGTAAATAAAATTAAATTAACTGCTTGTACAATCTTTCTTCGCACGGTCCACTTTTTAATGGAACGTGAAGAACCCACTCACATAGTATAGATGTAGAAGTAAATGGAGATGGTCGTATTCATATCACATGTTTACAGGTTTTCATGCCGTCCGTTCTGTCGAGTTTTCATTCGTCGTAACGGAACGAGGTCGTAGCAAAATGGTACTCACGGTACTTGAGAACATTGAAGCAGTTAAAGCGTCACGTAAAATTTTGACAGTTGTGCTGGTGTATCGCTCTGATGAAGACAGATCTGTTTGGTCGAGGTGCTCGATTGATGTTTTTAAGAGTGTGTACTAATTGAAGGAAGGATTTTCTGCGTATATGTTCTCAGTGTTTGGTTTGTGAGATTCGAACATCACATATTTCAGCAGTGTCTTCAAGGCAAAGAAACGAGCAATCTTTCAAGATTTTGCCAGCTGGATTTTCAAGCCAAAAGTACTCTCTCAAAGTTTTGGTGTGACATCTTATGTTTTGTTAACAGAACTTTAAATACAGCAAGTACATCATGTCATTGGCTATGCAGCTGACACAGCAGCCAATAACGTATTCTGCCAGATATACATCGGGTAGTTCCTGCATTGTTTATTTATTGCCAGTATAAAATACCCAGGATTATCGCTACGTAGGTGACATCGCGGCGCTAAAGAAATTTGATCGAAGAAGTGGGATCCCCTTTTGACCGTTATTGCGTCTGTATTTACGTAAGCAGTGTAGTTTCTTCACTGGATACAGAATGAGAGCAATCCTTCGAAATGAGACTAAAATTGGCGCGTAGTTCTTGTGCGCGATAGTATCAGGTGCTTGTGACGATTGCAAAAATTCCTTAGGATGATCTGAAAAGCGTGTGATAGCAGACTGAGGTGTAGGTTGTAGTTGTTCGCAACTTAGTGCCCGCGAGACGTGTGACGAGAGTTCCTTTGTTGGCGGCAAGTGAAAGCCGCGGCGGTCTAGATGTAGCGGTGCCGCGTCGCGCCATGTTTGCCGGCCGGCGGGTGAGCCAGCAGGTAGTATAGTCGGGTCAGCCACCCCTCTCCTCCTCCTCCTCCTCCTCCTCGTCCCCCCACCTTCTAGGCCCACTCCCACCGGCGTGTCGGTCAGCTGTCGCGCTGTCCTCCCGCCGCCCTCCTCCTTGCCTGTCGCCTATCGACCGCCCAGCTGGGACGCCACACACACACACACACACACACACACACACACACACGAGTTCAGCAGCGTCAGCTTTCCGCAGCGTCGCCTATTGAGCCTTCATATTATTGCTCCCTTTGCTCCTTACACATGTGGCGCGAGAGTGGGCAGTAAAGTTACGAGACTACCTTCCTGTTCGGCCTGCCTCTGTGGACCCTCCGTATTTTCATTGTGTATGCAGTCAGAAATATCTTGCCCTGTTTTAGTAACGAATAAAAATATTGCCAATGTAGAAAAATTTTTCATCGATTATTCGCGCTTTCATTTAGCAAGTACATATAAATATCTATTCTGCAAGCATTAAGCGCTTTGTCTCAGTATTAACCATTCAGTTTGCTTAGGACCAGAGGAAAAGTGGCTTGCGTGCATGCGCCTTGCGTTAGGACTACATGAGCGGAATGTTTCTGCAGCGGAAGACTTACTGCAGCGATGTGCGAAGTGCGTTGCTGCGGAACGAAATGCGGAGTGCCAAATACCTAATCGTTTGTTAACATTTATTTTATGTAAAATCGGAAACCGTCTTCGGGCTATATAAGGCCACCACAGCAGCAGTTTTGACAGTCAGTTGCTCCTGACGAAAACGATGGAGGTAATCATCGAGAACTTGAGGGTTTACCATGAACTGAACTGGCGGGGCAAGAAGTCCGAGAATGTTTTATACAACAGTGCCGTCACAAAAGATATCTTTATTATATGACTTTCATTTTTATGGAATGAAACAAAGCTGTATCCTTGTCTGGAGTTATTTTTTCATTAAAACTTCTGCTTTTTGCGTAAAAATTAAAAAAAATATTGGCCGAGTGCAGGTACGACACGGGCACTGAGGGATCCTTAAAAACTCATTTTTGTGTATAGACAATTCCTCCATGGATTCTGGACAATTTTTGAGTGTTGTCGATACAGATTCTGGCGTGATATCAGCCCCTGGGATTCCAAGATTTTTGCGAGTACTAAGATACAGTACGTGACACACATGACAGTTTCTTTTGATTGCATTGAATTAGAAGCTTCCCTTTTTTCACGCCGCCAAGGGGCCATAGATCTCACTATGTGACGTAAATTCAAGTTAAGTCTACCCCTTCATCAGAAAAAGTGTTTTGAGTTGTCTGATAGACGGACAGCAAAGCAGTCCTGCGATTGAGGAGCGGAATCCAAAAACCCACAATTTTTGCGTTTGCGTATGTTCCGCGCTGTTCAATCTTCCCCACTCGATTCTGAGAACACTCTTCAGTGAGAAAATTTATTATTTCTCACGCTGTAGTCTCACATCGCAGCTTTATAATTAACTGGTTTTCTTTCCGTTATTGTTTATAATTACGAGACTTGAAAATTAAAATACTCCACCGCACGTATTTCGAAAGGTTGATTCTGAAATGTATAGTCACCAGTTTGTTTGGTGCTTTATCGAAATTGTTTTAAAAGCTGAAAGGAGAGTCATACTTATTTCCAGTCTCGTGTAAATAGGCGACACACACACACACACACACACACACACACACACACACACATATATATATATATATATATATATATATATATATATATATATATATATATATATATATATATATATATATATATATGAGAGAGAGAGAGAGAGAGAGAGAGAGAGAGGTACCTCCTTGCTACGGCTAAGACCCGTCACATCGTTGTTATATTCGCGAGCTATGCAGTGTTGTGGCTCGTGTTCCTGTTTCGCAAGTGGTTTATGAAGTCAATTACTGTCACACTTTCACGCTAAAATTACATTAAGACTGTCAAGCAGCGAAATTCCACAGCCTCAGCGTTCTGTCCCACGAGGACTGCTGTATCTACGCCATAACAGTGCATCTGTTTACCGCGTATTTGACGTTTCGCAAACATTCCGTTCCTGTGAACCCAGTATTAATTTCTGTCATCTGATTCCAATTACCCAACGGAAGAAACGCTATGAAATCAGTAGGACTGTTACTGACTACCTCGAATATGGGTCTCTAAATGTGCCTAACCGCAGTGACCGAGAACATCGTCACCATTCGTTAGTAGATCGTTACGGAGTAGTGCAGTAAGCAGTCCTGTGTATTTACACTTCCATTATGTAAAAAGCCCGCCTCCCATAACCCGGAAAGTCGTTCTACGAGCAGTTCACATTACATTTTCCTCCTGTACCAGCTAAAAAGTTTAGTTAAAGACAGAAGCCGTAGTGATAAATGTTACTTCTGTAAAATCGCACAGCGTTTTTACAGAGGGTACTACGCTGGTACTATGTATGGAAGCTGCCACATTATGTACACTGTGTGGTCGAAACTATCTGGACACTTGTTAGTGGTTTGTCCACCCATCGCTTCTATTCTACTTTCAGTTAGGTTTCGATGCCTGTGGCGGAACGCAGCCCATTCTTCCTCAAGAACCAAAACCAAATTAAGGTAGTGGGGTCGGACGATAGGGCCTGGAGCAAAGTAGACATTTGTTTATACAATAATCGACTCCAAACTGTTCCTCTTATGTATGCAGTTCACAGTGCTGTAAAATGTGTTCATATAATTACGCATTTAACATTTTCTTATGTGCAACGAGGGGACCGCACGCTAATCATGAGAAACCCTCATACTATAACACAACCATTTTCGTACTTCACTGATGACATCCCATACGGTGGCAGGTGACGTTCTCCAGCCATTCGCCAAACCCAGTCCGTTCCATGGACTTGGCATGAACTACAGAACTCTACGGCTTATGGGGAGCTGCTCGTCAATTGTATCCCATTTTTTCAGCTTGTTATGCAGTCATGGTTCTATCTGGAGTTGGGCAGCTTTAGCATGGTTGAAATGCCTCTGGTGGATTTGTTACGCAGGGCCACGTTCGAAGTCAGTGAGCTTTCATGACGGATTCATTCTGCTGTCACTGCTTCTCCACTGAAAACGCAATATTGTCCGCCTCCGTGTGTACTGGCGGATCTGCCTTTCGTGACGTTAGTGGTCAATTTCGCATTACATTTAAACAGATAGTGTAGGTATCTATAACCCTGCAACCGTGACCTGTAAGTTTTTTTTCCTTATTCAGCTAAGGGAAACCGAATGGTAGTGAGCGGGGAAAGTCACTGTGCGTACGCTTTTGCGTCGATCTTTCGACTTTCAACAAACATTAAAACACCCTGTTGCGCGACGTGAAAGCTAAGAGATGGGACTTTATCAACGTTATGCGCGGCTTTATTCACATTACAACGAGTCAAGTTGCTATCACTCGACTGCTTGCTTCATTGCACACTAAGTGATCATATGCAAACAGTGACAACTTGCTTTAAATGTTAAGAAATTTAAAATTTTGCACTTCATCAAACAAATAAACATGAGTACAATATCAGTGGTTCACAGTTGGGATAAGTTCAGCTCATTCGGGGTGTAACAATTTTTAGGGATACGAAATGGGACGATCACATAGGTTCAGTTGTGAGTAAAGCAAGTGGCAAATTGCGGTTTATAGGTGGAATACTAGGGAAATGCAATCAGTCTTCAAAGGAAATTGCTTAAAAAAGATTCGTGCGAACCGTCCTAGAACATTGCTCAAGTGTGTGGAACCAAAGTCAGAACTAACAGGGGATTTTTAACGTAGATTTGACAAATGGAAGAATTTCACAGAGATGCTGAAGAAACTGAATCGGCAGATGCTTGAAGATAGGTGCAAACTTTAACGTGAAACCTCCACGGAAACTTTGAAGAAATAACTTTAAAGTGAGCAGTTTAGGAATATAATACAACTCCCTACGTATCTCCCCCGTGGTGACGGCTGAGAAAACATTAATTTATTTACAGCTTGCATAGAGACGTTTAGTCATCATTCGTCCCGCGCTTCATACGTGGATGGAACGGTAAAAAACCGTAGTAACTGGTACAATGGGAAGTATCCTCTTTCTACATCTACGTGATTACTCTGCTATTCACAATAATATGCCTGGCAGAGGGTTCAATGAACTACATTCAAGCAGTCTCTACCGTTCTACTCTCGAACGGCGCGCGGGGAAAAAGAGCACTTAAATTTTTCTCTGCGAGCCCTGATTTCTCCTATTTTATCGTGATGATCACTTCTTCCTATGGGGCCGGGTGCCAACAGAATGTTTTTGCAATCGGAGGAGAAAACTGGTGATTGAAATTTCATGAGAAGATCCCGTCGCAACGAAAAACGCCTTTGTTATAATGACTGCTACTCCAATTCACGTATCATGTCTGTAGCACTATCTCCCCTATTTCCCGATAGTACAAGACGAGCCGCCCTTCTTTGAACTTTTTCGATGTCATCCGTCAGTTCCACCTGATGCGGATCCCACACCGCACAGCAGAATAGGGCGGACAAGCGTGGTGTAAACATTCTCCTTAGTAGACCTGTTGCATCTTCCAAGTGTTCTGCCAATGAATCGCAGTCTTTGGTTTGCTCTACCCACAACATAATATATGTGATCGTTCCAATTTAGGTTGTTTGTAATTTTAATCCCTAAGTATTTTGTTGAAGTTACAGCCTTAACATTAGTGTTAATTATCGCGTAATCAAAATTTAGTGGATTTCTTTTAGTACTCCTGTGAATAACTTCACACTTTTCTTTAGTGAGGGTCAATTGCCACTTGTCGCGCTCTGAAGATAACTTACCTAAATCGATTTGGTCATCTGATGACTTTACAAGACAGTAAATGACAGCATCATCTGCAAAGAATCTAAGATGGCTTCTCGGATTGTCTCTTATGTTGTTAATATAGATCTGGAACAATGGGAGGGCCTGTAACACTTCCTTGGGGAACGCTGGATATTATTCCTGTTTTACTCGATGACTTTCCATCTATTACCACGAATTGTGACCTTCCTGACTGAAAAATCACGAATCTAGATGCACAACTGAGGCGATATTCCGTAGACACGCAGTTTGGTTAGAAGACGCTTGTGAGGAACGGTGTCGAAAGCCTTCTGGAAATCTGAAAATATGGAATAAATTTGACCTCTCCTGTCAGTAGCACTCATTACTTCATGAGTATAAAGAGCTAGTTGTGTTTCACAAGACCTATGTTTTCTGAATCCGTGCTGACTGTGTGTCAGTCGTTTTTTTTTCGAATACAGTATAAGTTCTAAAACCCTACTGCAAATCGATGTTAGTGATATGGACCTGTAATTCAGCGGATAAGACCCATTTCCCTTTTTGGTTATTGGTGTGACTTCAGCAATGTTCCAGTCTTCAGGTAAGGAACTTCCTGTGAGCGAGCGGTTGTATATAATTGCTAAATATGGAGCTATTGTATCAGCATACTCTGAAAGGAATCTGAGTGGTATACAATCTGGACCGGAGGCCTTGCCTTTATTAAGTGATATAAGCTGCTTTGCTACACTGAGGATATCTACTTCTATGTTTCTCATCTTGGCAGTTGTTCTTGATTGTAATTCAGGAATATTTACTTTTTCTTTGGTGAAGGAGTTGCGGATAACTGTGTTTAATAACTGTGCTTTAGTGGCACTGTCATCAGTGACTTCACCGTAGTTATGGCACAGTGGAGGTATTGATTGCATCTTGCCACTTTATGTAAGACCAGAATCCCTCTGGGTTTTCTGTAAGATCCAGAGACAGAGTTTCGTTGTGGAAATTATTAAAAGCATCTCGCATTGAAGTAAGCGTTGTATTTCGAACTTCTGCAGAACTTTACCAGTCTTGGGGATTTTGCATTCTTTTAAATATGGCATGCCATTTTCGTTGCTTCTGCAACAACGATCTGAGCTGTTTTGTGTACCATGGGGGATCAGTACCATCGATTGTTAATTTACGCAGTTCATGTTCTTCGCAGTGATACTTGGATGGAATGGGAAAAAACCATAGTAAGTGGTACAATGGGAAGTACCCTCTTTCATTCCCCCTGCAGGTCCGGGGGTTAGAATAGGCCTGAGATATTCCTGCCTGTCGTAAGAGGCGACTAAAAGGAGTCTCATGTTTCGGCCGTTATGTGATGGTCCTCTGTAGGGTTTGACCTCCATTTTTCCGAAGAGCGAGTCAATTGGGAAAGGGCTCCTTATATGGTGCATAATGTCCATCATGTGCTGGGACCTATCGCATCCTTTGTCGACTTGTATCTGCACTTCTGCTCATTCTCCAACTGTTGGGCGAGGTCACCCTCCTGGGTGCTTATTTTTCCACCAACTGTGCAGTATCGTTTTCTACGCTGACGATGATAATGGACTTGTTTGCTTGGTTGCACCTGATACACAGCATGGTAGGCAGTCCGTTGTGGTGGGGCCGCCGTGTACCCTGTTGGTTGTAGCCCCCTGACCACACAGAGATTGCTCTGCTGATGCGTGCGCCGTTAACTCCCCACGTATGCCGAGGAGCAGACGCCCGTCACCCTGCGGCATCGGGACTCCCGGCAATGGCCATCATGCCAGGTGGCCCTTGGTGTGGCTGGGTGGCGCGCGTGGGGAGGGCCCCTGGTCAGAGTGGGTGACGTCAGGGCGGATGACACGCGATGAAGCGTAGTACAACATCTCTTGCTGGTGGTGAAACATCAGCAGTCTCTAAGCATTCACGGGCTCAATTCAACACATAGAAGTAAGACCCCAAATCGTTCCCCTCCCTGGTCACACCATGAGAGAACGTCAGGCTAAGGATGTCAGCGTCTCTTATTCGCCCCGGTATCTTGTATGTTCGAGAGCTGATGGGGAATCTTTCATGATGAAGCCTCAGTTTTTTGTTGAGTATTTAGAGGACAGGTTTGGGGAGGTGGAGGGCTCGTCCAAAATGAGATCTGGGTTAGTCTTGATCAAAACAGCATCATATGCCCAGTCACGACGTTACTCGATTGTGACGAGCTTGGGGATGTTTCTGTAACCATCATGCTCCATAAGTATTGCCGGGGTTATCATATTTCACAGGGACCTTCTTTTGCAGTATGACGATGAGCTGCACGTCAGTTAGAGCGGCGAGTTGTACATTTTGTTCGGCGTGTCCACTGGGGTCCGAGGGATAATCAGGTTGCCACCGGTGCCTTCATCTTGGGCTTCAAGGGTGTTACATTACCCAAGAAGGTCAAGGTGATGGTCTACCGATGTAGTCCTATATCCCTCCCCCAATGCAATGCTTTAAATGCTGGAAGTTCAGCCATATGTCTTCCCACTGTAGTTCCAACGTAACATGTCGAGATTGCGGATGCCCATCACATCCCGATACTCCTATCTGTCAATTGCAGAGAGCACCATTCGCCTTGCTCGCCTGACTTCAGGATTCGGCAGAAAGAAAGGAAAGTCATGGAGTACAACAACCTGGATGGACGACCTACACTGAGGCTAAATTTGAACGCCTACATCCTGTATGTATGACATCGTCTTACACAGCCGCTACAACAGTTGTAGTCCTGTCAGCTCCGCCAACCCCAGTCACCTGTTAGATCCATAAGTCTACATCTGCCCCTTTCATGGTGGGGGCTCCCTCCCTTTGCTCCTGCACCACCTCCTTAGGGAGCAATACCCCCCCCCCCTCCCCAACCATCGGGGACGTCCGTCCCCACTTCTAAGCCAGAGAAGCGTAAGTCTTCTTCGCCTCCTCTCGTTAAGAAGGGACCACTTGGGTCACTCCCTTCCCAGGTTTCTGCTAGTGGGAAAGATGACACCCACCAGTGGCTGAAGAGCCCAAAAGCAGCTGGTCGTAGGGCTTCACGCTCATTCTCAGTCCTGGAAACTAAATCGGTGAAGTCCTCCCAGCCAGGGAAACCCAAGGAGCAGCGACAGAAATCCAAAAAGAAGATCCCCAAGACCAAGGGAATTGAGATGGCACCCACACCACCGCTACAGCTCTGCATCTGTGGATGAGTTTGGAGAGTCTGGCGTCCGCTGAGGACCTAGATCTCCCCGGAAACTCACACAATGAATATAGACTGCTTAGGCAATAAGTCGGTGGCAGCAGGTGATCCTGAGGCGTAAACTGCCTCATTGAACGTTCCATGCCTTCCGAGTCTCACGATGTCATCCTCCAATGGAATTGCAGCAGTTTTTTCCACCACCTGCTGAACTATGACAACTATTCAGCTTTACACCTGCTATCTTCATTGCCTCCACGAAACCTGGTTCCCAGCAATGAGGTCCCTGCCCTCCGCTGCTATAAGGAATGTTACAGGAACCGTAGCGACTATAATCGAGTGTCAGGTGGAGTTTGCGTTTATGTCTTAAACTCGGTCTGTAGTGAACATGTGCCCCTTCAAACCCCTCTTGAAGCTGTGGCTGTCAGAATGACGACGCAGGAAATAACGGTCTGCAATGTATATCTTCCTCCAGATGGTGCAGTACCCCTGATGTATTAACTGCACTGATTGATCAGCTCCCTAAATCTTTCCTACTTTTGGAAGATTTTAACGCCCATAATCCCTTGTGAGGTGGCACGGTGCTTTTTGGCCGAGACAGAGATGTCGAAACTTTACTGTCGCAATTCGACCTCTGCCTCTTCAATACTGGAGCCGCCACACATTTCAGTGTGGCTTATAGTAATCACTCGGCCATTGATTTATCAATTTGCAGCCCAGGACTTCTCCCATCTATCCATTGGAGAGCACATGACGACCTGTGTGGTAGTGACCACTTCCCCATCTTCCTGTCACTGCCCCGGCGTCGGGTCCACGGACGCCTGCCCAGATGGGCTTTAAACAAGGCGGACTGGGTACTTCCACCTCTGCTATCACCGTTGAATCTGCCCACACGGGAACATCGATGTGATGGTTGAGCATTTGACTACAACAATCGTTTCTGCGGCAGAAAACGCAATCCCCGCTCTTTAGGGTGTTCCCGGCGAAAGGCAGTCCCTTGGTGGTCACCGGCAGTCGCTGAAGGAATTACGACGCGTCGGCGAGCTCTACAGCGGCATAAACAGCACCCTTCCTGTAGCACCCCATAACCTTTAAAGGGCTCCATGCCCACGTTCGCCATCTTACCAAACAACGAAAACAGGAGTGGTGGTCGAGATACGTCTCGACCATTGTGTGCCATACATCACCTTCCCAAGTCTGGGCAATTATCAAACGTGTTTTCGGGTACCAGACCCCCAACAGGTGTCCCTGGCATTAACATCAATGGCGTTTGGCGTGTTTATTTACCGACGCAATCGTGATTGCCAATTACTTTGCTGAGCACTATTCTCGAGCCTGTGCGTCGGAGAATTACCCCCCCAGCGTTTCGCACCATCAAACGGCGGCTGAAAGGGAAAGTCCTCTTGTTCACTATACGCCACAGTGAATCCTGTAACGCCCCGTTTACAGAATGGGAGCTTCTCAATGCCCTTGCACATTGCCCCGACACTGCTCCTGGGCAGATCGGATCCACAGTCAGATGATTAAACATCTCTCGTCTGACTATAACCGACATCTGCTCATCATCTTCAACCGTGATGGCGTTCTTCCATCGCAATGGCGGGAGAGCACCATGATTCCAGTGCTCAGACCCTGTAATAACCCGCTCGATGTGGATAGCTATCGGCCCATCAGCCTCACCAACGTTCTGTGTGCTGCTGGAGCGTATGGTGTGTCGGCGGTTGGGTTGGATCCTGGAGTGGCCGACTGGCTCCATGTCTGAGCACCTTCCGCCAGGGTCGCTCTACCACTGATAATCCCTCCAGTCTACCATCCGAACAGCCTTTTCCAGACGGCAACACCTGGTTGCCGTCTTTTTTTATTTGCGATAAGCGTATGACACTACCTGGCCTCATCATATCCTTGCGACATTATACGAGTGGGGTCTCGGAGGCATGCTCCCGATTTTTATCCAAAATTTCTTGTCGCTTCCTACTTTCCGTGTGTCCAAGTTGGTGCCTCAAATGTTGTTGTTGTTGTGGTCTTCGGTCCTCAGACTGGTTTGATGCAGCTCTCCATGCTACTCTATCCTGTGCAAGCTTCATCTCCCAGTACCTACTGCAGCCTACATCCTTCTGAATCTGCTTAGTGTATTCATCTCTTGGTCTCCCTCTACGATTTTTATCCTCCACGCTGCCCTCCAATACTAAATTGGTGATCCCTCGATGCCTCAGAACATGTCCTACCAACCGATCCCTTCTTCTAGTCAAGTTGTGACACAAGCTTCTCTTCTCCCCAATTCTATTCAATACCTCCTCATTAGTTATGTGATCTACCCATCTAATCTCCAGCATTCTTCTGTAGCACCACATTTCGAAAGCTTCTGTTCTCTTCTTGTCTAAACTATTTATCGTCCACGTTTCACTACACTCCATACAAATATTTTGAGAAACGACTTCCTGACACTTAAATCTATACTCGATGTTAACAAATTTCTCTTCTTAAGAAACGCTTTCCTTGCCATTGCCAGTCCACATTTTATATCCTCTCTACTTAGACCATCATCAGTTATTTTGCTCCCCAAATAGCAAAACTCCTTTACTACTTTAAGTGTGTCATTTCCTAATCTAATTCCCTCAGCATCACCCGACTTAATTCAACTACATTCCATTATCCTCGTTTTGCTTTTGTTGATGTTCATCTTATACCCTCCTTTCAAGGCACTGTCCATTCCGTTCAACTGCTCTTGCAAGTCCTTTGCTGTCTCTGACAGAATTACAATGTCATCGGCGAACCTCAAACTTTTTAATTCTTCTCCATGGATTTTAATACCTACTCCGAATTTTTCTTTTGTTTCCTTTACTGCTTGCTCAATATACAGATTGAACATCGGGGATAGGCTACAACCCTGTCTCACTCCCTTCCCAACCACTGCTTCCCTTTCATGTCCCTCAACTCTTATAACTGCCATCTGGTTTCTGTACAAATTGTAAATAGCCTTTCGCTCCCTGTATTTTACCCCTGCCACCTTCAGAATTTGAAAGAGAGTATTCCAATCAATATTGTCAAAAACTTTCTCTAAGTCTACAAATGCTAGAAACGTAGGTTTGCCTTTCCTTAATCTAGCTTCTAAGATAAGTCGTAGGGTCAGTATTGCCTCACGTGTTCCAACATTTCTACGGAATCCAAACAGATCTTCCCCGAGGTCGGCTTCTACTAGTTTTTCCATTCGTCTGTAAAGAATTCGTGTTAGTATTTTGCAGCTGTGACTTATTAAACTGATAGTTCAATGATTTTCACATCTGTCAACATCTGCTTTCTTTGGGGTTGGAATTATTATATTTTTCTTGTAGTCTGAGGGTATTTCGCCTGTTTCATACATCTTGCTCACCAGATGGTAGAGTTTTGTCAGGACTGGCTCTCCCAAGGCTGTCAGTAGTTCTAATGGAATGTTGTCTACTCCGGGAGCCTTGTTTCGACTTAGGTCTTTCAGTGCTCTATCAAATTCTTCACGCAGTATCATATCTTCTATTTCATCTTCATCTACATCCTCTTCCATTTCCATAATATTGTCCTCAAGTACATCGCCCTTGTATAGACCCTCTATATACTCCTTCCACCTTTCTGCTTTCCCTTCTTTGCTTAGAACTGGGTTTCCATCAAAGCTCTTGATATTCATGCAAGTGGTTCTCCTTTCTCCAAACGTCTCTTTAATTTTCCTGTAGGCTGTATCTATCTTACCCCTAGTGAGATAAGGCTCTATATCCTTACATTTATCCTCTAGCCATCCCTGCTTAGCCATTTTGCACTTCCTGTTGATCTCATTTTTGAGACGTTTGTATTCCTTTTTGCCTGCTTCATTTACTGCATTTTTATATTTTCTCCTTTCATCAATTAAATTCAATATTTCTTCTGTTACCCAAGGGTTTCTACTAGCCCTCGTCTTTTTACCTATTTGATCCTCTGCTGCCTTCACTATTTCATGCCTCAAAGCTATCCATTCTTCTTCTACTGTATTTCTTTCCCCATTCCTGTCAATTGTTCTCTTATGCTCTCCCTGAAACTCCATACAACCTCTGGTTCTTTCAGTTTATCCAGGTCCCATCTCCTTAAATTCCCACCTTTTTGCAGTTTCTTCAGTTTTAATCTACAGTTCATAACCAACAGATTGTGGTCAGAGTCCACATCTGCCCCTGGAAATGTCTTACAATTTAAAACCTGGTTCCTAAATCTCTGTCTTACCATTATATGATCTATCTGATATCTTTTAGTGTCTCCAGGGTTCTTCCATGTATACAACCTTCTTTCATGATTCTTAAACCAAGTGTTAGCTATGATTAAGTTATGCTCTGCACAAAATTCTACCAGGCGGCTTCCTCTTTCATTTCTTAGCCCCAATCCATATTCACCTATGTTTCCTTCTCTCCCTTTTCCTACTCTTGAATTCCAGTCACCAATGACTATTAAATTTTCGTCTCCCTTCACTACCTGAATAATTTATTTTATCTTATCATACATTTCATCAATTTCTTCATCATCTGCAGAGCTAGTTGGCATATATACTTGTACTACTGTAGTAGGCGTGGGCTTCGTGTCTCTCTTGGCCACAATAATGCGTTCACTATGCTGTTTGTAGTAGCTTACCCGTACTCCTATTTTTTTATTCTCCAATAGTTCCCACATATCCAGGAAAATGGGGTCCTGCAGGGCTCTGTATTGAGCGTATCTGTATTTATAGTGGCCATTAATGGTCTAGCAGCAGCTGTAGGTCCGTCCGTCTCACTTTCTCTGTATGCAGAAGACTTCTGCATTTCGTACAGCTACACCAGTACTGGTGTTGCTGAGTGGCGCCTACAAGGAGCCATCTACAAGGCACAGTCATGGGCTCTAGCCCACGGTTTCCAGTTTTCGACCGCAAAGTCTGTGTCATTCACTTCTGTCTGCGTCGTACCGTTTATCCGGAACCAGAACTTTACCTTGATGACGATCCACTCACTGTTGTGGAGACATATCGATTCTTATGACTGGTTTTCGACGCCCGATTGACTTGGCTTCCCCAACTTGGTCAGTTTAAGCAAAAGTACTGGCAGCACCTCAATGCCCTCTGCTGCCTGAGCAACACAAACTAGGGTGCAGAGTGTTGAGAAAACACTTCCCATCGAAAACGTTCCAAAGGCGTCCTCATTGCACTGTGCGGCCAATTGTCATGAAGAAGGAAGTGCTTGACAGCAACGTTATGTGGGGTTGCGTGAAATCAGGCGAGTCCCTGAGCAGGCATTCATACATGGCGGGAGACGCAATTTTCTAAGCATCTTTAAGTGACCACTGTCTGCTCAGAAATGAAAAGAGCGATTACTGGCTCAGGCTTCAACCAAATTCATCACTGTAAAAATGGGATGTGTGTGGTTTTCTTGTACCTGTTAACAAGGTAGAGAGGTGTTGTGAAGGTACTAGATAAACTGAAATGTACTTATCTTGACAGTGATTTCGTATCTTATCATTTTGATATGCTACGGAAACGTTTAATAAAGTGTTGAAAATGGAGGTAGCTTTAGTTTATAAAATGTCACATCTATGTTGCAACAGATGACCTATTTACCATGAACTTTTAAAACTCCCAGAACGGTAGAACGTGGCAACAACCAAGAATGCTACTGGGAACAATAGGAAGATATCTAAAGCCTCGGCCAGTTGCACTGAACGCCATAAAGAAATAGCACACACACTGGACCTTTACAGCGAAGAATAGACTTCCAGATTATTCCACTGTAAAATTTATTTTTATTATTTTCAGTGTTTCCAGACTGTGATTTTGTAACTGCAAACTCGGGCTATTACAGTACGTTGCTGAACACCCTCCGCCCAAAAAGGTCTTCTATGTTTTAAGAGGATTTAAACATAGTTAAGCATTTCATTACTTCATACGAGTGAAAATACTCTCAGCAAGTGTGATAATAAGCACCTCCCCAAAAAGAAACTGTAGTCTTTTCTACTAGTTTCGCGGGAGATTGTCGTTCCGTGATAGTATTTTTTTGGGCATACACAGGGTGGCGCATGATAGGTCACCTCATTTGTTTTATGAATAACACGTTTGTTGTCGACAAGATTTGTAATTTATTGATGCAGAAGTAAAGAATACACCTTGGAAATACAACCTAATGAATAACATGTTCAGTATGATTGCCGTTTTGGTTAACAGCTTCAAGTCGCACACGTGCATTTGCGACGACTCTCCGACACAAATCTTCTGGAATGGCGCGGCATAACTCCACAATGATGGCCCTAAGTTACACTGCGTTTTCGGGTTTTCTGTCGCACAGCTTCTCTTTAAGGAACCCCCAAAGGAAGAAGTCACGTGGATTAATGCCCGGTATGTGGGGCGGCCACATTCCTCCTGCTGCATAACGTTCTGGAAATCTGTTTGACAATACTCTAAGGTCTTTGGTGTAGGAAATAAAGCACAAAATTGGCAGTATGGGGGCGTGCTGCGAACAGTACAATCGTCGCGTTTTGTGCGACGGTCAACCGTCCTTTGTCCGCCATCGCGACAAACTGAAATGGCGGACTCGCAACATCTGGCGTAATTTCCACGAAGTGCACGAAGTTGAGCGCACAATTTGAAAACTATTGCCCCAATAGTATACTTGTAGGATCAAAATTCAATTGGGTGACTTATCGTATGCCACCCTGTATATTTTCAGCTCTAACTTTACCTCTGAATAAATACGTGCTTTCCTAATATAAATACTGCGTATTGCATTAGTTGTTTGCATTAACAAAGTCTGTACGTTTTTATTAAAATACTTCAGAAGAATCCGTAGCATTTGCTTGACGTTCCTTTTTCTTTTTCTTTTTTTTTTCTTTTTTAATAAATGCGAACATAATCCGGTGATGCCGTTTCAGAATAAGACAGGTATTACTAACTGAAAGACAGGGAGCGAAGGTACAGACGTAGATAAGATAAAGGCAGATAAATTATTACAGGTGTTATACGATATGTTATTTGTATTTTGAATGCTGGGAGCACAATGATCGTGTTCAGTTTTTCTTCCATTTCCAAGAGTTTTTCGAGTAATACGTATTCTGATGAAAAATATCCGTACACCCCTATGTAATGCGGAATTGACCACTAGATGTCATGAGAGGCAGACCCGCCAGTAAAAAAGGAGGCGGGAATTTGTGTCTTCGATAGAGAAACAGTAACAGTAGACTGGGGCAGTGAGGAAAACTCAGTGACTTCTACCCTCGACTAGTCATCGGATGTCACCGAAACAACAGGCCAAGTAGATTGTTGGTGATGTGATTGTGAGATTGCGACGCGAAATAACAACCACAACTAAACCAAGACAGACCTCGTGTACTGAAGTACAGGGACCTCGAGCATTGCGGAGGATGATTTTCAGAAATTCATATGAAGATAGGTAAAGAAATCACTCGTGGGTTCTTAAGTGCTTCCAGCGGTCGAGCAAGCACAATGATTGTGTGTAGGGAGTTAAAAAGAAAATATGGTGTTATGGTCGAGCAGCTCCCCACAAGACACACATTTCTGTAGTCGCTGCTGAGCGACTGCAGACTAGACAGTGAATGACTGGAAACGAATGATTTGGAATGACGAATCATGTTATACCCTGTGGCAATTAATGGGTTTGGCAAATTCGTGAATAGCGTTACCTGACATCAGATATATTGCCAGCAGTGAGATAAGGTGTTGCGATATGGGAGGATTTTTTTTTTTTTCGTGGTTGTAGTGCGATTCCCATATTGCGCAAAAGCAGAATGATATGAACACGTTTTACAACACTGTGCAGTGCGTAGAGTTGAGTAAAAGTACAGAAACGATTATTTATATCAACATGACAATGAACCCTGCCATAAAGCAGCGATGTTCAAACCGTCATGAAGGCGAAGAGTGGACACATCGCATATTAACGTCAACAAATAAGTATCCGGATAGCTTTTGATCAGATAGTGTACATGGTACAGTAGATTTCTTAAGATATGAAGGCGTAAACCTACCTGGAAAAGCAGGCAGTCCTAAGGCACAAAATATATTGAACGTACATGTATGGTTGAAAGAAGCAGGGAGTTTGTACAGTATCTTCCAGGTCATTTTATTCATGCGTTATTGAGACTACAGATCGTATTGCCACCACAGAAAATGTGTAGTATATGGAGCTGCTTTGAAGGCATACATACGTTCTGAGTTAGTAACCACACAGGATTCGTCAGTATTTCCCAGTGTGGGAGCTCTTTCGTTTGTTACAGTATTACGTACGGGAAAGAGCCCTCAGTACGAACTTAGGTTTGAAGATTACAGTGCCATTCTAATAGGTTTCTATTTAAATGGTATGCCCGTGCTTTCTGCGAGAAGCATTCGCCGCCATGTAATTTACGTCATGCAGTCTGACGTAGAATCACTGTGCTGATAAACATATTTACTTTCACGAAAATTTTCCGAAGGAAAAGTATCTGTAAGTGCCAGGAAAAAGGCTCAAGAGTGGCCAAGATCGTGTTTTGAATCCAGATTTGTGATCTCGCAGTCGCACACCGTGTCGTCAAAACGTGAAATAATGGAATTTAAAATGTTTATGAAGCTGTTGGCAGCGGTGCTGGTGGTGGTGGTGTGTGTGTGTGTGTGTGTGTGTGTGTGTGTGTGTGTGTGTGTGTGTGTAAACATGTTCTGTAGTCAGGCGCGCCAGACCGGGCAGGCTGACGAAGTTGCAGTGGCAGCTGCATGCATGTTGCGTTGTGTGTGTTTGTAAGGGTGGAGGGGGGAGCGCGGGAAATTGGCCAGCAGAGGCACCAGGTGCGGCAGCTACAACTGCTTGCCGTGGCCGTTGCAAAGACGCGGGCAGCTCCTTCCGAGCACTTGTTTGTCCCCAGCTTCTGCGGTTAGTCAACATTTTCGAGTCTTGTTCCTTAGATCTTGACTGGGAGTTTAAAAATGTTCATCAAAAAAAGTGATGTATAGTAGGCGATTTAAATAAGGCATTGCTGAAAGCATTAAATGAAAAAAATGAGACACCTAAGTAATAACGAGTTTAGCAAATTTGCGCAGAAAAATAACTGACGATGGCCGAGGTAGTGATCATAAAAGATCCAGACCGGCAGTAGCAACAAACGCGTTTCTGAAAAAGAGATATTTACCAACATCTAATATAAATTTGTTACGACCTCTATTCTGGAGATGTTTATTTGGAATGTAGCGTTTGTGCGAAACTTAACCTTTAACTAACGTAGTAGCAAACATGGGACACTAATACCGTGGTGCGGTCATTCTGACCTCTTAATTATAGGTGGGTATAATGTCAACAATTTGAATCCCTTTGAAATTCTGTTTTGCATATTGTAGAGTCTTTACTAAAACGTAAATAAACATGAAAATACAAAACATTAAATAATTATTGATAAACTGGCATTTAGAGATATGTTTACTGCTCATCTCGTAAACTAATACATTGATATGTTTTTCATCAGCTAATAACGAAATTAATGCATAGATTTTGTATTTGTTGTTGAAGAACTAGTGGAACCAAAATGTAACGTTTTTAACCTGTGAAAAAAACACCTCACGAAAAATGAGAACCCTCCAAATCACAATTTTTCACAACAGTGCTTGCAGACCTGGGAACAGCACTATATGCATATTGGTCTCTTCTTCCGTTTCTTGCTAACTGGGAAGATTCAGCGCGTTTTCCTATTCCTAGGACCTAATTCTGCTTTCACTGCTTCTTCTGTTGGAACATCGAGGCCTAAAATCCGGCGGGTCATGGTCGTAACTCTTGCGGAAGTCGTGGGTTCTGAGCTCGCTTTTGCGTATGTTTTCAGCAAAAGACTACGGGCCAGCTCTTTCAGGAAGATACCACTGTCGACAGGAGCTTCATCTGATCCACTCTTCTGAAGAATATTTGTATTTACTATGCCGATGTCCAATAAACGGTCGAATAAACACATCGGCCAACGTAGAGTTCTTCGACTGCAGGAGTATATGGAGCACTTTTTATCCAGTTCATCGACACCTCCTTTATTGGCGTTGTCGAATGATATTATTTCTGGTTTCTGAGAAGTCAATCTTCAGCGCGGCTATGATACATGGAACAGACAAGAAGAACAGCTTTGTTTGTCTTTGGCACATGCGGCAGCAGAGTGGTGCCTTGTCAAAACCGTACAAAGACGAACCAACTGGCCTATGCTTATTTGGCTGGAAGACCTGCGGAATCTCTCTTATTCTTTTCTAGAGTTCCAACAAAAGTCAATCCTCTTTTTCCTTAACTCTTCTACAGCATGTATTGAGCTGCACCAGTTGTCAGTAATGTTGCGATTACTGCCGTAGGTTGGTTTACACACTTGCAACAGAGACTGTGTTGGTATCATCAGATTCTTATCATTGTCCGGCAAAGTACCGCCATCAGAGCCTTTTCCAGTGTACATATGCCCATTATAAAAGTAACTGGTCCTTGCATCACAGAAGGACATTTATTTTTAAACCGTATTTACCAGGCTTCTTTGGCATGTAGACCACAAATGAGCATTTACCATGGAAGGAAACTAGTTGCTCATCTACAGTAGCATATGTGCCTAAATTGAAATATGTTTGGGAATTTTCCACAATTTTTCTAAAGAGAAAAGAGGCTGCTGCCATTATGTCATTTTAAGTCACTCTTTTCCAGTTCGAAAGTCATCAAACTGTAAGCAGTTCAATAACATTAGGAAACGGTTCCTAGACATGACACGTTTGAAAATTTCCCGATCTGAACCATCAATTGCAAATATATAATTTACATATTCGTGGTTGGATTTAAAGACAGAATAATGTATAAGAAGTTCTAAAAAATCCAAAAGTTCATCCAAATCCAGGTTCTGAAGTTCAGCTTTGCTTTTGTCAGAGTACTTCTGCTTGACGCAATCTATTTTAGCATTTGTCCATAGTAGTATCTGATCGACAACTTAGTTATCAAAATAGAGATGCCATAATGAAAATGGGTCTTTTGGATCTCCGGCAGTCAACATGATGGATGGAAATTTCATGATGATATTATGGCGAGGAGTTCTAACATTTCGGATCAGAGGTGCTTTGGTCCATTTGTACTGACTCTTGCCATAAGTAATTGCTTCTCCATTGATCATCACATAGATCACTACTCACTACTTCTATCAGAGTAATTTTCTGTTGCACTTTGTTCTGAAAAAGTGTCATGCTCACTCACAATGGGTTCAGTTTCTTCAGGATTACCGTCACAGTCACTATCGTCTGATTCGTCCAACCATCTGCTCACAGTTTGTTCGCACGTTGTCTATTACTGGCATCAGGTCCTTTTCCTGTAGAATTACTAGATTCCGCCTTATTTCAAAAGCTGTGAAATGGAAAATATAGAGAATATGTAAGGAAAGTAATTGCAGAAAAAATTACACAAACAGCGTAGTGCGGTTAAAATGACCGCGAGCAATTTTTAAAAGGACGTCACTCACATTATAGAGGCTCTGGAATAGCACCAAATGCGTTGCCGGTCCACTCACAACTAAACTCGAAGCTAACGAGCCGACGGCCGCTGTAGTATGGAGGGAAATATGGGGTAAAAGTTTTAGAGAGCGCTCAAGGTATGTCTACAGTATTGAGAAGATTCAAACGGATGTAGGTTGCAATAGTTTTGCAGGGAGAGGCTTGCAAAGGGTAGACTAGCAAGTAGAGCTCCATCGAACCAGTCTTCAATGTCGACCACCACCACCACCACCACCACCACCACATGTACTTTCACACACACGTCCCGTTTTCCCAATGTCAAAACAGTAATTGTAAATCATTATGAGAAGAAATCTTGTTACGTATTGATATTGTCAACATGAACACACGTGGAAAATAGACAGTTCGTAAATAATGTTGTCGCACATATTTTTTTTCGTGCCGACCGAGGTGGCGCAGTGGTTAGCACACTGGACTCGCTTTCGAGAGGACGACTGTTCAAACCCGCATCCGGCCATCCTCATTTATGTTTTCCGTGGTTTCCCGAAATCGCTTCAGGCAAATGCCGGGATGGTTCCTGTGAAAGGATAGGCCGACTTCCATCCCCATCCTTTCCTAATCCAATGGGACTGATGACCTCACTGTTTGGTTGCCTCCCGCCAACCAATCGTTGTTCTTTCGTTGGAAAACCAGACACCAGGCTCAGATTCATCGGAAGAATGTTAAGGAAATGTAACTCATCCACGAAAGAAGTGGCTTATAAGGCGCTTGTTCGCCCGATTCTTGAATATTGTTCATATATCTGGGATCCCTGTCAGGTAGGATAGATATAGGAGATAGAGAAGATCCAACAGAGACAGGCGCGTTTCGTCATTGGATCGTTTACTTGGCGAGAGAGCGTTACGGAGATGCTAAACTAACTCCACTGGCAGACGTTACAAGAGAAGCGTTGTACATCACGGAGAGATTCACTATTGAAATTTGAGAACAGCACCTTTCAGGAGGAGTCGGACAACATATTACTTCACCCCACATCTCGCGTATTGACCACGAGGAGAAAATTCGAAAAATAAGAGCCAATACAGAGGCTTTCCGACAATCATTCTTCCCACGCACTATTGGCGAGTGGGACAGGGTTGCAGGGTTCAGATAGGTGGCTTGCGGAATGTGATGTAGATATGGAGGGAATTATTCATTCATTGATGTGCAACTGAAAGCATAATTCCAGGCAAGTGGAATAGTCGTTCTTGATGAGTTATTCAAGCATTGCTAGTCATTTCAATGTTGTATATTATACGTTCTCATAATCGACTTTAGGCGACTGGTGATTTGCTGTCGAAAAGAGTTCCAGCATTGTATGCACTGTTTTCGTGAATGAAGTGACTAAACTGTTTTCCGCGCCCACGTGGGCGATTACGTATTTCTGTCTCAGCAGTTCCGTAAAATCAAGCTCAGCGGAGAAATTGTGTGTCACCCTCATTGAAAGAGCACAGTCGTTGCTGTGAAGCGCGTTACACGGTGTAACATTAGTACCAGGCGGTCATGTGACCCGTCGCCACTGACGTAAGACATCAGTCAATGTGTGTGTGTGTGTGTGTGTGTGTGTGTGTGTGTGTGTGTGTGTGTGTGTTTCGATTGCATGGAATCTGCGCAATAAGATAATGCGTCATGGAGACTGACAAAAAGAAGCTGATATGTTTTACGTTTTCTTGACTAAAATGTGAATAAAACTGCCTGATTTGTCGGTGAATCAGTGCGGACTTTCGAACATGTCTAAAAGGAATGGTGAACAATTCACAGCCATATAACACAGCGTAAGAAAAGAGGTTGTAAAAACAAAATCTTAAGCGACAGTGACCAGAGACGACTGTCACGCTTTTCCAATAACGATGCGTGTGAAACCCAACAGTTATTCCTCTTGTCAATGAATGTAGGTCCTCTACAAGACGTTTCCCAGTGAACATTGCGAAAGGTAACTGTATCCAATGAACATTTGAAGTCGTATACTTACTAAAAGCCTCCCAAAAGCACCACACAGAGTTTAAAGTTTTCAATAGTCCAAAGACCACAAAATGGACAGTAGCTGACATGCGACGAGTCGCGATTTTGCGTATTTGCAGATGTGGGGGGAAGCGACAGCCCGAGGCTTAACTCACACGTAGATGATGTAATTCAGGCCGGAGGTGCGTATCCGAGTTTTTGTGAATGTCTTTCGAACCACGACTTGGACCACCTCATTCAGGTTACCGTGAACGCATACCAGAACGTTTATTTCAACATTCTCGGTGGCCAGGTGTCTTCCGGGATGACAACAGCCGTATTGAGAGCTGCTCGCATGCGTTCCTGGTTTGACGGAACATTCGGTGACCCTGTCACAGGCCGAGTGGTGCGCCGTATCACCCGATGTTAATCCTATAGAAAACCAGCGGAAAAATGCCCGTATCGGAGCACAAAAAAAAATGCAAATATGTTCTTGTTTATTTAAAAGACTGACTGAAAAGTGAGATACCAACTACCTCATCCTACCTCCCTTCAAAATTTTTCCAAAGAATTTAGACATACGAATATATTCGCACTGTTTTTAACACACAGCTCACCATAGACCCCCCACAGCTCCCCTACCTGTAATTCGCTCTCAACCTCTAGTCCATTGCTGTAAGTCGCACATACCCATCCACTCCCAGTCGCCCTTACACACTCATTCAACCCAACTCATTGTCATTAGCTCTGTGTGTCTGTCATTGTCTCCTGGGTTAAAGCCACAGTCCCCATCGCTCTGTCCTACTACCACTGTCTCCCTCTTGCTCTCTCTTACTGCTAATATCTCATTCATTCTGCTGTCTCTTCTCACTGTCACCATCTTTCTCTTCAGCCGGCCGCTGTGGCCGAGCAGTTCTAGGCGCTTCAGTCCGGAACCGCGCTGCTGCTATGGTCGGAGGTTCTAATCCTGCCTCGGGCATGGATATGTGAGATGTCCTTAGGTTAGTTAGGTTTAAGTAGTTCTAAGTCTAGGGGACTGATACCTCAGATGTTAAGTCCCATAGTGCATAGAGCCATTTGAACCATCTTTCTCTTCCGCGTTGTCATTGTCTTATACTATGTCTCTTGTATCACTGGCTCTCATTCACTTCCACTTTTTCTTTCTCTTTTTATTCCCCCCTCCCCTACTCTATTTCTCCCTAGCACTCTTCTGTCGTTGTCAACTATGTTCCACTGTCACTGTGTCCCCTCACACACACACACACACACACACACACACACACACACACACACACACACACACACACACACACTGCCATTGTCTCCTTCGCTTTTTCCATAACACAACTACTGTCTGCTATCTTCCACTATTTATTACTTTTCCGTCTCTTTGCTACTACCACTGTCGTCTTCTCTCAGCATAAAAAAGCGCGAGTATATTCACATGCCAAAATTTTTGGGGAAAATTTTAAAGGTGCTGAGGAAGGTAGAATGAGGTAGCTAATATCTCACTTTTCAGTCTTTTAACTAAACAGGAACATATTCGCATTTACTGGTTCCTTCTTTTCTGTGCTGCAGTAGGGCATGCAACTCGTATGAAAAGAAATGTATTGGTCAGTATAATTTAGATAGTTTACATATTTGAAATTGAAGTAACGCAAAACTAATTTTTCACTTCAGACCGGATTTTACGTGCTATGAATTTTTGCATGTACTTCAGGACAACATGGAATTCCCAGTGATAATGGCTGTTTACACCATATTTCTCCATGCAACTTCGCTTTAGAAACTACGTTTTCGTCTCACACAGAATTTTACGTGCGAATTTTGTGTATAAGAACGATAACTTCGAACCTCTGTATCTCGGAACTTGTTAAAAAGTTTTCAAGGTTCTTAGAGATCGGGATCGGGATCTTAGGAATACATCGCAAAAATTACAGCCATTTGCTGTGTATAAGCTTCTTGGAGTCCTCGGATGGGTTTTGGTCCGCTGATGGTTTTCCGAGGAAACGCCCGTGAACTAATGGCGCATCCATAAGTCCCATGAAACCCGCCGTAGATCACTTCAAATGTAAAAAGAACCATCAGATCTGCTCTATTTTGCTAAGCAGGAGGTGTGTAATATTCTTTGACCTTTTACTCTAGGATAGTGACAATAAGACGATCCTTCTATATTGGGTGTACAAATCGTCCCTAGCCCAAGGGCTATCCAGAGCAGTTGATGACCTTACCTTCTTGTCATCAATAGAACCCAAGATATGAGCACCGGGAAATCCCGTTTCTATCCGCGGCGTTTTGGAACTAATGAGGTAAGCATTCTTTCGCAAGCATACCAATATATTGGACAATTTGGAACAGCGGATGAAAAGTAGCAGTAAGCGTCCCCGTACTTGGGTAGCTCTACGGGATCGTGTCTTCAGGCGGATATGGCGTACCTGAATAAACTAACGCACTCCCTTTCTTCGCCAGCCTTGATACCATTATTAATGCTAGTGTCGGTGCTATACGACACTAGTGTGTTCCGTCTGGGTGAGTAATTTTATGTCCGGCATTATTATTATCTGTGTGCTAAATATCTAAACTGTAAGAGTAGAAAAGAAAATGAACTGCACTGAACATGTAGATATAGTTTGAGCTAAAAATACGTGGAACACTTCTGAGGAATACGGAGAAAAGCGGTCATCCTGTTGTAGCATTCAACATGTTCGTATCACTTTTTGAAAATTATGTTCGTAGTTTGGTTAGATGATTTTTGTGTGCCTGCTTTGCCCGCAGGGTATGAGGCTTTTCGTAATGACTGGTTGGTCGGTAGAGCAAACCGAAACGGTGTTTCCGAGACCGTAGTGAGTATGGCTGGGCTCCCACTGCGTTAACAACGAGCGTATATTCGTGGCAAAAACAGAGTTGTGTGTCGTGGTAGCATTGACGCAGAGAAATGTTTCCCCCTCGCAGTGGCTTTGCCTGTATGTGGTGAGCCCTGCTGCGCCACTGTAGCACGTCGCATCCACCTCTCGTCTCAGCCCAGCTCACTCGACGGTGCGCGCTCCGGATGTGTCGCAGTGATAAGCCTGTGCGCTGTGTTTACTAACAGAGGGCACCGCGGCCGATTTGACAGCTGCGGAGGAGAGGGGGGGGAGGTGGCCACGGCGGCCGGCCGGACATTGAACTTTGGCAGTGAGGGCCGTTTGTGTGTGTCCAAAGTTACGTCTGTAGTTCTCTTTATGCCATTTCAGGTTTGCTGTGGTCCAATATACAGATACGTTTCAAGAACCTAGGTAAAGAAGAGAGACCGAGAGAGCACGATACAGTAAGAAATGAGATTGTGTGTGTGTGTGTGTGTGTGTGTGTGTGTGTGTGTGTGTGTGTGTGTGAGAGAGAGAGAGAGAGAGAGAGAGAGCGCAACAGAAGCGCATGCAAGGGACCGTAGTTAAGACAAGGCTAAGTTGGTATGGGGGTTTGGAGGATACCGAGACAGGCCCATGAATGACAGAGGCGGCAAGATACCTAGTCGAAGACAGAGACACCGACGGGACGGGTCGCTGGTGTAAAGCAATGTGTGAAAACGAGGGAAAACCCGGGGACAAAGTGGGGAGAGAGAAACGTGGTGGGACGACAGAAAAAGATAAAAGGGCTTACGTTCAAGACGCGACCGTAGCGAGAACCAAATTGATCTAGTAGCTACGTACAGCCACGTTCTGAGTCAATGAAAACCGAGCGTGGTGGCGCAGTGGGTAGCACACTGGACTCGCATTCGGGAGGACAACGGTTCAAACCTGCCTCCGGCCATCCTGATTTAGGTTTTCCGTGATTTTTCTAAATCGCTTCAGTCAAATGCTGGGATGGTTCCTTTGAAAGGACACGGTCGACTTCACCCCAGCCTTCCCCCATACGATGGGACCTATGACCTCACCGTGTGGTCCCTCCCCAAGTTAACCAACCAACCAGGGACAAAGAACGTCCTTTGCTACCTCGCAGTGTAAGTAGGTTAGAGTACGTGATCACGGGAAATGAGCTTCGTGGGCGGTTACCGCGATTGGAGTAAGTAACAATGAGGAGGAGCAGGACGGACTGACAGTGTTGATTGGTGACAGAACGTGCAAGCAAAATATTGCAATCGTGTGAATCGATATCGTGCAAATTTCGGCCTGAGGTGCACAATGCTCCTAAAGAAGAAGTAGCAGAGTGCGGACAGCAAATATCCCGTTGGTGATCGGGATGAAGATGGTGTTAGGTAACAATTTCTTCGATATTACGAAGTCAAAGAAATATCTTTTTCGCGGAAATTTCGTGGTTTGTCTTACAGAACTGGACTTACGGTAGCAGAAAAACTGTAACAAAAATTCTTGTTTGTTAGATACAAAGTGCACAGAATAAACGACTCGTGATATACTATTGAGATTGCATAGTTTCAAATAAGGCATGCTACCGTAGATTCTTACAAAAAAAAGTGAAGCAATAAAATTACAATCGTGTGGTTTATTAAGACAGTGCTTGGCTTCATAGACATTATAAAATGTGAATAAATGTCTCACAGTGGTAGCGTGGGAGAAGTGCTCAACCAGAGCGTGGGTCAGTGTTTGACTTTGTTACGCAGAGCATCAGTGTATATACGTGTGGTGTGTGGAGGAGCTCCACGTGTGACCTCACTGGAGTCGACGGTGTGGCCTCTTCTCTTCATTTCTGAGGCGTAAGAACGACGGTGCCGCCACTGTGGGCCAGTTCTTGAATTCGCTGTCCGGGGTAATACTTTCTTATCGACAGTACACGCAAGTTCCCTGTAAGTATTCGAATATTTGTGTTCGTCAGGATATTCATTGTATTTTTCACACTTGCTGGAAGTGCTGTGATTCTTGTTATGAATTGTCTAATGAGAGGACAAGTACTTACCTTCGCTGACATTGCCATTGTTACATATTGCACGGAGTTATGACGTGTCTCTTAACAATGCTGTAGCAAAATTTTATGCTAGTATCTGTGCGAAGCGCAGATGGTCAGACACAATGTTGGGCGCCGTGCTTGTAGTGCAGTCTCTAGTGTAACGGCAACAGCTTATTCTACAGCTTAAATCAAGTAGCCATAAGTGTTCTAAGTAACTCGTTCTGTACATACCTCATGTACTGCAAATTAACTTGTAAGTATTATAAACACCAGAGTTAGAGAATGTATGAAACTCAGTAGTGTTGTCGCCTCTGATTGTGTGTGTAATGCTCCGACACTATTTTTGCATTAAATGTTAGTTATTTAATACTGCTCATTTGGTTTGCTGTAGTATTAGATTGGCATCGTACTCGTTATTTTGACAGCATTGGTGCGTAGATTTACTTCCAGGGTACACGTATCAGTGATAATTCGTAACCGTGTACATATGACACGTGCGCCATGGGCGTCCAACAAAAATAACTAATCAGATTCAGACCGAACCGCCAGAGCGGAGATTTAATTACAACTATTACTGGTGGCACGTATTTTCCACGGCCCGAATATATAATGGTGCGTATCTTACGTCCGACACACAGCTCCCACTGGCTGTCTGCACTGCGCGCCAAAATGCTCCTGTACTGGGATGATTGGGCACGTGGGCTCCGGTCAGGCAGAGATGAGCAACGGCAAAATTCGATACGTAGGAACTGTGTCGACATCTGTTCCCGTAAAAAGTCCACTGTTGACCAGAATGTCAGTTTTTGAAACTAGTAGACACTGGCCATGAACGAGACCTACAAACGAACGTTGATCATCCCCCTTTCACCTCGTGAGTTTCTCTTTTACTCTTACCACGTATTTTGATCTGATGTCATTCCATTCAGATATTAGAGTTCGTGCATACTGTAGTTGAAAAAATGTGTGGTAGTTGTATTGTCGAAAGGCAAGCAAGGCGTAAATTTCGTGAGCTTGCTGTGAAAGGTGCTTTTGTAACTAGGCATTTATTTTTCAAACCAGACTCAATTTAGGTCAATCTACTCCTTGCAGTTGTTTATCATTAGTCGAGTCCACCGTAATGGGCAGTTCTTTGATGTATACAAAGTAGGTGTGTAGCGTGTGGTAGTATCTGCATCGAACCAACAATTTATCTGGCCGCAAAATTATATTATATAGGTGGAACTCAGGTTTCATACAGTTCCAAAATAAACGCCTTATTGACTTTTTATCTACATTTTTCAAGCTAATCAGTAAGAAGAAACCATTTGCATATCAGGAAACACTGACCGTGTCGTTTGTAAGATGAAATAAAATCTTCCTGGCTTATTTAAACTGTGTACCGGACTGGAGCTCGAACCCAGAACCTTGCTGTTGTTATTTTAAAAACCATTACACATTACATGAAATAATGAATTCATGTAATAACCTGAGGTCTTACAGTTGTACGTCTATCAGTGTGAAGTAATTTTAGATAAACATATATTCGTTACTGTGACAACTAGCTTACTAATCTGTCAATGTACTGTGATGGAGTCAATGAAAAACTATCTCCCGATGATATACGAACAAAGCATGTAATGTGTATATCACATTTCAACACATTTCACTGCGCCCTTGGCGGACGTTAGTAGACCAGTAATGCTAAGAAAGTGTAAAGAAAGAATCAGTTTAGCTCTTGTCTTGAGACGATGCTCCGTCAGCTCAGTTTTGTAGAATTACCAGTGATGATTAAATAGAGTATTCTACCGGACCAGGTTTCCTTCACGCTGGCTACAGTAAGTTTCGGGCGGAAATTCTTAGAACAGTTCTTTTCGCCTGTAAGTAAGTCAGTTGAAACTCTTAACTTTATAACCACCACTTCTAGATGAGTTAATTCGCCAGTGACTAATTACTACAGGGTTATTGATTTCAAAAATGGACCAACTTGTACCCGAAGTAAGAACGAAAATATCTTTTAATTCCTTCTCTACATAGACTTACACCACTCCATTATTGATTACATAGTCAGGTAGTTTTCAGACGATTAATTAGCTTTTCTCTTTGCAGTGTTTACTAACACACACATGTTAAATAAGGTAATGTAACAAATCATTACAATTAATGCAGATGGTTTGGTTCGTCGCTTTGGATATATCTTACCCTATAGCACTTCCCGGCAGATGAGTGAGCTAATTACGGGATGTCTGCTCTTTTAAACATATTTCACAGATACATCTATGTTTCATTAAGACTGGTAATTAACTGGTCATTGAGTTTGTTGTGCTCCATTTTATACATGGCCGCTGCCGCCTGTTGTGACACGCGTGACATCTGGTGTCAGAAAAAATATATTGGCTGGTTCCTTGCGTCGTTCCTAAGACGCACCGACGTCTGTTTTTATGTGTTTTCGGACATGAAAGGGACAAAATATAGTGTCATTATTTCCTCGTGTGAGCTTGACCCAATTTTTAAAGTAGATCTTCGATGTGCATGTTTTTAACAACTGAGCAGCACCCATACAGGATCAGTAATTGACAGCAGAAAACACAAACGCAGAAAAAAAATGAAAACGTTCGATACCAGCTGATTAGATTGTAACCTTACACAGTGCACTTACCGAGTGAACTACACAAATACCATTCACAAGTCGGCCTCACTGCTTCCATCTCTCTGCCCAACTTTACGTGCTACTGCAGCAGACCTACAGCAGCAATTTGACGTCCCAAAATCCTGCCGCGTCCCACCATAAACATGCTGCAGATTATTCTGGCGCCAGGAAAACGTTCACTCATTGCAATTCTGCGTCGTTCACATGTTATTCGTTTTATAATTGTGTGGACACACACACACACACACACACACACATACACACAGTCTATTTAAGACCTACATCTGTGTCCTCTAGATGACGTGGATGCTTAACCTATTCGTGTCTAGTTGCAACAGTTCTTACGGCCCGCAGATATTATTACGTGAAGCTTTTCAGCGAAGTTGAATCCTATATGTGAATAGATATTAGAAAATGACTGCCTTATGGCGTCTCTTTATTACTTGTCATCCAAAGATATAATCCTTTATTTGTACTTACGGCTCTTCGCGAGGCTGAGGTTAACGCAATGCTAGGCATACTATGTTTAGTACATTCTTAATCTTTTATATGTCCTAAGAAATGTTTCATAAACGAAATCGTGGTTGATTTAACGCTTTGGAGCTTTTTTGGAAACATTTGTGTATTATGCCCTTCGTCATATTTGTGCACGTGGAAACATATTCAGAAGATGAGGGCCGTGCAACAACATGACTAGATGAAAGTTGGAATACTGGGGTAGTCAGGAAAACAAGGTCAAGTGGAAGACGTAATTACAGGTATACAGAAGAAGTAGTGGTGGGGCAAGTAGCCAGGCGAGTGGATGCCAGGTGGATCAAGAAAGTTCTTTGGTAAATCCCAAAAAGTTCTAAGGGACGACGACCTAACGGAAAACGCGAAGTAACAGCGTAGGTGCGTGTGGCTGAAAACCCTTATACAGACTATCGTAGTACAGTGTGCTATGTAAAATAGTGATCATGTTAAACAGTAGAAAAAATTGACAACAAACTAAATGCAATTACAGTTAATTCATCCTGTCATCCGCAGCGTCGATAATTGCTTGGCCTCTCCGAAGCATGCTTGAAACAAAGTTTTCCGCGTATTCACGCGGAAGAGACCTCAAAATGCGTCGACATCTGTTTCAAAGTGAAGATCTTATTTCCGTAAGGCCACACATTTTCAATAGTGTCAGGCGAGGGCCAATCCAGTACCTCCAGTACCTGCACAACTTTTCTCCTTTTGCTAGTTGCTGCAAAGTCTGATGCGGTCCTTCGGACCATTGCCCTCCTGCAGTATCCATGACCCAACGTTTGGCGGTCGGCATAAAATATCTTTGATAAATTTGTAACATCTTGTATGCACTTAAACTGTCGCTAAACACGTGCAGATATGTCAAGAATTCAAAGTAAACAAACGCTTTATGGATACTGCATGAAGGCCAAAGGTTCACTCTAGTGGACTGCGCAAGAACTAAGACGATATCTTTTGTACCATATGTGTGTAATGCCGACAACAATCTTTCTTTACACTCTGTCATGAAGTGTGGAGAGATTTTTACTCAGGAGCTGGCGCAGAACGGCTGATTATAATCTTTTTGTATGTGACTATATTTAGTTTATTAAATATTACATAGTCAACCACTTCTTGCTGTTTAGTTCCACTAAAACATTCCCGAACAACATTACATATATGTCAATATTTTGATGGGCAGTAATTGCAGTCCAATATCGTATGCACACTTTTTCTTAGGATAAATGTATGTGATCGTCAAGTTTCCAGGAAACATGGCGCCACCGATGTAACAGATAGCATGGGTATTGATTCGTGATTAGCTTGATGTCAAGTGACAAAAAGCTTCATGCTGAACCGCAGTTATGTTGTATCTGCATTGCGCCAGTTTCTAGTCGTTTTTGGTACTTAGTGTAAGCACATTTAGTTTCTGCAAGGATATAGGGTGTTCGCACAAAAACTTGTGTCTATTGGCTGATTCCACAGCTTCACCTTCGACCGATACAGAAAATGCCTATATAAGGTGTACAGATACGATGTTCCGTAACCAGCTGATTACGCGACTGACTCTCTGATAAGATAAAACAACACTCCGTCGTTTCGCTTCTCGCCTGTGCTGCCACGTGTCCACCAGATCTGAACCTGCTGTACAGACACTCATTTCTTTCGCATTTTTAAGCTCCTACAGGATCCGTATTGCAAAACGCAAATATGCTGGCATGTTTCGGGTAGCTTCTTAACTTCGGTGTGAGGTGTGAAAGTATGGAGGCTGGATTACAGGATTACATGCTCAATCATATCGCGTCTGCTGTCTAGGCGTATACTTTCTTAAACTTTCAGTAATCTGGCAGTTAATACGAAATAAAAGTAGCTACAGTATAGGAATCCACTACGGTCTATTTCCCAGTAACTCCGTAGTGAATTTAGAATGTAGTGAAGTAATCAGAAATCAGGAAAAACTTCGCAACATGATGTTGTTGTTGTGGTCTTCAGTCCTGAGACTGGTTTGATGCAGCTCTCCATGCTACTCTATCCTGTGCAAGCTTTTTCATCTCCCAGTACCTACTGCAACCTACATCCTTCTGAATCTGCTTAGTGTATTCATCTCTTGGTCTCCCTCTACGATTTTTACCCTCCACGCTGCCCTTCAATACTAAATTGGTGATCCCTTGAAGCCTCAGAACATGTCCTACCAACCGATCCCTTCTTCTGGTCAAGTTGTGCCACAAACTTCTCTTCTCCCCAATCCTATTCAATACTTCCTCATTAGTTATGTGATCTACCCATCTAATCTTCAGCATTCTTCTGTAGCACCACATTTCGGAAGCTTCTATTTTCTTCTTGTCCATACTATTTATCGTCCATGTTTCACTTCCATACATGGCTACGCTCCATACAAATACTTTCAGAAATGACTTCCTGATACTTAAATCTATACTAGGCATTTGCAAACAGTTTTGATTACCACCGCAGTTATTTTCGCAAGTAGGTTGTGCGGTAGAAGATTAACCTTTCCAACTGTTTCTCAGGTGCCAGATATTACTAAAAAACTCCCAAATATTGCAAAGACATATCTAATTCTAATTTTTAGCCAGATTAGCATACTGTGAATTGCAGTACTTCACACTTCACTTTCGTATTAGTTGCCTTTTTGTGATTGTCGTCTCTGCCGGATCCTGAAGTCAAATGCGGCAAGATGGAAGTTCTATAAAATCATTCACATTAACTCTTCGAAAGGCTTTTTATGTCTTGCGCTTATCGAAACGATAAGCTATTTGTTTATATTCAGTTTGGGAAGATCTGTGGAAATACCTGCGATAATCTAGTCAGAGAAAAATTTGGGGGTATAGAATAACATGACTGCGTCGTGATGATCTCTGGAATGCTAATACTGCTAAAAGCAATTGGATCGTTAGTCAAGATGTAATACACTTCGTGGAGGTTGAGTTCGGATTAGAACTGTCCAGCGCCCGAGAAGAATTCAGACAATTTTTACGTGGGAGAACCTAAATCAAGGCATCTGTCTGTAGTCAGTTCGCCGTCAGGTCATGCTCGTATGCATAGAATAGTCCGGTTACTGGCGCTCCGAGATAACTCAACTACTGGAGCCCCAAAAAGTAGTAAACACAGCGGGAGTTTGGAGAAGTGTAATCTCGGGATCGTGGACTCAAATAATGGTTGGCGTTCTGAGAGGATAGTGTGGTCATCAGTGTGCCAACAGGATGGGATACGATTGTTACATATTGGTCACAGGCTTCCGGAATGGGGAAGAAAGCACAACCAAGCAGCAGCGAACTTGCAGATAGCGGCGGGACGTAGCAACAAAATCACAAATTCCTCACAGATGAAGCGGGAGCTTGGTGTATCTCCCATCAACAGAACAACACTGTGATTCCCGACATTGAATGGTGGAATATCGTGATTGCAGCAACACGCCGTGATTCGGTTTTGAGCCTGACAGCCAACGCAATTACGACTAGAGATCGCAGAAACACTCCGCGTCTGTGCGGATATGTTCCAAGGCCATGACGCGCCGCAAGTTGCACAGAAATCAGTGTTTCTAGACGTATGAACCATCACATCATCATGAGTCATGGCTAGGAGGCGAAGGGACGAATCCCTCAGACTTAGTGCTCTGCGTTGAGAGGACGGCATACAGCAAGCGGCTGCGGGGCTACCTTGTTTCGCTGACACAACTGGCATTCGCGTGAAGATTCATTGCTGGGCTAGGCCTAGCATCCAAGTGCGTTTAGATAGCCGCATTGTTCCTGAGGAGTGACTGACAGCGTTTTCACTCCGGGAGGCATAAATAAACGTCACTGAATCAGTGCTATGCATATTCCCAACAATTTGGCGTTTGCAATAGCCGACGGGGACAATAATTATTGTTCTGTCTAGTCTCTGGAGTCCGGGAAAAAGATAGTCGTCTTTCGTTTTGAGTGATGTGGACAAGGATTGCAAGTAACATACATCGTTGCGTTCCAATGCACAAAGTGTGGCAGTAATTGTATTCATGATAATGATCTTATCTTGGCGTAGCTCACCTATTTCTCCGTTAGTTTTGAGTCGTAATACAGTGCCGGTGGAAAGTTCCTGCATTTCATTGTTTCTAACAGATGTACAACATATGTTTTCAATAGTAAACTGCATTCACATGCTACTCAAATTAGACGACATGGAGATTATAAGTATTATGGAAGCAAATGTGACGTAAAAATAAAAGTATATGTAAAATCCTGGTCGGGTATGGGGAATGCCTGAAGGCGGTAATCCTATCAGTTCAATAATAGTACTATGGACAACAGAAACCTAGGAGACTTTTAGGTTAACATCTTTACCATTTTCTGGAATTCTGTTGTTAATAGTAATCCACAGACTGTAGTAGAAAGAACGTTGCAAAGACAAGCAAAAGAAGCTGTATATAAAGCTTAATTTCGAAGAGCCCACTAAATAAAACTCGCAAGGAAGCGTATTCTGACGTTTGTGCGTTCGCCAGCGTAGAATTGAAATTAGCCTTTGTCGCAGCGCGGACTGGACTCCGGAACAAAAGCAGCGAGAGCAGTCTCCGCCAACGGCCTATGGTTTCCCTCGCCCCTAACAAGGTTACGCGCCCGCCGCCGTTATACAACGGCTGACCCCCGACCCAGCGTGCATTCAGACTACTGCACTCTGCGGAAAAACGCCGCACCGCAGCGGTTCGTCATTGAAGTTCGGGAGCTTAAACACCGTCTGCTGCTACTGTTACAGTCCTTTTATCCTGCCGGCAAACACCAATGTTTCTAAAGTTTGAAACTACTTTTACGCCGTTACGACCACTCTTTCGGACTGTCGAAAACACAAGTTATGAGCGATCGTTTGACTTTTTGCAGTGCGAAATAGCTAAGCCGAGATCCTTAGACACTTTCGTGCTTGGCTGTCGACTGTGGAGCAGAGAATCCTCTTGGTGGACAAAATTTTCGTCATTCTAACTAGGGAAGGAGAGGTAATAGCAAAAATTACCTGAGTACAGACTATACACCAGTTTGAGAGTTAACACTCGAAACGTCACCGCAAAGTATCACGTGACGCGGTCGCCGTATGTGCGTTAAAGTTATACTGCCCGGCTGTTGCTATTCGAAAGGAATAATCTCTCTGCTGGCACCGGATTTCATCCCCCCACGCCCCCTCTGTATAGCATTGGCAACAACATAGAGGCGGCGCTACAGTTCATACGGACTCATTTGCTGATTGCAAGATGTATTATTACACTTTCGACATTTGACATACGAGATACCAAAAGGGGGCAGTTATAAAGCAGCGAGTCTGACGAGAGAGAGAGAGAGAGAGAGAGAGAGAGAGAGAGACTGGTCGGGTGCGAATAGTACTGGCGCACTGAGGGTTCCACAAAGAATTGTTTGTAGACAGTTTACCCACTCCGGGAATCGTGGATATAGCCGATCTTCTCAGGTTGTCGATGTTGATGCTGGCGAGGTACAGGCCCCAGGGATTCCAAAACATTCGAGAATGTTTTAATCTCAAGTTAAAATCTGATAACAAATGACAATTTTTTTCGTGTAGTATAATTGCAGATTCACAAATTTGGATTTTTCCATGTACATGTACTGTGAAACCTTGCTTCTTGCGAAACTTCATAATTCAAGGTAAACGGGAAGTATTTGAACTTGATACGCCTACTTGTTCTCGAGAAAAAGGGCTCTTAGACAACGGAGCGATCCTGTAAGGATTCTATTTTTACATTTTGAGGCACGGAACCCAAATATATAAAACCTGTGGACTTTCGCGAATGACATTTTAACATCAGTGCAACGTTAAACAAGGAGATTCATATTTAATGACATTGCATCCTTGAGCCAAACATGTTTTTTTTTTCACCTTCCGTCACTTTTATATATAGGAAGAGCTCGACATAGTATGTCATCTCAAACTAGGAAACTGAAATTTGCGCTGTCCATTTCTCTTTTGTTTGAACACACTGTGCACTAAAACTTTCCTGTTGCATTTCTCTGCGTATGCAGTGTCTCGCTTGGCACTCCGTTATATACCTGTAAATAATATAGAAGGCTCGATAATAAACCAAGTAATCTTGTCTATAGCGTGCAGTGTAATTGATCCGTTCAAAACAATTTTTTCAGACCAGTCTTTATTTCGAAATAATATTTAAGATTTCTTAACAAAACGTTTATTCTTTTCAACTTCGTTCCGTCTTTTATTGCAGTTACAGAAGGATGTATACAAAGGGTACTAGGAAAGTAATTTATTTCATTTTTCGAAGTACTTCCCACCGCATTGAATGCACCTCTCAATCCTCCGAAACCAACCCCTAAACTATTTCCCCCAGGTTTGTGTAGGGAGTAAGGTACAGTCGTTTTCCCAAGCGCTCAGCTGATCCTCATCACTTGAAAAACTACACTCCTTTCACCTTCATTTTCACACACGGGAACAGAACAAATTCACACGGAACAAGGTCTGGACTAAGGAGGATGCTCAAGAAGTTCCAGTCCTGTACCCCGCAAATATTCGGTGCATGCTTTGGCGCTCTGAGCCGGAGCGTTGTGGCGGAGGAATCAAGCGTCCATTCTAGTCTTCGGTCGCAGGCTCTTCAAAGATTGGGTGACGAGCAGGCGCTGCTCAGTGTATCACTTAGCCGTGACTGTCTTCTGTGTGACCAAAACATGTTCTGAAATTCCACTCTATGTGAAAAAAAAACAGCCACCATGTTCTTGTTTACTGACCGGGATTTTCTGACAGCTACGGGTGCATCGTCATCTTCAAAGACTCAAACTTTGTCTGAGTCTGTAGTTGTACGATGTGGCCACAAATCACCGAGTGCAAGAGTCATTTCGTCAAAGCACTAGTCCAAGTTTAAACCACGGGCGGAGTTGCACCGCAAAACTGTCCGAATTTCATTTGTGACCACGGTGCCACAGCAAGCACTTCGAACCAACCCTGCTAGTGAACACCTGCGCCCACAGATTCGGCACAGTGGCTACAATGCAAGTATGAAGTATTCTCAGAACACAGCAACAATCAGCCCCTGCGACCTATTGTTGTTTTATTGCAAAATTTTCCTAGTACCCTTTGTGTTTACTTGAATATTGAACTGCAGTGACAGGTTTAATATATAAAGGTAAAAAATCGCCTGTTCTCAATGTGGGTTTCCCTAAATGCTAACATCTTTTGCAGTTCACATTTGCTTTGGAGTGGTTTCTGGAAATAACTTCTAACGAACGGCGACCATTTCGATTTCCTTGCCCATCCTCGTGCAACTGAGCTTGGGTTCATTATTGCAAACTACGCTTGTATACGATGTTAAATTTTGCAGCCTTCCTTTCATTCCTGAATAACCGTATTTACATCAGCAGTCCATTTTACTTTCAGATGTGTAAAGTGGGTAGTTTCTCTAATTTTTATCCCAAACGCATAGTCTGTCAAAATCATACTTATTGGTCAATAATTTCCCGGAACCATTGTCATTTAATAGAATCATCATATTAAGAGTTGTCATTAATCACATTGTTTGGGAAAAAACTTACAATTTGGCAAATGTGCTTCATTACCATAAAGGGTGTCCCAGGAATGGTCAGTGTTCGTGAATATGACAGGAACGATCATTCGAAGAAAAAATAGTAGTAAATGTGGGCTCTAAAATGTATATCTTAAGAGCGAGGGGCATTTGTTCAGTACAAGAGATGTTTCGCCGTAGCGAAGATGTAGACTTACTCGTAGCTCTTAAAGAATACACTTTAGAGCCCAAGTTTACTAGACCTTTTGCTTCGAATTATCTTTCCTGTCATATCCCTAAATATTGACCATTCCATCAGGCACACACTGTATATACGTACTCGTGCTGAATTCGTATCACGCAGAATAAACAAATTTATGTCGGTTATAGCTGTACAGTACAGAATGAATACGACAGTGGAAGTTTGGACTCGAAATGGATGTTTAATAAGCTTTTCAGTTCCTGACGATAGTCACTTAAAATGAATTCTTCGACATAACGTGTCATATACGGGAGAAATTAACGCGTAACATAAACATCGCGATTCATCATACGGTATTGAAGAGAGACGCCATTTGCGTGGATTCGTACTAGAGACAACATTTGCGTGGACTCGTACCTTCTCTGTTCTTGCGTTTTTCCCCCCAATATGTCGTTTTCAGTAATTTGTATTTCCGTGCTCTGGCAAATGTTTGCCGTAATTACATATGGGTCTACCAACAGCTATAACCAAAATAGTCTTGGAAGATATTTTAACCTCATCGCAAAGCCCAGAGTTGTCTTACGAAACGTCAACATGGCATGTGTGCACAATCGGCAACAGAAAGAAACGAAAAGAAGCAAAAATTGGGTATTTGGCGTTTGATATCCAAGAATTACTGCTACGCATGATCAATCGACTGTTTCCTATTCCACAGTGGTGAGATCGTGCCTTAGATATGAGCGTGACAAATAATTAATGCTTTCGAAGCTTGGTTAAAAGTATTGGAAAAAGTGATTCGTTACTATCATCACACTAGTCATTCATGGTCATCTTTTGGACTTCCATTGCCATATAAAGTCCTCCTCTAGAGTTTTAGATGATTCGCGGACTTCTGCTTTGTTCGTTATGTCAGCGTCTCGGTCTTCTTTTGTCTATTCGGGTCCAGACAAGAACGTGTTCGGTCCATATGCCGGCCATTCGCCTGGTCATATGCCCCTCCTACCTCCATTTCATGTCATTCCTGTCATAATTTCGCCTTCCACTCAAGCCCGTCCTCTGATTCATTTGTTCCTTTTTCTGTCTCTCCTAGTTATTCCGAACATTTATCTCTCGACTACCAACTAAGCAACCCTAAGCCACTGAAAACCCACGTGTCACTGTCATAAATCCATGCAGGTAATCTTCTGAGGTACGTGGAAGCTGAAAACTCTCTTTAGTTTACCGTTCGTATGTACTCTTCCGTTATTTATTTTACTTACCATGCGGCCATTGTCTTCAACTCCCCTAATTTAAAAATATCTGTGTCTTCACTCTTTTAAGTTCGTTTTATTTTCGTGATGATACGTTATTGTTGTATACCATTTCTGGGACTTGCATTTCTTCCTTAAAGAGTTACCGAGCGATTTTTTAGTGTGCTCATATAATTCTTTCGTGAGTGAAAGCCGCCTGTATGGTTAGGAGACAGTGTAATTTCTGTTGTGCAATTTTGCTATCGTAGACTGAAATGGCCCGAAGTCTAAAACATTTAGATACCCCTGAGGGCGTTGAGATACAGTGGCGATTGTAGTTTAAACTAATGCACTTCACTGTTTTTGTTTTACTAGGGTGATGGGGTTTACTGCTTCCCTTCCTGACGATTCCTGATAGATATTCAAAGAGTTTATAAATCGAGCGTTGGAAATAGCCTGTAAAGCAACTCTTCTGTCTACACATATATCGCGCTTTAGACGGTGGGACGAGACACGAACATCAGGAGATTTTAATCATGTTTTCACCGTTCAAATTGTAATTGGTAGAGGAAGTGGAGGTGGTAATAATGCGCCATGACATGCACAGTTGATTGCGGATCTTTAGCGTGCGAAGGATGTGAAGCACACAACAGATTGATACCAGTCTCTCATAATTATGTAAATGTAAATGAACCGCACAATAAAATTTGCGTTTCCTAGGAGTTAGGCACGGCAAGAATTGAGAACGACAAAGGCGGTATATGTTAACAAAATAGACAAAGCTACGACGTGGTGTGATGAGCACCACACCACACGCGAGGGCGACATGTGCAGTGGCAGCGAACTTTATTTTTAACCCGCGAGCGCCCGGTGGCCCTTTTGTTAGTTTCCCCCGCATGCCTGCTGACGATTTACGACTTGATTTATTTCGGCATGTGGCTGGCGCGTAGCGAGTGGCGACAAGGATGCGAGTGTGCCACACCTCCTGTGATACGAACTCACAACTACTTCCCGTGTCTACTGCGGCTTGTGTAACTTAACACTGCTCGCTTTTAGGTATCCAGGACATTTGGTTCTGCAACGTTTAACATTCCATTCATTTCAGTGATTATGAGCAATAGCTTGGGCTGTGTCATCCTGGCACTGAATTTGACGGAAATGTGTGCAGACGCTTTATTTCTGAAGTTACTGAAAACACAAATGAGAATGGCTAGGTGAAGGTCTTGACTCTATTCGGTGCCGATGCACTCCGAACGGTGTGACCGTTTTAAAGCAGCCCAAATGAACACCCTATTCCTTGAGGCGCTCGCGCATTGCAACAGTAGCATATATTTTAGTATACTCCTGTAAGTAGCGTTTTTCGATAGTGATGAAAGTGCTACCATGTGTATGTAGTGTTTTGACATGCTGTGCGAAGAGTTTTATACAGGTGAGTTCTACTTTCGAAAGAAACATTATTTGTAAATTTATTGTTTTGTTGTGTAAAATTAACCTATAGTTCCCAGTTATCTGGCGTATTACTTATTGTGAAATACAAATTGCTCGAACAGGTGCGCGATAGCTAGTTTACACCAAAGACTACTACATGTATCAGATATAAAACTGTGCAGACGTATAATGGCCAAATATCCTCTCGTTTTTTGCACCAAAGAAAGTTACAGTGAATTAAAGTGGACAGTGGGTATGGTTTCAGAAAAGTCATTTGTCGTACGAAAGTGGGGACTAAGAGTACACGTCATGTAAGACGTAGGTTCAGAAACGGCCGCAGCAATAATTAAAACGCCTGAAGGACTGCCGCTGTACTCCTTGCGAAATAAACACACACAAATTGTGAATTGTTTCCTGATGAATTATGACACTTCCCTCATGCATGCAACACTGTGTCCTTCCATTGTCCGAGGCCTGCGCCGTGTTCTTAGCTCAGTAACTGAATTAGAAGGGAGAGCTACACCTGCTTCTCTGTAAAAGTAGAATGCAGTGACGAGTTTTGAATTACCATCTTAGATGATTCTCACTAGAACAACCTTGTAGGTATGCAGTATAGATTACTACAAAGGACATTCAAATGAAACCCGGTCACTAGTGTAAAGTAACGGTAATAATTTTATTTACTCAAAAATGTAGTTATACACAGTACACATACTCAAAACTAGCTGGTCGATTCCATCATTGAAGAAGCTAGTAGGCTGCTGTCGGATCCGGCCCTGGACCCAGTCACACAATTCCGTCGTCTGTTGCGAGTCGATGTCCGCGAATAGCTTTTTTAGAGGGCCATACACATGAAAGTCACGCGATGAAAGGTCGGGACTGTACGGTGGATGATACAGCGTTTCCCGCCGATACTGCTACAGTGTCGTCTCCACCGCATTGGCCGTGTGTGGGTGAGCATACTCATGCAGGAGGATAACGCCATTGGACAACATGCCTCGACGTTTCGACTTGATGGTTCGTCAAAGGCCCTGTAAAGTGGCTCGATAAGGTGGGCATTGATGGCGGTTCCCCGTCCAGGAACTCAAGCAATGGGCCCTTGTGGTGAAAGAGACATCATGACCTTACCAGAACTGTTGTGCACTGCCTTTGATTTCTTTGGAGGCGGTGAAGTCGCATGTTTCCACTGCTTGCTCTGGCGCTTGCTTTCTGGTTCAAAATGGTGACACCATGTTTCTTCACCTGCGACAGTACGCGACAGAAAGCCGCATTCTCCCTCGCGATAAAGTTACAGATGACTCAAAGACAGCACCATTCGAGTATTGCGCTGTTCGGCGGTCAGTTGGTGGGGAATCCTCTGCGTACAGATTTTTCGAAAGTTCAGGTGTTGATGATGCATTATAGTGTGAGCGGTACCCAGGCTATTACCCAGTAACCGATGGATCTCGTCCACGGTGATTCTGCGGTTGTCCAAGGCAGCATTCACTTCCGCAACCATTTCCGGTGCGAGGACACGATGAGCCTGTCCAGGAAGAACATCGTCTTCCAGTGACATGCGCCCTTCAAGGACTCGTTTGCGCCTTTCCACAACACTTGAACGACTCAGACTGTACTCGCCGTACACAGCCTTCATCGGTAGATACATTTCACGGCGTCCAACTTCCTCCGGCGCAAAAATCAAATCTCTCCTCTTTGTTCCTGCTTACTCGCCTGCATGTTCAGTAATGGACGATAACTTGTGTGACCACCTTCTCCTCAGCATGAGACCGCACTGGCGCTATGCAACATCAAATGGTGCGTACGCGTCTCTCTCTTACCAATAGATAGCGCCACCATACCCGCAGTTTCGTGGTGCCACGTGTTTCAGCAATGCCCTTGTATGTAGCATGTACGTGTTCGCAAACGTTTTTTGTCATTGCTTTATGTTTGTAGCTGAATCCTCGTGTTAACTAAGGAATTTAAGTAGTATCGTGACTGCACTACAACTGACGTAAAATTACTGCAAATAATAATATGGAGTGTACATACCAATAAATGCTGGATATGAAAGTCATTATTTATAATGTCATCGTTGGTTTTAAAAAAAGCCATTAATACACGTTTTGGAAAATTACACTTCATCTTAAAACTTCAGATCCCCATTGTATGATGCTGTTTTTGTTATTTGTGACTATGTAGAAGATAACGAAAGTGGCCCTTGAAAGCATTTATTTTCACTTTTTTGAATGCAGAAATTTTTGCGAAATTCACTTGTTTGTAAAGACTTCAGTAAAATATCTTGATGCCCACCAGCGTATTTTCCAAGAGAATACCCGTTTATTCTGAACACACGTTCTTCCCTTCCTCCCAGATGCCTATTGACGTACGCTGAGCAGTCTCACTAGATTGTTTTTTGATAAAAGTTACGTTTTTTTTTTTTTTTTTTTTTTTTTTTTTTTTTTTTTTTTTTTGTAGCGTGCCCAACACAGCATATTTCTTCATACCGTGCTGAAACGACTAAGTCAAGGTTTACTTATGTTAGTATTATTGTAAATCCATTTGGTGTAGAAGGCATCAGGGTCGTGAAGGAAGAGGAGTTGTTCCATTGAATTTTGATACGCGCACATTGTATTTTAGTCACGTAATGCCGTGAGCGAGCACCTGGATGGCCCTGAAAGAATAATCGAAGACTGCTGGGGTCACAGCTCGGCTTCTTCACGGACGTAGGCGCTGCGAAAAATCGTCAGATGTCTTAGTTTCACAAATTACTGGCTTTGCAGCTTGTTTCTCTAGAGGAAAGTCTTCCACTTTAATGGCACCAGCATGTAATATATACAGTGTCCTAAATTGCTCATGTGAAAGGCAATAGGTGGTGCCACGTAACGAGGTATTAGACAACGATGTCATATTCAAACAGGTTTGTAAAATTTTGTGAATATTATTGTCATCATTAATAAATTATGACTTTCGGTGATAGGCTCTTTTGTATCGTATCTCCAGGATTGATGAAATTCACTCCCGTTTCGCACGGACGTGTCAGCAACACATTTGAGTGACTTTTACGCCACTCAGACGTACCATTATAAGTATACACTATAACTTTTTTTGCTGTATTGTTAACTAATATAAAAAATCTGGAGTAACCTCAGAAGTTGTTTCACGAGAGTGGAGGGGGGAGGGTGCAATTTTACACATTCCTCTTGACGTGTCTCGTTTATAACGCCGCAAAGTATAAAATGAATTGCCCCCAGGGTAGCGTGATTAAATTGCAAACCGATTTCAATAAGTATCTGAAACGGCGAAATGTAACCCAGAATTTCTGTTGAATATTTGTACAAAAAATCGTTCTTTTGAAACACAACTAGCTCTTTACTCACATGAAGTGCTGAGTGCTATCGACGAGGGATTTCAAATTGATGTAGTTATTTCTGGATTTTCAGAAGGCTATTTACGCAGTACGTCACAAGCGACTTGTAATCAAATTGCGTGCTTATGGAATTTCGTCTCAGTTATGCGACTGGAATCGTGATTTCCTGTCAGTGAGGTCACAGTTCGTAGTAACTGACGGAGTCCTCAAGTAAAACATGTGATTCCTGGCGTTCCCCAAGGTAGTAGCCCTCTCCTAGTCCTTGACTATAGAGACGATTTAGGAGACAAGCTGAGCAGCAGTCTTGGGTTGTTTGCAGGTGATGCTGTCATGTAGCATCCAGCAACATCAGAAGATCAAAACTAATTAAATAATGAAAAGTGGAACGTCATCCGCATGAGTGCTAAAAACAATCAGTGAAACTTCGATTACACGATAAATCAGTCATATCTAAAGGCTGTAAATTCAGCTAAATACTTAGGAATTACGGTTATGAACAACTTAAACTGGAAAGGACGTACAGAAAATGTTGGATAGGATTAACGGAGTACATCAAGGAGGTTCAAAGAAGAGGGGCTCGTTTTGCATTATCGCGGTATAGCGGAAAGTGTGTCACGGACATATGATACAGGAGTTCGGGCGGACATCATTAAAACAAAGGCGTTTCTCGTTGGCGGAGGCATCTTCTCACGAAATTTCAATCACCAACCTTATCCTTAGAATGCGAAAATATTTTGCTGACGCCGACCTTCATAGTGAGAAACGGTCATCATAATAAATAAGGGAAATCAGAGTTCGTACGGAAAGATATAGGTGCTCGTTTTCTCGCGCGCTTTTCGGGACTGGGATAATAGAGAATTATTGTGAAGGTGGTTCGATGAACCCTCTGCCAGGCACTTAAATGTGTTTTGCAGAGAAGCCAAGTAGATGTAGAATGTTGCTTTTACAACGACGTTGCTAGTTTCTGTGGATATCCCTATAGTCCGTAACATTTGTTGTGAAGACGTCAAACGAAAGTGGAAGCAGAAGTACTGCCGTTGCTTGTGAGTATTACGGTTCAGGCAGACTTGTACGTCGTATCTGAAACAATCTCGGTGAAACATTGTATTTACAACATTAAATCTGTCTGAAATGTACACAAGCCGTGAATATTCAGTCATTGTGCGTTTGACACTTTCCGATGGGGCGGTGCGCTTCTATTTTACCCTTAGTTGACTAGGTAACGTACGCCACAGGCCTGAAAAATCGTTTGAAAGTGCTTGTGCGTAGATACCTGAGACGGAAATTAAGCAGTGTGTTCTAAAACTACATCTGCACGCCGATCGCGATAGTGTAAGCGCAATCGGGGTGTGGGCCACACACTAAACACGCCGTGCTTCCTGAAGTGTTAAACGTCGATTAGAATCAGTAGTTGCGAGTAACACATTTCGTTTGACTCTGATGGAAGAGTTATACCAGGCGTTTTGCATTCGACCTGGAGAATAGCCGTTGCTTCTCAATCTGTGTTAGTATCCGGACGTGACTTTGCTTCCGTAGGAAGCAGTTACATTGGTGAACCAACCCAATGCTTTAGTAATGCTACAGAGGTAGGCGACCGCATGTTGGTCGAATTGCGGCTCATTGGTGCAGCACAATCTTCACAAAGCGCTATGCGGGCAACAAGGCCGCTGTTGGGATAATGGAAGGCAGCGGGTCAGGCAATTCCAGCTGTTGGCCGCCAGTTAACTACCACAGTAGAGGCCAGCAGCGCGTCTGGGCCGCCGCTTGACTCACTCGTGGGCCATCCCAGAATCCACCCCGTGACGTAGCCGGTTCCATGTCGACGAGATCAGGGATTTCCGTCGTAACAGTTGGCTCCATGTGGCAGCTGAAGAAAATACAGCGTCAGTGCTAGTAAATTGTCACTGTGTCCGTTCGCGGTACAGACGGTATAAACGCTATAAACAGCAGCAGAATTTTTTATATCTTGATTTTCTTAAAATATTGTATGCAAGTAGCTGGTCGCATCGCAAACATCTGTGCCGGGATGTGTGTTACCAGTGGCTTTCGCGACTAGCAAGGCTTATTACTCGTACAGAACTAGGTAAATAATATTTTCTTCTGTACGTTTTAGCCAGTCATGTCAAACATGTTTCGCCAGAAATATCGTGTATGTTAAATGCGAACATACAGAGGTGAGCAGTTACAGACACAGGATGTATCTAGCCGTTACAACTTTGGTGGTGAAGCTGGATAATCTGGCGCTGTTGTATTGAGTTTCGTTGTTAGCTTTCGCTAGGCGTTGGTGCATATAAGAGCGCTCCCAAGTGGTGTTTCCCTAGTAATCAGCAGGAAACTACTACTGCACTTCAGATGTGATATTGATAGCTGTGAGGAGGAGGAAGGAGATAAGATAACGGAGCGAAACTTGCGAAAGACACTCACAGATGTTGCTGTGTCGTTGTACCAGTTACATTCACACATCAGCTTGGATAAGATAATATTGGCTAGCAAAAGAATGTTGCCTTAGCACTTCATTTGAGTCTATGTTTCTCCTGTTTGAGAGTAAAGGACCGACATGCAGCAAGTTTACTAATATAAATAAAGCGGTAAATACCGTGAGGAAATCTATCGTTAAAAGGGTAGTTTTACATCAATCATTTCTTACGCTATTATACAGAGTACGTCTAAAAATATGCTAGGTAGTTAAGTTTTAGTAACTACCACTGTACACACACACACACACACACACACACACACACACACACACACACACACTTCTTCTCTCCCCCTCCCCCCCCTCTCTCTCTCCCCCTCCCTCCCTCGCGCGCGCGCAGAGACAAGAACGCTCTGTACGTCAGAATCATGCTTGCTCCCCTTCTAGCAGTAATTTATCGTAATCGCTTGAGCAACGAAGGGTACCTAGCGACTGGAAGAAAGGGCAGGTCACTCCCGTTTTTAGGAAGGGCCGTAGGACAGATGCACACAATTATAGGTTGACATCAATCTGCTGTAGAATTACGGAACATGTTTTATGCGTAAGAATTATTGCGTTTCTGGAGAAGTAAAATCTCCTCTATAAAAATGAACGTGGATTCCGCAAACAGAAAGCCTGCGAAACTCAGCTGGCTCTGTTCTCTCTCCATGAGATTCACAGCACCGTAGACACTGGCGCTCAGGTTGATACCGTGTTCCTTGACTCCAGGAAGGCGTTTGACACAGTCCCGCACTGGAAAACGAAAGAACAAAATTGACAGATGTCATTTCCGGTGTACCCCAAGGAAGTATGATAGGACCATTATTGTTTACAATATATATAAATGATCTAGCAGAAAGCGTCGTATGCTCTGTAAGGCCGATCTATAACAAAGTAGCAGCGCCAGAAGATAGTAACGATTTGTTGAATGATCTCCAGAGAAGTGGTGAGTGGTGCAGGCTCTGACAGTTGACCCTGAACGTAAATACTGCTAACACATTGCGCATACATAGGAAAAGAAATCCGCAACAGTATAGCTACACTATTGATGACAAGCCGCTGGAAACTATCTGCCGTAAAATATCTAGGAGTAATTATCCGGACCGACATTAAGTGGAATGACCATGTAAAAGATGTGAAAAGGTGATGCCAGAATTAGATGACGCTTTTTTGACCCATCCTTGAGCATTGTTCATCTCTCTGGGATCCCTACCAGTTACAACTGATGGAAGAGATAGAGAAGATCCAATGAAGAATGGCACGTTTCGTCACGGTATAGTTTAGCCGGCTCTAGAGCGTTACGGAAATGCTCAACAAACTCCATTGGCAGACGTTACAAAAGAGGCGTTCTCGCGTAACGACCACGAGGAGAAAATTTGAGAAATTATAGCCAATACAGAGGCTTATCATTCTTCCCACGTGCTATTCGCGAGTGGAATAGGGTTCGAGCGCTCAGTTCGTGATACAAAAAGTACCCCCCGTCACACACCATTAGGTGGCTTGCGGAGTATGATGTAGATGTAGACGCCATATTTGGTGGGTTTTATATCACAACTTAACATCTTCTGGATGTGTCTTATTTCTAAGCACTGGCACATTGAGGATCTCTCGATGACGCGTCATTGGTACGACTGGTTGTAATAAAATGTGAAACTTTATATCGGTGGTTAAAGAATTTTCATATTTAGTTATTTTCGTGTTATAATACGCGTATTGTAAAAGCACACAGTTTTGAGACAACCACACATTGAAGTTTCATAAAAAACGTGTCATTCTTGGTAGGACTTTTTGTTTATAGTGTAGCCAGTTAGTATCATATTGACGATTAAAGCCTTAATTATATCGTAACATAAAATGCAAGCTCATTTGTTGCAGAAGTCCAGCGTAGGGCAGTTTGTAGAGGCGCCGTGAACAGGGGGTCCGCTACTTGCCGTATCCTGTTTATCTTTGCGTTTTGTAAAATGTTGTGGGACGTTCTTGTTTAGCTGATACAAATATTTTCCGTAATATTTGCTGTTAGGTAAATGTAAGTGCACTCTCTCTACCAGAAGTGAGTTTGTCATTACGGATTGGACAGAGAACTTCCATTTTTGTCTTGAAACATGTTCATGTATATTGAAGTTCTTCACGTATAGTATAGACAGGACAAAGTAACGAGCATATGGACAAGGGAGGAAATGTGCCTCTCGATAGAGCAACGTAGTAGTTTTATGGGTCTCTATTTTATTTTCGTGAGCAGTGTTGTTTGCGTGCCATATCTCAGCCGACAGCTGCCTCTGGAGATGGCTGCAATTGCAAATCGCTTAAACTAGCGCGTCCCGTATGACGCGGGCGCTGTGTCGCGTGAGGTAGGATTTCTCGTCCGCGTCCACGTCAACGTTAGCTGCTTTGTCCCTTGTGAAGAGGTCTTAAGTAGAGAACCAACGACGAGAGAGGGAGACGGGACAGGTGAGTAGAGAGTGTGAGCGCCGCGGCCGTTGCTGAGCAGGTCAGTGTCCTTGCGAGGCACTGGAGCGGCCGGCGGCGCAGCAGCAGCAGCAGCAGCAGCCACGGAATGCGGCGCGCCCGGATCCCGCACTTCCTGGCGCAGCGCGGAGCGGGCCGTGACTCACGCCGGCGCGGCTCGGCGCGTCTGTGCCTGTGCCTGCGCCTGCGGCTGCTCGCCAGCCCGGCCGGCCTTTGTCTCCGGCCGAGGAACGCCACCGGCAGTTGCGAATCCGGGAGGGAGCATTCGCCAGTATCCACTGCCATTCGGTTGTATGTGTGGGTAGCACGGGCAGAGCGTGTCGACACCAGGAACGCTGTGGTGTTTCTTGGCGCTAATAATCTGCATACGGGACACACTAGTAAATACAACACCATAAAAAAAAGTTACGTCACGACGCAAAACTCGGGTACGCCGAAAGGATTACTTTGCATGGCGAACGCGTTGATCTGGAGGAGGCAGGCAAACTGACCAGCAACATAACCTGAAGAAAGGCTACCACGTGCTCCGGTTACTAGCAGCTATACATTTATACTAAAATTGGATTTTATTGAGTACATGAAAGAAAGAGACTGTTAAACTGAGATTAGTGAAATGTAAATATAGAACATTCAAACTGTCACATGAACTACTTGATAAAATCTGCTATAATGTTTATTAGAGGGCAGATAGCATCGTCGCGGGAAAACTTTTACTTATTCGGATAAATATAACATAAATAAACTAAAATAACGGTGATGCATCAGGCATGTAACTACAGCTACAGCTGCAACAGCTAGAATGATTCAGATCGTATGCATATTTTTAATTTTAATTATACTAGCGGATAGAAATTCGCAATTATTTACTTCCAAGGACATTTATTCTGCAGTTGCTTCTTAACATAAAGAAATACAAACCTTGTTCTTATACACTCCGCCCTCGCTTGATGGAAGCATCTAATGAATTCATCGAATTTTCACGTCCCCACTTTCTCTTGGGTGGTTCGACGATTTTCTACCAATTGTGCCTCCGGTGTTTGCGCTCTGGCTCCTACAGCACTTATGACATCCATATTCTATCAGAAAAATGCATCGTCTTGAGACCATTTCATCGCTCACGTATTTAGTGTCAATAACTAAAGTTAAGTCGCAAAACAGCAGGCCAATGTTACCTGTCTTGCTCACTTTAATAACAGCAGCGTGGAGAGAAATGGTAATGCATTAAGGCATTTTTTTTTTCGTTTGAACTGCCTATTTATAGTTTAAAGGAGTCGGGACAACAAATGGAGAAATAGATTAAAGGACTAGAAATGTTAGAATACCATAGTTAAAATCCCAGACTGGCAGCACTGAGTTAATTTTCGATCGGTCTGAGGCGCCTTGCCACGGTTCGCACGGTTCCCCACTTCGGAGTTTCGAGTCCTCCTTCGGGCGTGGGTGTGCGTGTTGTCCTTAGCGTAAGTTAGTTCAAGGTAGATTAAGTAGTGTCTTAACCTAGGAACTGATGACCTCAGCAGTTTGGTCCCATAGGAACTTAACCACCAATCACCCAATCAATTTTCGATCGCTTCCCTAAATAGCCAGTGGCGAATAGCGGTGCTGTTGTTGCACAGTTCGCGTCCGATTCCTGCCAAAGTAATTCACCATGTTCTCTCTCTCTCTCTCTCTCTCTCTCTCTCTCTCTCTCTCTCTCTCTCTCTCTCTGCCTGTCTGCTTGTCTGTCTGTCTGTCTGTCTGTCTGTCTGTCTGTGTGTGTGTGTGTGTGTGTGTGTGTGTGTGTGTGTGTGTGTGTTTGTAAAATTTGAAACGATCTCATTCATCCAAAAGAGTAGAAAATTGCATAGCCAGTTTTTATCGGTATAGTGCATCATCTTCGGCTTGTCAGTTGCAACCTTAATTTACGCTACACGATACCATGTCACCTGCTCCATCTTCTAGTATTGGCAGGCGTTTACGTGTGTACAGCCAAGAAGGGTATCGATTCAGGACGGCGTGACGCAGTCCTTGTGACGGCTCGGTAACGGCGAGGGGGTTCCTAGGAAGAGGAGCGCTGAATAAACATGAGATGGTGCCGACTGGCTTCCCGGGTCAGCACTGTTTTTTAATAGAAGGAATGGTCTCGGGGACAAAGTGGGCAGGGACCATTTTCCGACGCCTGGCAACAATGTTTCCGTCGCCAAATAGGAACGCGTGGAAGGGGTAAATGGCTCCAGAAGAATATTTATTTATTTATTTATTGACAAAAATAAATCTTTCTTTTCCACTGATTGTCTTGAAATGAAATAAACTAAAAAATTACACTTCTGTAACACGCACATGCGGCGTTGATACTCCTAGGACGCCGCCGCCCGATCTTCATGGCATGTCGTATTGTAATGTCGTGTAGATACTGTTACCTGTTCATCTCCTACATGTAAATGTATCATTTATGTCATGTGATGAATAATCTAGCTACGGGGCAGATCGTGGAAGATGCTGTGCAAGAAGCTCGGAAAGTGTTGGCTGTACTTCAGGTTCTTTGCAGTAGCACAGTGACGATCGTTTAAATAGTTCCAAAAATCCACGAGTCCTATGACACCACCTCCGAACCAGTAATGAATCGCGTGACGTCTGATCAACGTGACAGCGTTGTCTGTCTTTCGCCCTCGGGTAATAAACAGCGTACGGGTAGAGAAGAATGCGTGAATCGAGGTAAGCGGGCGACATCCGTAAAAATAGCGCCAAATTTGACGCACGTAATACCAGATCTCTTCAGCCGGCCCACGGTGTAGCCAGTGTTCGCTGTATCCTGAACGTTGCAGTCTACACATAAAAGTGAATCTGCAAGATGAATACTGTGGAATCTCTCTCGAGTTACCTGTTTTCTGTTTACCGTGAAGCAGTACCAGGTCGAACGTACGTCTGAATCTAGCTTTACCGCTTTGACAGTCGCCATACTACGTTCCAGTGCACGGTAGGACACGTCAATTCGACGAAATTAGGCGAACGGCGACGAAGTAGTGTGCGATGTCACTGCCCGTTGGTAAGAGGGGGGGGGGGGGGGGGGAGAGAACGTCCCTTAGGTAGCTATGCTCCAGATAAAACTTCCCAAAGTACGAAAATGGTACTGGTATTTCAGCAAGCGCCAGAGCCTCCGTCAGTAAGCCCATGAGGCTGATCGAGCATCGCTGAAAGCTTTGAGGTGCATACACTGTTCGAACATGAACGTTGGCAAGGTCAAGTCCGCTAAGCTCTTTAGGAAAAGTATGGGAATCGTATCGAACTTAAAATATCATTCCAGCGCTGACAAATGAACCGAATACCGCCATGAGGTTCCGAGCTGTGTGTTTAGGCATCGGTAGCGTTTGCGGTATATGTGAAATTCGTGATGTCTGATAGACATTAATAAATTTGGTCCGTTGATGAAGTCCAGAAGCGCGGACACGGATGTGTTGCAAGAGACTCCGATAATTAAGAGATGTCGTCTGTGAAGTCGATACCAGGTTATCGGATTTTATCGTACAGTGTGAATGGGGCGACGCTTGCAGGTGTCATCCCTGTTCAAATATTAAAGGCCATCGATTTATGTACATTTATACGTGTTCCAAAAGCTGCACCTTAACTGGCTAACCAAACCAAATCTCTGCGTACATCATGTTCGTCACGAATGGTTAGCATCACATCATCTTTATACTCAATGCACCAACAAACGAACCCCAGAGAGGCAGACCCGTGAGGCGGTGTCGCAGACCACACAACGCAGGTTCTAATGCTAAAGCGTACGGTATTGTCGATAAGGGGCATCCCTGTCTTACAGATCGGCGAATCTGCAAGGAGTTCTACAGTCTACTGTTCACAAGCACTTTCGATGTTGCGCCACTTACGGAGCATCACCTCGAAAGCGTGCGGGTAATCCATATTCTGAAGAATAGCACTTAAATATGTATGATTGACGCGATCAAATGCTTGACTGAAGTCTATCGCAGCCGGTACACGACGCACCACACTCTATGGCTCTGTTAGTGGATTCGCCTTTTATCGCTCAGCGGCGCCCTTGCGTCTGTATGCCACTGTCGAAGAATATGAACTAACGCAGACGTTGTTGTTGTTCAAGATGTAGGAACACCAAATCGTGTCTTCTTTATGAACTGTTGTCGCAATTCACTGTCTGTATTACGCTTCTCCTTTTTGTTCTCACACGGCACCGGTCCATAACCCGTTCTCTGTGCGTTTTAAAATTCTCTGATGTCACTCCATCGTCAGTACTTCGTGCACTTGGCGAATATAGATCACAGTTGTCCTTTGCTACTTTCGTAATTTTATTTGAGAGTTTAGTTAAACATAAACTGCACGTGGAATACTGTTGATGGTGGGATGATGATGTAAATCTTACCATTATGCATCGCTGGTTCTGTGGAACTTGCGGAGCTGAGCGCGCCTGTTTTCTAGGAGGGACATCGTCTTACTGTTTCACGTTCACCAATGCTCAAGCCAAGCGGAGCGCTCGTGTGCATTTGAGTCGTACATAAATTATTAAAACACTTTGCTAATGCGATGAAATATGAGTTTGGAAGTTCACCGTCGACTGGCTGGGCAACCGTAATTATGCGACTTATTTGTTTAGTGTACTCATAATTACTCGCGAAATTAGTGTCGTCTTTCTCAGTCAGGAGCATTCTTTGGCGATATATATTACATGGAGGGTTATAAAACGCTATAGTGGTCAGGCCCAGCCTGATATATTAATTTGAATAAGCAATGTATCAGTGGAAAACGTCAGTGTGTGAGTGGCTCTAAAAATTAACTGTTAATATGAGCTTGGTTGGGTCTACGAATTGTTAGGAAGTCTGTTATTTACGATGGCAGAACCAAGTAAAATGACATTGCTGCTATCGTGCCAAAGCAACATTGTTAGAGATAAATTGAGAAACTTAAGTATTGGAAAAGCAAAGAGGCACTTTCTCGTTTGGGGCAACGCTGTCAGATATCGTAACGAAGTGTGTTCTCTTTGTTAATCATCCCTTACCCATGTCTGATCGCTGCAAACAATTGTTGAATTGAAGCATGAGCAAAAATATCCAGGAGATTATAGTGTTCGAAACACTGTAATACGGAGGTTAAAATATTGACCTTTGATGTTGACTAAAAGCTTGACTACCTGTTACCATTTTGCTCATTTAAACATATTTTTTGTGAACGTCTCATAACGACACCAGTGTAAAACATTAGCGCTATGTTAAACGTGACTAGAAACTGATAGGGAAGGTCTACGCCTACAGTAATTTTGTACATGATTTGTGAAGGTGCACAATGTTTTCAGTCTTAATAATAAAGACTTTTTGAACCTGCTGGAAGTCCTTGCACGTTTGGACATAGCACTGTCGGGACTTACATCCAAGAGAATACGGGAAAATCAATTTGAAGTTAATCAGAAAACTTCAGAAATAGATTTCAGACCGTGGACAGTTTAACACGACAGATATTTTGACGGATACAGTGCAGGGCAGAAGTTTTCTGGGGATTGCTGCTCATTATTTTGATGGCGATGAAGTGGAAGTGGTTACTCTGGTTATCTAAGAGTTGCTAGGGACACAAGCATGTTAGTATATTTCGAACATGTTATTACAGGCTTGTGACTAGTGGGGGAAATAATAGCAGTGATAACTGATGCCTGAGGAAATGCAGATAGCAGTTGAAGAAGTCATGTTCGTATTTTTCCCACATGCTCAAATTGCTACCAAAAACCTATTGAAAAGACTGGCAAACTGCATGTGTTGTTAACTGCTGTGAAAAGGATTTTAACGTGGTTTCAGCAAAATATAGTATCAAGGGATGAGCCATGAAAGGAGTCAGACCTCGAACTAATTCGAAAGTATCCCCTGCATGGAATTCAAGGTTTTATATGATTTTTGCACCTGCGTCCAGTGATTAATAATATTAGTAATCATGCTGGTGCACCACCAAGGCAAACGGTCACAGATATTCTTGATGTGTCAGATGTTTGTGACATTCAGTAGCCAATAGCAGTGGCCACTAGTGAAATTTGCGTAGAAAAGTATGTTGCAAGTAATGGAGAACTGCCCGTAACTAGTACGTTGGATATAAAAATAACTGACGTTCAGCCAATATAGGCTTTCGGAGTGACTCTGAAAGGTAAATGTGGGAACATGAAGGAAGCTAATAGTTTGCAATGCCGACTTGCTGCGCTGTTCAGCACATTTCCTTTTTAGGCATCTACGGGTGCACACATAGGGCGCTGGTTATCCCGCTTGCCAAGGCACAGCAGTGCATTACGAGTAAAAACGTCGTGCACACTGCACCTTGTCTGCAGTCTTTCTCACACAATTTTAAAGATGCTGTTAAGTAAAAAATTTGGTTGTTTCACATTGTGTAGCTTTATATGTAAGCTTCATGATGAAGTGCCTATTATTTCCTTAATGGTTGCAATTATTGTGATATTTCGCATTTTAAGTAAAACATTGTGCGAAATTCGAATAGTTTGCGATGGAAAATAGGAGCTTCTGTGATTTTGCATTGGTGAACATTAGATCATACTGTGCTGCATATGCAGTTCAGCTAATATTTTGAATTTTTCTTTAGACTTGAGAGTATCTCCAAACTCGAGAAAATGGATTTTATGTAGTGCACTCAGTTTTGCCCGTGTGCGCCACAATAAAGCCGCCATAATAGAGCGAATGACAACTATTCATAACATCCATTACCTTCCCTAAATGGATCAAGAAACCGAAACATGAATTTGGTAGATGATAGCACGCAAATGAGAGAGTTGTTTGCCATGCAGAACTTTATCAACTATTATATATAAATAACTGCAGGCTTTTTCCTTGTAATATGTAATTTTTAACGGTTATCTATAGCCGGTGAAATGATAGTATGGCTTTGCCACAAAAGTGATGAAATTATGTATTTATATTTCTAGTGAGAATGTGTTAAATGAGGAAATGAGAACAAGTCAGGTCAATAGCTTACGAAAAATCAAACATCTGTTTCAGGATTCTGTCGCAGTTGCAACTGCACTAGCATGTTATTGAGGAGACATAAACTTAGTTGTTTTGGTAATGTCGATGGAAACGGGTGTTAATGTGGCAACAACAAAAATTTAGGTTTTGTCCAAAATTCGCCAACTATGACGCTTCTCTGAAGAAGAAAAGGGTAGGAAACCTGGAACAATCAAATTGCTTTTTTTGTAGCAATTTCAGTGGATTCCTGTAACCCAACGTGTTTTAGAAATGAATAGTTGATACTGACAGTTGGCAAATAATTTTCTGCTCTTCAGTGATCTTCGAAATGTGAGAAAGTACAGCGAAAAGCTTACCATCTTTCCAGTCCTGTCCCTGCACAGAAGTGAGAATGAATCGTTTCACTTCAAATATCGTTTAATTCATCAGTGACTGATTTTGAGTCGCAGGCAAGGGTTTGAGTACGGTCGGTATTTTCACAACTTCAGAGATACGAAATATTTTCATTGCCTCATTTCCACTCGCAGCACAAGTGCCGTATTGTTCTGTTAGAAATAACAAATTTAATGACTGTTTTTCCTTGGACAGTAAAGTTGGGAAACCTGATTTTCATTACTTTATGAACCGCTTGAGACTACCCCTTAAGGTGAGTGTACTACAATCTGTCTTTTAACATATTAGAAGATTATGCAAGGCGGAAAAGTTCAGTGCTTTACTCTGAATAGTCTGGTACGCTGATTGCTGTGAATTATTCTCATATTTCACTGTTCGTTAAAGTGCAGGCAGAAAATGGTTTGGTAAGTTTCCAATTCAGTCGTTAACTATAAAAAATATGATAGGTAAATTATTAACCACGTTTCCTTTAAAGAAGCGTCATGAGTTAGAAGTAACGTCTTTATTTCTCTTGTTGATAAGTTTAATTTTGCTTCTTTTGCAAAGACGCATAATTTGTACAGACTCACGTTCCTAACATACTAAAAGCAACTGCGATTTATTGAACTTGCTTGATCTAAAAAGTCTGCGCGCGGGCACGCGCGCGCACACACACACACACACACACACACACACACACACCTCATGGGAAGAGAGAGGTGGAGTGGCAGTGGGTGTGTCTTCTCATGTACAATACGAGCACGACCTAAACGAAGGTTATTACGGTACTTCAGCCGAGAGCGTCATTGATCGACTGGCGGCCATATGGCGAACACCCTGTACTTGCGCCGGTCACATGAAGTCCCCATGACGCATACCCATGCGAAGGCCCTTATTAAGCTGAAAAACAATTTTGTCATAGAACTTTAATAAATCTGTGCTCGCTTTTATACAAGTTGGAGCATGGTCTTAGCTTTTATGAAAGATTTGACACTGGTCTTTGACGGTGTAACTCGGGCCTAAGCGGTTCGCTGGTGACGAGAGTTCTCCTGTGCTGAGACCAATAAGTAACTATCTGTTTAATCTTCACGGGACGTTCAGTGACGCCATTGTTCAATGAAAAATTTGAGCTAAAGACAGGCTAAATTGAGGGAGCTGTAACTCTGCGGTAAGAATTCGGTATCAACTTGATCATGTTCTGATATTCATGACGAAAATGCTTCTACGTTTCCAAGTACAGTGAACAGTGATTAGGTGTACGTTGTTCAAAATATGACAGTTATTACAAATATGGTGTTTCAGAAATGACATTCGTTTTCTGCGTTGTCTGATGTTAAATGTATTTAATTATGATCTCTCTGTTACTGGCCAGCGGGTCGCAAACAAGTTTGATGAGTGTGATCCGCCTGAAAAAAATACTTTGGACTTAATCAGACAGAAATGCTAGGTAATTACATTTTTTCCTTATTGGGTTTTTCCGTCTCAGACTGCAGGGACGTTGAAGTAAAATCGCGTAACTGACACAATGGCCGCGTAACGTTGAGGATGGTCAGGGACAACTGCACCCCGTACTCGCTGTTTCTGGATGCAACAACCATGTGACAGAACATCGCAGTCTACGCGCATATTTTAGTGGTGGCTGATAATTTGCGTATTGTTGAGAATATTAATGCGGCGTGCTGCTACTCGGCGATCTACCGTGCGCATCATGTTAACCTCCTAGTCTTATCTTTTGTAAGTTTTCTTCCCTGTCGGTTAAATATTAGTTTTGTCTACATGCTGTTTCCACCTTGAAATTGTAGCAAATGGGTATTAAATAGTACTACAAACAGCATAAACTTCACTACAGAAAGAGCCGCTATTGGAATTCCATTTTTGGGTTTCTATATCCCTGTTTATAATATTGCATACAGATAAAGTTGACTGGTTCTCATCGACACTTAATCGCTGGATACAGGGTGTATAGGATCCGGGACAACCGGGAGATCCGGGAAAAAACGCGGGAATTTTTTTATCCGCGAGAAAACCGGGAATTTTTTAGAATTCCGAGAATTTTTCATTGTTTTAGTTTTCAGTTAATTTTTTGGGATTTTGACTGGATACTCTAACAAAGAATATTACTGTATCCCGCTTCTGCAAAATAACACAGGAACAAAACATGAACGAGAGAAAAAAAAACGAAAATAAAACTTGAGTCATAAAGGAAATGCGCCGTATACAACAAAACACAGTGCTCCTCATACAAGCGTCTGCCAACAGCAAAGAGTGTCAAAGGCTTTAGGAAGACTAAGCAATGCTTCTTAACAACAAATGGCCACCGATGAGCGTGACGTGACAGCTGTTTACATTAGATTCGCTTTAATGCAAGATCTTTTAATGTTTTACACGTACGAACATACGGGCTTCCTACGTCATCATAGCTGCGCAAGTGCAGTGACACCTGTTATCTTGCGCTCTCTGGCAACTGCTGAAACGAACCTGTTTGTAACAGGTCACGGGAAAATATTGCGTATGGTGGTTTTGAAAAGCTTTACTTTCAAAGTTAATTTCTTTTATAGAAGACGAATTATGTGCGAGAATGTACGACGAATTTGTTGAATCACAGAGCGTTTGACTCTCATTTAAAAATCAACTCTTTTGGGGACGACCATCTAGAAGAATTTCGAGCCCAGATCAGACATTTACGTCATTATTAAAATTTTTGGTGGCACGTGTATGTGATGTATCTTAAAGTGTAACACGCGCAAAAGAGATCAGCATTATATGTGGAAGCTTAGCTTCTCTTGCAGCTTATTAATCTTCGAAACCAATATTATATGTGAAAGCTTTGCGTTTCTTGTAGCAACAATATGTGTATTAAATTAAACCATTAACTTTTCTTATTTGTGTGTTACGCTACTTAATAGTGAATCTGCTATTCGCTATCACGTGTCCTGTGCTGTCATCAGCTGGCGAGATCACGTGACATGAGCTGTGACTGGCTTACGAAATCACGTCGCAATCGCGATTTCAATGCTTCAGAAAGTAACATGCTGTGTTTGGTGGAATTTGAATTTATACTTTCGTAACACGAAAATATGCAGCGTACATGTTGCTGCACATCAAAGATCTTTCCGAAACGTGTTTTTTTTCCCCCTGAGTTTCATTTTCTAAAGTGCCGGTAATTCTACGTCGGTATATAAAACCATAAACCATCAAAGAACTGATAAGTTTTGCAGTGCCGAGGAAAAGTGTACTGTCACTTAACACGGAAAAAGTGTATATTCATCCGGGAGAAAGTGTATTTTCAACCGGGAAATCTGGGAATTTTTTCCTTGTCCACGTATACACCCTGTGGATATCCCTATGATCCGTTCTAGCTTGTTCCCTTGAAGTAGGGGGATGCGAGTAAATATGGCAGCTGACTTCATTTCGCACTTCATTTAACGAAGCTGCCGCCTTGTCAGAAATGTGGGTTTGTGAGTTCGTCATAATATCGGGGGTGGGGGGGGGGGGGGCAGAGAGACAGTACTTTCTCTTTTTATCCAAGATTTGGTTAGCATTGTTCGGACCGTAGATGTTACTCGGCTGAGCTGCATCGTGTGGCGCCGCTCCGCTGACCGCCTCCGAACTCCGCCCGCATGACCTTACCCCTTCAGGAGGGGAAGGGGAGCATCGATTGGACGAACGCCCTGGCCTGGCCTGGCTTCCCGCACGTGGCGCCACGTGTCGCTGGCCTCCCAAGTTCGTAGCTTTTTCTGCACGAAAATTACACATCTTAATAAGTTTCCCCTTCGCATGGCAGTGTTTCATTCGTTGTTGTGTAGATGTCCTACGATGTGAACATCGAATGTTTATACCAAACTTCCTAGTGTATCTGGGATTAAAATCACTGTTCCTTCATCATACTTTCCACTAATTGGTGCGTTGCTGAAGCCACATTTTGTGCGATGTACTGGTTTATCGATAACAGACTGAATCATTATTCAGTTTCCCGTGGACCGCAAATTCCTGGAAAGCAAATGAGTATCAGTATTCTCAAAAAATGAAGGTGATACACCGAATCAAAATATCAACTTCAGTTACCAAAGAGGATTCGTAGTGCGGTTCTTGGATTCACATCAAATTCTGGTTTAACTGCTTACTTCATTCCCGAGTTGAGCACAAAACCATTAGTGTCATCTGCTGTCTGTAAGTCCATGTATAACAAAGCTGCTGAAGTTTTATTCATTCTGTAAATGCGACAGTTACGATTTATTGTGACGTGACTGCAACAAAGCATCAAGTACTTTTCCCTTTCTTATTATTCCAATAAATCGTAAAGATTACAGTCTCACTACTGTTGTTTAAAGGGTGCACATACATGTTCTTTTCTTGGTATGTATATATATATATATATATATATATATATATGTGTGTGTGTGTGTGTGTGTGTGTGTGTGTGTGAGAGAGAGAGAGAGACTTTCCTCTCCTCTCTACAATCTCTCCTCCCTCTCCTCCTCTGTTCCCTCCTTAATTTTGTTTTCACGGTAGCGTCAACGAGAAGCATAGTGTTTCCCAACTTCTGCTGCCGCGGTTTCAAGCAGCACTCGTAGGGCTTGATTTTATCCGATTTGCTTGCGTACCACTGAAGTAGGTGACTGGAGCGCTTACTGATTTGAAGCGGCGAGATAAAACACACCGTTGTGCTGGCGAGTCAAATGTTTCCTTTTTTTTTAGTTGGGGTGGCTGCCACTAAGTAAAGCAAACAGAGAAACGCAGGAAAAACTACAAAAAAGAAACGCCTCAGCCGCATTCCCCCACTACTGTCGCTTCGTAAAAGGTGCTGTCGGGGAGGGGAGCGTTGGCGCGTGCGCACTCGTGGCTCGGACGAATTCGGTTGGTGGTCATTGCACAGCCGACTGGCTCTACATTCTGTGCCTGGCTCCCAGAGCAGGTGGAACGAAACTGAACAGGACAGAACAGAGGAACTCTCGGAGCTTCAGTTGTCGTTTTATTTGCGAAAGTGCTCGCTTCTCAGATCCAAGAGTAATGAAACGATTTATGATACGACGTCCTGGGGGAATTTTTATCTACGAAGGTACATTTCATTAGTACAGCCGATAAGGAAAACTGTTTGTGAAAAAGGTAAAAAAAAAAAACACGAGGCTTTAAGACGAGAGAGAGGTTATTTACATGGCTTATTACTGTATACAGACGCATGGGGTTGCGGCGACGTTGCCCCTTGCCTCTAACATTCCTGTCATCTTAATGTCCGCTATTTGCGGTACCAGAGGAGAAAGTTTTGAAGTGAAGTATATCTGTTTTGTTAGATAAGCTGCCTCGAACTGCGATGCACTAAATTTTTCATCGCAGTTCTCTCGCCGATTTCGCAGTTGGATTCACCTTACGTAAATTACTACTGTGGAAATTTCACCTCACACCCTCCCCAGATTTCAGTAATAACAGTAAATCTGTTCTGCTATGATTTATAATCGCTGTCCACTGCTGCAGTCTACCGTCGTACTTGCAGTCAAAAGTAGTAGCATGTGATCTGTGTACTGGCTGACTGGCAGTGCTGAAGGGCGACGGCTCGCCGAGCACGCCTTCTAAATTGCTGCTCATAGATCACTGGAGGATGTCTAATCCGTTATCACCGTACGTGAAAGTTGTTCCATTCGCGCTAAGCGCCGTTACAGTTGGTTCACTGGACTGTTGCTATGTGCCATAATTTCAGTTTAGAAACATGCGCCATACGTCCGCTGTCAACACGGCGTGAACTTCGTGGCAAACAGATTGTGGTTTAGGTATTTCTGTCTTTCACTCTCCAAGCGGCTGTCAGTAGTGCTCTACGGGAAGTACTATCGAGGATGTCTTTCCTTTTCCAATAAAACCATAGCAGATATCGGTATCTCACGTTCAGTACAGACAAAACATGGAAGAACAAAAAAATCGCGTTCTGGTCATCAGAGGTTATCGGTATAAACTATGCCTGAACGTGAGACATTACCGATTAACTATCTTGCCATCGATTAAAAAAAATGTGGTTTACATTTTCAGTTGCGTAGTTTTTTGCTGGAGACAATAAAACCGAGGCACCGGTTCTTAAAATAAGCAGAATAATTATGACATGGTTTCTCTTCCTGCTCTGATGCAAGACGTGTTACATGGTGATTCTAAAGGTTATCCTTTCACCTCTGAACTGCCATGAACCACGTGAAAGTATATTCCTGTTTCTGTGTATTCTCAAAGACTTCCTTTCATTACCATTATCCATTTCAACTTTTGGAAAAGGGTAAAAACAAAATGAGGACCAATCTGCGAAGGAACGTAGGTGCTGTGGCACAAAAAACGAAAATTATTTGTACTTCGGTGCCATAGAAACGTTACGAGGCTGAATGAACGTTAATGACTGCACTGTTCTTCTGATAAGTAAACCGTCATTTCTTTAAAGACTCTGCTATGTATAAAATAGCTTCAAACGTATAATTACTTTACAGATTAGTTAATGGATTAAATATTTGACATTAAGCATGTAAGCGAGAAAAAGTATTGAAGAGGTTTGAAGTAGTGCGTAAAGTTTGCTGGAAGTCGTAAGTGCTTTTACTCTCAAATACTTGCTGAATTAAGTCCGGGTATTTGCGCTCCGTCAGTTACGGTGCCTCAAGACAAACTGTTGCTAACTGTAATTCTTATCTTATTATGTTAAACTTTTAACATGAAATTATACTTCCTAATGAGAAGATTATGACAGCATTTAAAATTTTAACCCATTAAGTCCCAAATTATATCTTTTAAAAAACTGAATTTTTTATTCCTTAATTATAATGTACGTAGTGTATGAACCACAATAAGTACAAAAATAGCCGAAGAATATTTATACATGCTGATATAATGGCCGTCCTCAAAATAGGACGCTGGGATCTAACAGATTCGTATAGCATACTAAACTGTATTCAAGTCGTAACTACTTATTCCTTGTGAAATGTTACAAAACACTTCACACACAGTGTTACACGGCATTTAACACAATATGTTTTTGGTTTCCCATTGCATTTAGCTCTTACACGTCTTCTTTGCGTGCTTCTTTTGTCAAATCATATGACCAATTCCATCAAACGTGATGTCTGGTATCACTCTCAACTGACTTGATGGGTATTCCATGGGACGTCCAATATTCGGTCTTCCAGTGTCCAATTTCTGGTATGTAACTGTAACAGCACATATGAAATCCAGTAAATCTAGTGCATTTTTCCCATGTTCTACTCTGTATAAGAGCCAGGCATTTACTAGGGCCATTTCCAGCATACGTGTAAATAGGACCCAATACCATTTTTTCCCCTCTAATTACCGTCGCATGTTTTCCAACTAAGCAGTCATGGTGGTCAACACCTCCCATGTACACGTTATACGACTTCAAAATGGCAGGTTATTGCACTTGTGTCTTCTTACTTGCTTGTCTGATGTACCGTTATAGCTGCTCCCAAAGGTTCAACTTTGTCAAAATTTGTACCATTTGTAACGCATCTGTTGTCGTACCGTCGAACAAATAAGTCTTCACCATTCCTGTCGAACTGGTAGTCATAGTTTCCTCGAACTGTCTTTTTCAATTAGTTGCTGCTGAGTAGTGGACAGTCACCAACTCAATTCTCTCAGACAGTCCCACTTGCTCGAAAACCCAAATTTCTCAGATGAATCAGAAGATCTCTGCTAGTGAAGAAATTGTCAAAGTACACACAATGATTTTCGGGTTTTGCAATGCAGTCCAGCATGTTTAGGACTACTCTTGATCCCAATAGTAGGTCATCCATTACAGCATCTTCTGGATCCTTTCCACAGTATAAATCAAATTTGAAGCAGTAGCCACTTGCTCCCCAAAGAGACCACAACTTATAGCCAAATCTAATAGGCTTGCCTCGGATAAACCGCATTATAGAATGCGTCACTGTTTATTATTTCTTCGTTAGTGAGGTATCTATCTCGTGTGAAGGCCATTATAATCTATATAAAATGAAATGAAATAAAATGTAATAAAATAAAGTGAAATGAAAGAATAATACATTAGCACAAACTACAGCAGAAGAGGGAATGTGTAAATACCTACGTCCATGTGGAACTGTATTATTTACTGTTGGGCAACATATTCATAAATATACTTACATAATACATTGTAAATTTCAAAGTAACCTCACATCCTCTATATATATATATATATATAAGAGGGGTCATTACTTAACTCAACAACAAAATCTGGTAAAGTTACCACGTTCTAAAAAGAAAATAAATCAACAGTAGCAGAGTTTCATATTTGAACGTGCAGCAATACAAATAACTGAAATAACACCAAGTCTCAGTGTCCTATTTCGAGTACACCAGATTTTATAACAGTGGGAAACAATGAATATAACTCCAAATGAGCTAACAATGCAAGTAGTTTAAAAGACACACTATTGACTTTAAATAATCACAAAAAGATCTTTGCCACGTATTTCAAATATTACTAAATTGTCGTTAAAGTAAATACCTGTAATAACGAAAACTATGCCTTAGTATTCAATAATCAATTAATGGTAGGATTTATGGCTTTTAATTTCCTGTAAGCATACGTTTATTATAAAAAGCATCAACAAATGACGTAGAACAGTAATAGTTGCAAATTAATAATTTATTGTGTATTTAGAAATCAATATGTGCTCTGTCCTCAAAATAGGACACTGGTACTTAATGGGTTAAATTCGGTCAATAATTACGCGAAATCTTGAAAATAAAAATTTGTTGCCATTTGATAGGCAGCCTGCAACTGGATCTGGTTCCGGCAAAGTCACTTAGAAACACAGATGATGACTTTGGAAGACGTCTGCGGACTACACGCTTGAACGAAATGTCATCAGAGATCACTACAACGTGTGCGTGCGCACAGCGATCTGTCATGGGTCGCTTATTTGTTGCAGCTACAAGAATGTAACGACTACTCGTGGCGCTGTTGCACTCATCTTTCTCCTAGAGGCATTTAGCTTTTACTGTAACTTGGTACACACTTCACTACTATGTGTAATGACAGACGCTGAGCCTGCTGCATCGATCGTTGTTTGCTGTAGTTTACAACTCTCTTTGCTGTAGTTTACAACTCTAGAAATTATATGTTCGTTTCATTGTAAGCTAAAAATATGGACAATGACATTCCCGAACCTATGGACTCACCTTCAGATCTGTGGTTTCTACAGTATCTGCGTGTGTACTTTATTATATCTTATATCAGTGTGGCAGAGTAACACAGTATGCACTGATGCTTCTATATTTGCGAAAACACAGTTCCATATCACGACAATTAATGTGTAGTTACTTTATTTGGTTTCATTGGGATAACTGCTGTATTTCGGACCTGTGTTGTACAAATGGCAGAATCAGCATTGTATCCGGAGTTATAATAAGTTGCCACTCTCATACGAGAAGATTTATGGAGTGGTGCATGTAGGGACTGTGGACACTAGAGCACCTGAAGCTGTGACCACAGAGTGCGGAATAGCAGTGTACATGAAATACACGTACACTACTGGCCATTAAAATTGCTACACCACGAAGATGACGTGCTACAGACGCGAAATTTGACAGAATGAAGATGCTGTGATATGCAAATGATAAGCTTTTCAGAGCATTCACACAAGGTTGGCGCCGGTGGCGACACCTACAACGTGCTGACATGAGGAAAGTTTCCAACCGATTTCTCATACATAAACAGCAGTTGAGCGACGTTGCCTGGTGAAACGTTGTTGTGATACCCCGTGTAAGGAGAAGAAATGCGTACCATTACGTTTCCGACTTTGATAAAGGTCGGATTGTAGCCTACCGCGATTGCGGTTTATCGTATCGCGACATTGCTGCTCGCGTTGGTCGAGTTTCAGTGACTGTTAGCAGTGGGTTCAGGAGGGTAATACGGAACGCCGTGCTGGATCCCAACGGCCTCGTATCACTAGCAGTCGAGATGACAGGCATCTTATCCACATGGCTGTCACGGATCGTGCAGGCACGTCTCGATCCCTGAGTCAACAGACGGGGACGTTTGCAAGACGACAACCATCTGCACGAACAGTTCGACGACGTGCGCAGCAGCATGGACTATCAGCTCGGAGACCATGGCTGCGGTTACCCTTGACGCTGCATCATATAGGATGGGGCCCCTCCACGCCCACACCGACGTGGTGACCAAACCAAAAGTTCTACTGTCACCTCCGTAAACATGTTAGTTTTTGAATCAGGCGTCACAGGATGCGGGCTGTGATGTTGTCCATGCGTCTGGGTAAGATTACTCAATAACATGGTCCATCAGGAGATAGAAGTGGACGAAAACGATTGAAGGGTAGCGGCTGTAGGGGCAGAGGAAAAAAAGTGCCAAGGCAAGCGCCAAGGGAAAAAAACCTCTGCGACAGTAGGACAGGTAGTAAGGGCAGTAGCGGCTTGCTATCTGCGACAGTGCATGCAAGGTGTGGTTGTGTTAGTTCGAGGTATTGTGCATCGTTACCTTTGTCGTTGTTGGAGCTTGTTGCGGCGCTTTCTGCAGTTGCTGCGTCCCTGCAACAGGTCAAGGTCGTTGTGATTAGTGGGCGATCGGTCATAGATCGGCTCACAGACGGTGTAGGGGGTGTGTGTGGCTGGTTCGCGTGCTGTGTACAGTACGGTTTCCCTGCGGTTGCCTGTTTTTCGGCTGGTCGCACATCTAGGTTTCCAGTAATTGTGTTGCAGAGGCTCGCCAGTACTGTCGTGTTAGTGTTCTATGGATCATAGATGTTTAGTTCCTAGCCAGTAATGTCTTTGGTCTGTTATGCTTCCATCTATGGCTGTGGTCGTAGTTACCCAGAGAAAGGATAAACGGGTTGCGCGAGTGTCTCGTGTTATTGGACAGTCGTGTGGAGAGTTTTTGGAATACCTGCAAGATAGTATCTAGTCGGTATTCCCGGTGAAGGTCCGCGATGCGTGTGTAGCGCGGAACGTTGCTTACGATTTTGAGTACTTTGTTCTGTATGAGCTGCAGACGGCGCAGACGAGTTGGCGCAGCGTATCCCCAGACAGGGGCTGCGTACGTCATCAGGGGTCTAATAAGTGTCATGTACATGGACCTAGACACCCTCCTGTTCAGTGTGCTACGCCTGTTAAGCATAGGGTAGAGTTGTTTGAGCCTCGCCTTAGCTTTGTTGGTCACGTGTTGAATGTGGTCTCTCTCCCCCCCCCCCCCCCCCCCCCCTCCCGCCCAGAGTAGTTTCCTGTCCAGCCAGACACCGAGGTATTTGACATTCTCGCGGAAACGTATTGGGCGTGTGTGTAGTGTTATTGGGTTGCAGTGCTGATGTTTGCGCAGTTGCTTCGGTCTTCTAGTGAACAGAACGGCCTCGCACTTGTCGACGTTTACTCTAACACGCCATTTCACCAGCCAAGGCTCCACCGTTCTGAGTGCAGCCTGCAGTCGTGAGTTAATGTTGACAGCTTCCAATCTTGCGCAAGGATGGCGGTGTCATCCGCGTAGATTGCTACCGTCGTGTTATGTGTAGCTGGGAGGTCGTTAATGTAGAGGTTAAACAGTAAGGGCCCTAGGATACTTCCTTTGGGGTACTCCTGCCTGTATACCATGTCGTGTCGATTGTTTGCCCTGCACGTCGGTGTTGAAACTCCTGTCCGTGAGATATGAGTTTATGAGACGTACGAGCCCGTCGGGGAACCCTGCGTCGCTAAGTTTGCGTATTAGGCCGTTGTGCCATAGACGATCGAAAGCCTTTTCGATGTCCAGGAACACCGCCCCAGTTGCCTTGTTTGTGTTGTATCTGTGCGTTATGTATTCAACGACGCGGAGGAGTTGTGTTGTTGAGTGGTGATTCCTGAAACCGAATTGCTCCGGTCTCAGGGTGTCGTTTGTGATGCAGTGCCTGGTGAGTCGTTTTAATATTACCTTCTCAACGATCTTGCTGAGCGCGCTCAGCAGACTGATGGGTCGGTAATTTTGTGGGAGTGGTCTTTCCCCGGCTTCCTGAACATCAGGACCTTGGCCGTCTTCCAAAAGGCAGGGAAGTGTTGGTGCTTGAGTATGGCATTCGTGATGTGTGTTAGGTAGTCTACAGCTTTGTCCGTGAAATCCTGGAGGACACGGTTTTGAATGCCATCGTGATAAGGGGCCTTCCTAGCGGTGGTATGCATGATGGCCCATTTGACTTCTGCTGTATTGGCTTGTCGGATGTTGTTGGGCGCCGGTTGGGCCAAGATGCGTGTGACCTCATGGTCCATAGCAAGTGTGAACGCTGGGTCTGAGGGATCTAGGTTCGGTGTGAATGACGCTACGAGTGTGAGGGCCATCAGTTCCGCTTTTTCTTCCGCAGAATATGCTGGTCCGTCGGGCCCTTGTGACGTGGGGGTGTACAGTTTCTCCCTGGTGAAGTGTCGGGCAAGCTGCCACACGCCAGGTCGCGTGGTGTCCAGCCCTTCGAGTTTCTGGTCCCACTTTTGTGTCTTTAATGTTTGTATTTTTTCCCGGATTATACCCTGGAGCCTGTTAATGTGCTGTTTGAAGTGCTGGCGCCTGGCACGCTTCCAATGTCTCCTGAGGCGGTTCCTCATTTAGATTAGGCCCAGGATTTCCTGGGGCAGGGCAGCACTGTGTTGTTGTGGCGTGCGGATTGGTATGGTGTCGGCTGTTGCGTCCTGGACGGCGCCGGTGAGGGTTTCAACTGTCTCGTCGATTTGGGCTGTCTCGTTAATCGCGTGGGTGGGTGGGATGCGACTGTCAAGCGTTTCCTTGAACTGAGTCCGATTTGTGCGCCTGTAGTCTAACATCCTGCGTTGTTCCGTGTGCTGCAGTGTTTCTTCAATGTACAGTATGACGGGTTGGTGATTTGAAGGCAGATCGTTTTCAACGGCAACGTTGAGTGTCGTTGTTATGCCCTTGATGAGGGCCATGTCTAATACGTCTGGCCTGTGTCCCCTCCTGTAGGGAATGTGCGTCGGTTCGGTCGGCGCTAGTGTGATGTAGTTTCGTCCTAGTGCGTGTTCGTATAGTGTCTTGCCGTTGGAGTTTCGTATTCGTGAGTTCCAGTCCGGGTGTTTTGCGTTAAGATCTCCAGCGGCTATTACGCGCGGTGATATGTTGAGTATTGTGCTGATGTCGGGTGTTCTAATGTTTTTAAGGCTGTTGTATACTGACACCAGTGTAGTGCAGGCTCCGTTGAACATGACCCTGACGGCGGTTGCCTCTAGTTTTTCAATTTCAGGGAGCACTATGTTTGTGTGTTCTATGTCTTTGTGTATGATGATGGCTGTTCCCCCGTGACCGGAGCCGTCCGGTCGGTCGGTACGATAGACGCAGTAGCCGGTGAAGTTTAGTTGGTTGCGTGGTTTGAGCTTAGTTTCGCTCAGTAGGGCGATAAGGATACCCTTACGCTCCATGAGCGCGGCAAATTCCGCCTTTTTGTTGTTGATCCCGTCCGCATTCCAGAACAGGATCCGTGTCAGTGTCTGGTTGTTTGCGGGGGAGGGGGGGGGGGTGTTATCCATGTATGGGTGTAAACAGTGTGGTGAACGCTGTTTGTATGGCGGCCCATTACTGCCCACGTTGAGAAGTCGAGAGCCGTGTGAAGAGTGTGGCGACGACCGCCATGATCTTGTTAAAGATCTGAGCGGTCGTGTGATGGGGAATATTGTTTCCAATATGCTCTCAAATGTTGTGTTGGTGTTGTGTGTGTCGGCCTGTGGCTCGGTTGTGGTGTTGGCGGCCGCTGGTGCGGGTGTTGGCGTTATGTGTGGGCTGGCGCTTGTGTTGTTGTTATGTGGAACATTTTGAGGTGCCAGTGTGTCAGACGTGGTGGGGGGTGGAGTAGTGGGTGTGCTGGTGTCGCTGGCATGCTGACTGTGTGTCATTGTTTTGTTGTCGCTGGGTATTTTGTTGTGGTGCTCGTGTGTTCCCGCTCCTGTTTCCGCGTGTTCGCCTACGCCTTCTCTGGGTTTTTGGTTCTGGGGTTCCTTGTGTGAGTGTGTTTTCCTGTGTGTCATGTGTAGGTTCGCAGGCAGTGGCTTCAGGGGGTGGGGGGGGGGTGTTGTTTTTGGGAGCTGGTGTTGGTACCGTTGTGGTTGCAGTGTCGTGTGTTGGCTGAGACGACTGTGTTGTTGTCGCAGCGGTTGTGTTAGGTGCGTGTGCTGGGCGCAGAGGTTCCGCGGCCTACTCCGCCCCTCCGGGGCGTGTAGCCATGACGAACGACACTCCGTTCCTGACAGGGTTTGGTGCGGGCCTTGGACGTGTTATGATGTTGGGTGGCTTCGACTTTTGATTTTTGCGCCCCTGTAGTTGGCCGCATGGCCTTGGCCACAGTTGGCGCAACGGCGTATGTTTTCGTGTATTAGTGTACATGCGTTGGATGCGTGTTCGCCAGCGCATCCGCGGCAACGGGGTGGCAGGCCGCAGCCTAGGGCCGAATGATCGAACCGCTGACAGTTGTTACATTGTTGTGGGACCTGTGGCGGTTAGTATATCTCTACCCTTACGCCCATCCGCAGAAGGCTTTTCATCTGCAGAAGGCCGCGGGAGGCTGCCGTGTCGGCCATCTCGACCAGGTAGTGTGGTAGTCGGTGGTGGGAGCGGAAGCCTGTCATCCTGGAAGCACTTTTGCAGTCGAATCCAAGGAAGTTGAGCGCCGCTTGTACTGTGCTGTTTGGGGTACTGGGGTCCACTCCCTTTACCACGTACTGCTGTGTCCGTTCTTCGGCGGTCCTGTACGTGTAATTTTCGATCCCCTTTTCTTTGAGGAAGATAAGGAGATCTTTATCGTGATGACTGGGTGTTGTGTGATGTCCTTAGGTTAGTTAGTTCTAAGTTCTAGGGGACTGATGACCATAGATATTAAGTCCCATAGTGCTCAGAGCCATTTGAACCATTTTGAGATCTTTATATTCATTGTTAGTTGATACGTACAGTGAGGCCCTATCCCCAGAGTACTTCGTGTGTAGCGTGCAAGGTGAGTGCCTTTCCGCGAATGTTGTGTTGAGGACGCTGAGGTCCCCGTAGTTCTGTATTACGACTGGGGGAAAACCAGTCTTCTGTTGTGCGGGCGTAGCTGCGGTTGGTACTTGTGTGGTGTTGCTGACCGCAGGTCGGGTCGTGTTTGTTGTTGTATTGGTGTTCCTAACCGGAAGTGCGGGTTTTGGTGTAGGTAGCAGCGCCTTTCGGCTACCTTGCGAGTGTGGTTGCTCGCTTGTTTGCGTGGTGTTTCTCTGTTTGCGCCGTGGGCCCTCCACCTGCCAGGGACCAGTGTAGTGTTGTTCTGTGTCCGCATCTGCAGCTGCTGGTTCTGCCGTTGGAGTCAGTTGCCGCAATGGCACAGTGGCGCATGAGTCACCAGTTGCAGGTGAATGTAGTGTTACGTGGAGTGTGCTTGTTCGCGTGGGGGACTCACTTGGGCCGCAGAGGTCGGTTATCAATCGACGCTGGCTCAGCAGTTCCTGCGCTTGCGCAGCGATCTGCCGGTCCTTGTCGGCCAACACCACCTCAACGGCGGCAAGCGGGACGCTGACGTCGACGGGAACAGCCGACTCTCGCGCCTCTTTAGCTGCAGCCTTGCTGCGGGTTGGGGGGGGGGGGGGGGGGGACAACGGCGGAAATTTGGTGTGGGTAGGCACGACAATTATGCTTTTTCTGAAAAGAAAAGGCTAACAAGTAGGTCCTACAGAAGAGGGGGGAATGCCCTACGGCCTAGCGTGCGCCGTTGGTGCAGTGGCGCGGCACCTAAAGGAGGTGCGGAGGAAGAGGAGTGGCCTACAGTACGCGGAGTGGTCCGACGTGAACGGGGCCCCTGGCACTGATCAACCCTAACACAGAACGAGATAGTCTCGCTAAGTTTGTAACCGAAGTTACGGGTTACTGTGAGTCAGTGACTCTTACGACAATTGAGCTTCTCCGCGAGCTACGCGGCTTTTCGACGAAAGGGAGCAAGCTCAACCTTCCGCCGATCCACCGAGCGCTACTGGCGCTTCGAAAGCGAACTCTGTAGAGCAGAGCGGTCAGCGAGGCCTAAACCCCAATAGCTGACGCTGCATCAGAGACAGGAGCGCCTGCGATGGTGTACTCAACGACGAACCTGGGTGCACGAATGGCAAAACGTCATTTTTTCGGGTGAATCCAGGTTCTGTTTACAGCATCGTGATGGTCGCATCTGTGTTTGGCGACATCGCGGTGAACGCACATTGGAAGCGTGTATTCGTCATCGCCATACTGACGTATCACCCGGCGTGATGGTATGGGGTGCCATTGGTTATACGTCTCGGTCACCTCTTGTTCGCATTGATGACACTTTGAGCAGTGGGATTTACATTTCAGATGTGTTACGACCAGTGGCTCTACCCTTCATTCGATCCCTGCGAAACCCTACATTTCAGCAGAATAATGCACGACCACATGTTGCAGGTCCTGCACGGGCCTTTCTGGATACAGAAAATGTTCGACTGCTGCCCTGGCCAGCACACTCTCCAGATCTCTCACCAACTGAAAACGTCTGGTCAATGGTGTGAGAGCAACTGGCTCGTCACAATACGCCAGTCACTACTCTTGATAAACTGTGGTATCGTGTTGAAGCTGCATGGGCAGCTGTACCTGTACACGCCATCCAGGCTCTGTTTGACCCAATGCCCAGGCATATCAATATAATGGCAGAGGTGGTTGTTATGGGTACTGATTTCTCAGGATCTATGCACCCAAATTGCGTAAAAATGTAATCACATGTCAGTTCTAGTATAATATATTTGTCCAATGAACACCCGTTTATCATCTGCATTTCTTCTTGGTGTAGCAGTTTTAATGGCCAGAAGTGTATTTGTGACTGAAGGCGAAATTTATAAATGAATCCACCAGAAAAGAAGTTGCTGTGTTTATCTGGTAAGAATGTAGGAAAAAAATGGTTCAAATGGCTCTGAGCAGTAAGCGACTTCACTTCTCAGGTCATCAGTCGCCTAGAACTTAGAACTAACTAAACCTAACTAACCTAAGGACATCACACACATCCATGCCCGAGGCAGATTCGAACCTGCGACCGAAGAATGTAGGACTATCATTTTATTACTACACTAGGTTGCTATTGAAGGACTAGTCTTTCGAGCCCTACTCTTTGACAAAGAATTTTGTACTTGTATCTGCCCCTCTTGGCACGTGCCTACCATTTCGCAGCGACGCTACATTTCAGGTAACAGTCTTCAAGAGTGCCCATCCAATCTCAGTTATTGTAGTCGACTTTCTTAAGGACAGCAGTGACAAAGCGCATTAGAACCTTGACATTAGCGTTGTAAAATGCCATACGATCATTTCATTTCATCATGTTATAAAATAATTAGGTGTTCACGCTATTTTAGGCGCACGTTACTTTCGAGCAGTTGTTGCAAAACTTTGTTATATATAACATACTTAACAATAGGAAGATTATAAATATTTTACAGCAATTGGCTAGTTAACCTGCATACGCTTTTGTTCTCAGTTAGGTTTAATTATCGTTCATCATTGGTGTAAATATGACTCTATGTAATTTCTTTAAAATAAATTGTAAATATTTGTTCTGTTGTAGGAGCACGTCATTTTTGAATAGTTGGTACAAAGATCTTACATATCACATGTATCATAGTATTCTAATGAAACATCACTGATAACCACGAGAGTCGAGTAAAAACTGCTTTATGGTTGCGTGATGTTTCGCATTACAGTAATATTTATTAATGATTGTAGCGATAATTTTACATTCTATGCTTCTGTATCGCTTCGCCGTAGAATTGGTAGAAAGTTGTCTAGGAATTTCCCATTTCGCAGGTCTTTTTGCTCATTTAAAACTCTGACTGATCTTTTAAATGTATGTAGGTTTCAGTTTCTTCCATTACACCCATGAGTTTTCCTTTCTGTAAGTTATATAACATATGAAGTAATCCATCTATATTAGGTATTTTGTGGTTGGTGTCTTTTAAGTATGCAGCAAATGTGGGTGGGTTATTGTGTGTTCTTTTAAATCGTGTACCAACTTTTCCTCCTGTTCGTCCAATATAAAATACTGGGCATTCTTCAGTTAATTTTGTAGGTTCCTGATTGCGAAAACGGATCTGATTTACGTGGTATGTGTCTCAACAATCGGTTAACGGTTATGTAACTGGTGTGTAATTTTGTATCCTTCAAACATAGAGTAATTTTGTCTGAAATAATACCTAGATATGGCCATACAAGAACTTTATTTTTCTGTGGTTCGTTTTTGTCTATAGTTAAAGTTATTTCATCTATGGGACTGGCATGTATTTGGTTTTCTTTTTGAATAAAGTGTCTACTAAAATTTTTGGATAACCATTAGAATACTATGAAAAATGTGATATATAGGATCTTTGTACCAACTATTCAAAAATGACGTGCTCCTACAACAAAACACATATTTACAAGTTATTTTAAAGAAATTACATACAGTCATATTTAAACCAATGATAGACGATAATTAAATATAAATGAGAACAAAAGCGTTAAGTAGCAAATCGCTGTAATATAATTACATAATTTTCCTAGAGTTAAGTAAGGAACCACGCGGCTGCTACGGTCGCAAGTTCGAATCCTGCCTCGGACATGGATGTGTGTGATGTCCTTAGGTTAGTTAGGTAGTTCTAAGTCTAGGGGACTGATGACCTCGGATGTAAGTCCCATAGTGCTTAGAGCCATTTGATTTTCTGCTACTAAAAAATCATCCGTAAAGTAAGCTATAAGGCGCCTAGTATATCTATAGATATGACTTGTTCCTACATCAAAATCACAAGTGTTACTAATGTATCCAACGTATGATACTTCCGTTTTAGGTATTTGAAAACAGCGTAAGGCCGCAATTGTACAATCGTACAGGAAATAAAGAGAATGGCAGCTGAAGGCTTTAAGAAATCATTAAAAAAATTCCTCGCAGCTGCAGACCCTATCGTATTTAAAATTACTGTGGTTTTGTTAGGGTAGTTAGTGATTCAGTTTCATTGACGGACGCTTTGTTCCTGGGCCTTTATGTGAAACACTGAATCACGTTACTAGCGACGACACCAAAGTGCTATAGCCATCCTTGTTATGCGAAATCAGTGCAGCTCCCATTGTTGGTTTTTGTGTTCATAGGTCAAAAATCGCGGAACCCATGTGATGTGGCACATATTTGTAAATGACCAAAATTACTGCTAATATTTGATGAAGAATTGATCGTGAAACGTCTGGAAAACACACAGTCCATCACATGTCACAAGCGAAACACCTATCCTGTTGAATTCTTCCCGCAGCCCTTGATTTGAGTTCGTCATAAAAATGCGGTAAGTGAAACAGGCAAAAAGGAATACAAACGTCTCAAAAACGAGATCGACAGGAAGTGCAAAATGGCTAAACAGGGATGGCTAGAGGACAAATGTAAGGATGTAGCGGCCTATCTCACTAGGGGTAAGATAGATACCGCCTACAGGAAAATTAAAGAGACCTTTGGAGATAAGAGAACGACTTGTATGAATATCAAGAGCTCAGATGGAAACCCAGTTCTAAGCAAAGAAGGGAAAGCAGAAAGGTGGAAGGAGTATATAGAGGGTCTATACAAGGGCGATGTACTTGAGGACAATATTATGGAAATGGAAGAGGATGTAGATGAAGATGAAATGGGAGATACGATACTGCGTGAAGAGTTTGACAGAGCACTGAAAGACCTGAGTCGAAACAAGGCCCCCGGAGTAGACAATATTCCATTGGAACTACTGACGGCCGTGGGAGAGCCAGTCCTGACAAAACTCTACCATCTGGTGAGCAAGATGTATGAAACAGGCGAAATACCCTCAGACTTCAAGAAGAATATAATAATTCCAATCCCAAAGAAAGCAGGTGTTGACAGATGTGAAAATTACCGAACAATCAGTTTAATAAGCCACAGCTGCAAAATACTAACACGAATTCTTTACAGACGAATGGAAAAACTAGTAGAAGCCAACCTCGGGGAAGATCAGTTTGGATTCCGTAGAAACACTGGAACACGTGAGGCAATACTGACCTTACGACTTATCTTAGAAGAAAGATTAAGGAAAGGCAAACCTACGTTTCTAGCATTTGTAGACTTAGAGAAAGCTTTTGACAATGTTGACTGGAATACTCTCTTTCAAATTCTGAAGGTGGCAGGGGTAAAATACAGGGAGCGAAAGGCTATTTACAATTTGTACAGAAACCAGATGGCAGTTATAAGAGTCGAGGGACATGAAAGGGAAGCAGTGGTTGGGAAGGGAGTAAGACAGGGTTGTAGCCTCTCCCCGATGTTGTTCAATCTGTATATTGAGCAAGCAGTAAAGGAAACAAAAGAAAAATTCGGGGTAGGTATTAAAATTCATGGAGAAGAAATAAAAACTTTGAGGTTCGCCGATGACATTGTAATTCTGTCAGAGACAGCAAAGGACTTGGAAGAGCAGTTGAATGGAATGGACAGTGTCTTGAAAGGAGGGTATAAGATGAACATCAACAAAAGCAAAACAAGGATAATGGAATGTAGTCTAATTAAGTCGGGTGATGCTGAGGGAATTAGATTAGGAAATGAGGCACTTAAAGTAGTAAAGGAGTTTTGCTATTTGGGGAGCAAAATAACTGATGATGGTCGAAGTAGAGAGGATATAAAATGTAGGCTGGCAATGGCAAGGAAAGCGTTTCTGAAGAAGAGAAATTTGTTAACATCCAGTATTGATTTAAGTGTCAGGAAGTCATTTCTGAAAGTATTTGTATGGAGTGTAGCCATGTATGGAAGTGAAACATGGACGATAAATAGTTTGGACAAGAAGAGAATAGAAGCTTTCGAAATGTGGTGCTACAGAAGAATTCTGAAGATTAGATGGGTAGATCACATAACTAATGAGGAAGTATTGAATAGGATTGGGGAGAAGAGAAGTTTGTGGCACAACTTGACCAGAAGAAGGGATCGGTTGGTAGGACATGTTCTGAGGCATCAAGGGATCACCAATTTAGTATTGGAGGGCAGCGTGGAGGGTAAAAATCGTAGAGGGAGACCAAGAGATGAATACACTAAGCAGATTCAGAAGGATGTAGGTTGCAATAGGTACTGGGAGATGAAAAAGCTTGCACAGGATAGAGTAGCATGGAGAGCTGCATCAAACCAGTCTCAGGACTGAAGACCACAACAACAACAACAACAACAGTCACGACTGATGATCTAACCTGATAGTTGATCACGAAAATTCGTTCGACCGCCATTAAACATGATGTACCATTTTCGAACTCGGTTTTCAGTCTTCAAATTTCGATTGGGCAGACCTTTTAATTGGCTTTCGGAACGTGCCCATAGAACGAGCTAATCACAGGAAACGTTATGTTGCAGTTGGCTTTGACAGTTTGTGGTAGACATTAAGTCGTAGACTGGTATGATGTAACAGAGGATTAACAAAGGACTGAGTCGACATACAACGTGATTTACTGTCAGAGTATACGAAAACGACTAAACAAGACGGAAATGGAACACAAAATACACACGAGTATATTGAAAAACCCTACTGGCAACACATCAAGAAATGATAAATCGCCGTTTTTACACATTTGGGACATTACCAGTTCGGTCCACATTAATGACTATATATCTAAATTAAGAATAAAATGTTCTTCGAATGTTCTTTGAAAATTGTTTCTAAAGCTGCAGATAGAGAATTGAATATTTTTGCATGTCTGTAAGTACCAGTTGGGTAGGAGAACAGTTTACAAGAACCAGAGTTGTGTATTAGACCCACACGTATAGATACATCAATATTGACACGCACGCAGTTGGGCGGATTTTATTTTGCATTCTGAAGCAGCATTTCACTAAGAACCTCTCACTTAGTGAGATTTTTAATTTTTGTCGCTCATTTTAAATTCGCACAAATAAAGAGCAAACGACCGTTTATGCTTTTTGTGAGCGTCATACTGGCCCCAGCGATCGGGAAGATGGATGGAACAGTGGCGGAGTTGAAAGGGGAGGAGAGAGCTGCCACTTGTCAGATCACAACGTTGGTTACTTTCAGAATGACTGTGGTGAAATTGTGGACTCAAGTACCGTCGTACTTTCCAGCTGCGCTTGCCCACGAAAGCCGAATTTTGCCGTAAAATGTAGACTGCGGAACTACCGTGTTGGAGCGGTGAAAAGTGGGCGCGCCAATGATAGCGAAGCAGCCCAGGCGGTAGGTGTTAACCGGCGGGGCAGAAGCAGCAGCGTGCCGCAGGCGAGGCGAGGCCGGGTAGGGAAGGCGCAGACCGGTCGATGCGCGGCGCTGGCCGTGGGCGTGGCGGCCCACGTCTCACTGCCGCCGAGGCCGGCCGCTGCCTTTACACACGCTTCGCGCTACCTCACTTCCATAACGGCTCCACTGTCTGGACGTCGTGTAAACAGAGTCTCCAAACAGTCCTCCATTCAAACTACGCCCCACACGGGAATCGGTGAGCGACGGGGGTTTATAGGATTTGTTGTTGTTGTTGTCGGCTGTCCGAACACTGATTTCGTGCGACTCTTCATACTAGTCTATCCCGTGCAAGCCTATTCATCTCTACACAACTACTGCATCCTACGTCCATAAGAACCTTCTTGCTGTATTCTTATGGAGCCGTCTCTCTACAATTTTACCCCCCATCCCCGCCCCACATTTCCCTTTATTACTAAGTGACGATTCCTTGATTCCTCAGGATGTGTCCGGTAACAAAAGACTTTTAGTCAAGTTGTGCCACAAAGTTATTTTTCCCAAATTCGATGCAGTACCTCTACGTCAGTTATTCGACCTCTTCTTTTAATTTTCAGGATTCTATATCATCACATTTTGTCTGACCTGCTTATCTCGGACGTTTCACTTTCGTGCAAGGCTACTCTGCAGACAGATACTTTCAGAAAAGACTTTCTATTTCGCAGATCTGAGATGTTAACAAATTTCTCCAGATGCACTTTTCTTGCTGTTGCTAGTCGGCATTTTATATCCTCTCCACTTCGGCCATTATTAGCTATTTCGTTGCTCAGACACCAAAAACTCACTTTTTGCATCTTATTTCCTAATTTAATTCTCTCAGCATCACCTGGTGTAATTCGACTAATTCCATTACGTATGTTATACTTTGGTTGATGTTCGTCTTACGTTTTCAAGAGACTATCCAATCTGTTCAACTTCCAAGTTCTTTACTGCCTCTCATACGATTGCAGTGTCATGAGAAAGCCGAAAAGTGTTTTTCTCCGCCAACTTTAATCCCGTTTCCAAATTTCTCCTTAGTTTCCTTTATTGTTCCCAGTGCACGCATTGAATAACATCGGGTATAGGCAGACACCTACCCTTTCCCCTTGAAATTACTTTTGGTGTTGACTCTTTCGCAAGTGCACGTGGAGGCGCGGAGCAGTTGGCACAATCCGTACGGAACACAAGCGTAATCTTACATTTAATTCCTCTTGTTCAAATTCGCGAATTATTGAATCTGCAAAGAAGGTACTGGCATCAATCTGTTCTGGAAGAGCTGCGCTAAGCTTTCATTTCAGTTTAATTTACAGTAACCGTTTTTGATACAGGGAACTCGCTATAACTGTTACATATCTGAACAAAAAATTTTTTATAGCCATCAGCTGTACACATTCAACTTTATTCTTTACCGGTTTCGGTTTTTATAACCATATTTACTGGAGGAAAAGCATACTACTCATAAATGACTAATCAGCCTACTAAATACGACGTTCCACAGTGGTACGTGAAATACACATAATTTCACCAATGTTATAAATAATAATACTCTGTATATATTAAACCGTAATCTACTTGTGTGATTCATGACGAATTATGTGCTTTACGTACAACTGTGGAACAACATTGTATGCGATATGCTAATGACTTCATGAGTAGTGTACATTTATCTGTCTACTTTCCATCCAGTGCCGGTGGTTATAAAATCCGAAACCGGGAAAGAATAAAGTAGAATGTTTTTAGCTGAAGGCTGTAAAGTATTTTTTATCAAACAATTTTTAAGGCGATATACGAAAAGTCTCATAGTGCCATTCCCTACTTCATATAACTGGAAAATGTTTTCGTTATTGAATTGGATGAACTTACTATGCAAACGAATTTATAAGAAAGAATCATATTTTTATCTGCTCAAAAACTGAACTGTCAGTGACCTTTAGCAGCCGGCCGGAGTGGCCATGCGGTTCTAGGCGCTCCACTCTGGAACCGAGCGACCGCTGCGGTCGCAGTTTCGAATCCTGCCTCGGGCATGGATGTGTGTGATGTTCTTAGGTTAGTTAGGTTTAATTAGTTCTAAGTTCTAGGCGACTGATGACCTCAGAAGTTAAGTCGCATAGTGCTCAGAGCAATTTGACCTTTAGCACCAGATAATTATATTAAATTGTGACGCATAATGCTCCGCCCGCCCGTCAAAACCTTAGCAGCTGTCCATTTTGGTTCATTTCTTCTAAGAAATCGGAAAAAAAGACCCATGTTTCGTCAAGCTTGAGCATTTCTCCGATATTCTGCCCTACGGATCTGCCTTAAAAATCGACGCTGGCAGAGAATTCCTACACTTAAATGTCTAGGCTGTGTAGAAGTACAAAAGTGATGTCCGACGATAATCTTAAAAAAGCCTGCTACTTGAAGGGTAGCCTATAATTTGTGCAGTATGTGATGTATTTTTGTAAACAAAGAAGTGACAGCGTACTGCATCCTTGTCCAATGAATCTATGCTGCCAGTCCGATATCCATATAACGTTTTTCCTCGACATTTTTAGCTTAGGGTTTTTCTTCCTCCCTCCTCTTTCTCAAACATTCCTTGACAATCTTGCACAACAGTATTTTTATTTACATTAAAGCGCATTATATCTTTCGATCATCCTGTTAACGGATAGAAGCGGGCTATAATAACATTTTTCAATCTCGCAGTAGGTAAGTGACGCTCGAAAAATTTCTTTCGACTGATCTCTTACGACAATCCCTCGCCCAAGAGAGCAACGTTGATCTTCTCCACACACAAAACTGACGAAGTTGTTTCTCACATTCTTCACTATCTGGTAACGACAACCACTGCTTCAGCAGATGAAATATTAACTTCCGCAGCCGTAGGAAATTGAAACATACAATATTACAGAGCGCAACGAACGATCTCACTGGGTAGAAAGTTGTATGAACGTTGAAGGATATTGAAGGCGAGAAGTGTTGCAATGATGTGGTGAAGGTTTGACAATCTCGTGAGACGGGCCGAATGCGTGCCTACCTCCCGCGGGAAACTCACCCGACTACTGTCTTCGTAGTTAGCATCTTAAAGTAATTTTGAACAGAGTATAGGATTAAAACTAACCTTTGTGTTTGAGCCGAGGCACTGCGTCCAGAAGCGGAAGAAGAATATAGGAGTTTGGTCCTTCGAACGATCCCGTGCTGCTTTTACTTCATGTGTACAGCATGTGTTTCGGTTTGTACATCTAAGAGCGTTGTGAAAATAGTTGGTTGTTTTTTTTTTTTATTTTTTTATTATAGCACTATACTTTAAATCATTCGTATCACGGATCGCACAACTTTCCGGTCGTCGAATTTGGTCTGTTTCACGGGCCCTATTATCTCCATACTGTGTTCATCAATACGGATTCCATTTTGAATCCAGCACCCACCGAGGTTACAGGTTTTGTCTGAGAGAGCTAGCTGTCATCTGCACAAATTGCCGCTGGTTGCTCCTACGTCTTGACTCTCGCACACGAGTAATTTTCAGCGTACCAGAGCATTTAGATTAGCAATTTCGGCAGCCGTACTGTCTTCCATCGATTCAACCATTAACGTGTCGAGGGAAATGGGACAGTTGATGCTACTTGTACTTGCGAATAAGACATCATTTGACGCTGATGAGTTTTGTCTTACCTGTTACTTTTTAATACTTCATTGCGAAAGTAACTCGTCGGTAAGTAATTGATTAATATTTAAGAAAAATTTTGTTTAATGCTAAACAATAAACATAAAAGTAAGGCTTTTCCTCTGCCACAACAGAACATCAACAATAGTGGCGCGAAATCGACAGCGGACTACGTACGAATTTACTCGCATGCGGCAAACCTGGAGTTGCAGCAGGCGTGTTAGAACGAAATAAAACAGCTAATTTGCGGCAGGAACAAGGAACGGAAAAATAGCGCTTGTTAACGCATGACAGTACAGACAATTAAATAACGGCATTTCCAGTGCAATACATTTTTTAATCCCTGCATAAAAGTAAGTCCACAATTCCGCAGCATATAATGACCTAAAGGCTGTAGAATACACTGGTGTGTCCGTGAAGATATAATTCGAAGTTACACTGCTATCTTAAAGATCCACAGTGTTTTCACTTGCTGTTAGGATGCCTTCCACCTCGTCTGCGATACCTTTTGTCTGCAACCCACAATGAGGTATGGATTTTAATATTCTCTGCATCGGTAACTTCCCTGTATGCCTGTGTGGGTGTCTGGCTGGAGCGATAGCATCCCTGGTAATAGCCGGGGGGCTTCGGAGTCGGCGATTCATTTACTGTGTTGTGAATGGCTGAATGCAGACACACTATAAACTTCATCCAGGGCGCGTTGTGGATTAAGTCCGCTGGCGATTAAGTACTTGTGAACATTGCGTCGTGGGTTAGAAAACCCGCATGTACGTTGATTAAATGCGAGAAACAAATATAGTTAAAATTTTCCGTGTTGATATAAAGTGTGGACACGTGACTGTCGAAGTGGCAAAAATGTTCTTGAATAGCATTATTTATGGTACATGGTAGCAGATAGTGTAGATAGAAATTCATTGCTGAGGTATCAGTGTGCTGAGCTGTTCTGTCGGGCCCTGCCTCCCACACGCCCTCTTCAGCCTTCATGGAGAAATATAAGTTTCACTCAAATTAAAAATAGCCTTTGCATAATACTCTGATGAAAAAGTTTTCATAGCGTTTTCATGTATTGTGGCATCAGGGACAACCTCGCAGATAAAAAATAAAAAATACACAAGAATTTAAACATGCCCTTGCAACTTGAAACCTTCTCCGTAGCAGGCGGTTACCTCACAATTATGAGCAGCAAAGGTGTCACGTTACGCATAACATTTACCCGTTAGACTAGTTTTCCGTTTAGAAACCAATGACTGCACCACTACGCTAATAGATCACGATATTCCACTGGCATTAAGCATGAAGCGATTATTTGACTTTACATGGGACTTAACATCTGAGGTCATCAGTCCCCTAGAACTTAGAACTACTTAAACCTATCTAACATAAGGACATCACACACATCCATGCCTGAGGCAGGATTCGAACCTGCGACCGTAGCAGTCGCGCGGTTGCGGACTGAAGCACCTAGAACCGCTCGGCCACCTCGGCCGGCTTCTGTGGTATGAAAAAGCAGAATTACACCTTGCATTATCATACTGGAATAGAGCATTTGTGACCTTGGTTCCAGAGGGTATCGCAAGAGGTTTACCATTCTTGCCACATACCGGCGAGCATTCGGTCCCTCTTCAACAAGCACCAAATAAGTCCTGTTGTCATATCCAATACGTACCACACCATGATGCAAAGAACGGTAGTTGTTGGTCTCGAGCATTGGTGCTTCATGACATTTTATTGGCTCGCTTTCGGTCAAACTGACGTCGATGTGTCCGCCGCAAACAGAAGAGAGTCTGATCACTGAACGCCACAGAATGCTGGTCAGTGGCCCAGTTGACTGTATTTGTCTTTTGTATGGCGTCTACATCTCCATCCATACTCCGTAACGCACAGTATGAAGTGTGGCGGAGGGTACCCAGTACCGTTGTTAGTCATTTCTTTTCCTGTTCCACTCGCAAACAAAGCGATGGAAAACTACTGTCTTTATGCCTCCGTATGAGCCCTGATTTCTCTTATATTGTCTTCGTGCTGCTTATGCGAAATGTATGTTGGCGGCAGTAGAATAACTATGCTGCCAGCTTCAAGTGCTGGTTCTCTAAATTTTCTCAATAGTGCTTCTCGAAAAGAACATCGCCTTCTGTCCCGGAATTTCCATTTGAGTTCTCGAAGCAACACCATAATATTTAGTCGTTGTTCGAATCTACAAAAAAATGGCTCTGAGCACTATGGGACTCAACTGCTGAGGTCATTAGTCCCCTAGAACTTAGAACTAGTTAAACCTAACTAACCTAAGGACATCACAAACATCCATGCCCGAGGCAGGATTCGAACCTGCGACCGTAGCGGTCTTGCGGTTCCAGACTGCAGCGCCTTTAACCGCACGGCCACTTCGGCCGGCGCAATTCATCACACAAACTAGAAATTTTATCTGTGTCATCTTCTTTCCCTCTACAGTCACTCAACGACATCGTCCCGTAAAGCACAGCACTAACAGACATCCGCAAACTGCTGCTTATCCTGTCCGTCAGATCATTTATGTATATAGGAAATAACAGCGACCCCATTACACTTCCTTAGGGGGCACCCCTGACAATATCGTTGTCTCTGTACACGCGCTGTCGAGACTAGCGTACTGGGCTCTAATTCTTGAAGTCTTCGAGCCACTCACATATGCGGGAACCTGTTTCATATGATCGTACCTTCATTAGTCTGCGGTGGGACACCGTGTCATATGCTTGTCGAAAATTTAGAATATGGAATCTGTCAGCGGTAAACGATGCAAGGCAACTTACAGAAATCTGTTCCAGATATATCGTGGTTACATTGTCTGTAACCTCTTCCCGGGTTTTAACTGTTGTCATTCATCTATTCGCGAGGGCCAGTTGATCTGTAACCAGTCATTCCGCAACCATTCCATTCAGTCAGCTGTACCATCTGCCGGCGTCATGCTCCCATGCCCCTCTTGCCAATGATTTGACCTTTCTCAAAGCCGTAAATATGGTGATAAACTGCACGTGCACGTCGTCTGAGCATCGCCACGTGAAAAGTTGATTTAACATTAGAGAGACCCAACAGCGATTATGTACTCTCATAATTCATCTGTAGGCAGGCATCTTTTCATTTTAGTCAACATATCCTACAGGCACGAAAATACTCTAGTATCAATGTGATGGCGTTCGTTCATAGTAGAGCACTTTCAATTTCCGTAAGTTGTGTAACTGTGATAGCAATAAAAACGAATATTTTGTTCTACTGTTAGCAGTGTAAAAAATTGTACAGTGCAACCCTGATAATTTTTTGAGCAACGTATGCTACGAAGTACATTGTGTCTAAAATTAAAGCAATAAACCGGTATTTCCCCTTCCTGTGTCGAAGTCACGATATAATCATACGCCTACCTGACTCTAGCGGTGGAGGCCATGGGAAGAACGGGAGCAGGAGAGTCGCAATCTCATGTGGTCCGATGGCTCAACGCGAATCGTTCTGTTGATTTTCGGATGTGGCGACAGTTTATAGAGAAAGAAACTGTATCCCGAAGACCAGGACGGGGCCGACCACGTGTAACGTCAGAGAGAGAGAGAGAGAGAGAGAGAGAGAGAGCCCTTATTTGTCTGTAAGGGTACGATGATACCGCCTTAATACTGCACGGTAAGTGGCATCTGACTTTGCAGCATCCAGTGGACGTGTTGTAGCGAGGGAAACAGTATGCAGAAGTCTTCGGCAGAGTGGCCTTTATTGTCGGAGACCTGTGACGCAACTTCACAGAAGGGAACGTCTAGAGTGGAACCTCCAACATGCCACCTGGGCGGTCGAACAGTGGGCCAAAGTTCTTTTCACAGATGAGTCCCGATTTGGTCAGATCATCCATGGTCTCAGATTCGCATATGGAGGGAATGTGAAACACGATTTCGGGACCCAAAAATTGTGGAAAGAGGCTGATATCGAGGATGACCCCAAATGGTGTGGACATGGGTTATGTTAATCACTCGAACACCTCCCGAACGCGTCGTCGGGAGAAGGTAATTTTAACTAGACTCTGGATAGGGCACTGTCTTTTTTAGCCATCGACATCTTTTAAGCGGCGATCCTCCCCCACTGTCCCCACTGCTCTCAGCTGTGGACGGTAAGACACCTTGTAATTGAGTGCCCCTATTTTACTCCGTTACGCGCCCGTCTACAGCTGTCGCCTGATATATCGTCCATTTTAGCAGATGACACGCGCTCGGCCGATCGCGTTCTCGAGTTTATTAGTGCCAGTGAGATGACGTCAGTCATTTTAAGCTCTTTTTGGGGACAACCAACCCCTTTCTGTAGTGGATTTTTAAGCTTTCCTTCTGCTTTTAGTTTCTCCAATTTTTTGAGTTTCGTTCCCATTGCTGCTGCTTTCCATTTTCGTTTTTTACCGTTTCCTAAGTCATAGACCGGCAGTTTGGCGCCCTAAAACCAAAACACAAAAAAACTGGAACACCTCTTCATGAAATTGTACGGTTAAATCAGCAAGGTTTAGCTACTGTCAGGTGTCGTGACGAGATCTTGGTTCCTCAAGTGCTATTGTTGCGAGATGCGTAGGCCAGCCCATGTATTGATGCACGATAAAAGCTCGACCTCATAGGGCACGCGCGGTTGATGTTTCCGTGGAAACGGAAGATACTGCACGTATGGCGTGACCTGCACGCTCCCCCGATTTGAATCCTATGGAGTGTGTCTGGGGATGCGCTAGGGAGACGGGTTGCATCACGTCCAAGACTTGCAAGCAGCGCCGCAGGAAGAACGGACGTTATTGCCTCAACATGAGACTGATGACGTCATTCACAGCGTGCCCCGTAATTCGTCAGGCCTGTGTTGCTGCCAGGTGGTCACACCCCATATTGAGCGCATTAATCGATTGTCGGAATGTGTGTGAGTAAATCAGTTTAGTTGAAAAAAAAAATTGTCTCCGTTATGCATGTTGCAGTTGCTTACGTTCTATATCCTTTACATTATTTCTACTTTACTATCACCTGATTATACTGTTTTGTGTCAAAATAATCGCAACCTTACAAAATTTCGGTTTGTTGCTTTCATTTTGGACACCAGTGTATTATTGGTGGGATGTTATCAGTGCCGATCACAGGAAAAAGTATATGACTCATTTATAAAAGAATTATTTGTGGGTTTCTACAAGGTGGCTTGACGATTTAAGTTTTCCCGGTTCGCCGAATTGCCCATTGTTTTCTTTTTTTTACAAGTATGACGACGCTGGTGTCTCGAAGTTTCCTGCATTTCTATTTTTAAAACTAAGGGAGGAACAACCTCCCATGGCTCTAAACGTATGAATAAGTATATTAGCCATTCAAGTTTATCCAGTATTTCATCATCCGTCCATTTTAGCCTGCAGAAGCTGTTTTGAAAACCTAGTTTGTAAACTATTGCTGCTGGCGCAATTTACATGTTTAGTGTCTATCGATGTTAAATAACCTGATATGAAATGAAAAGAGCAGTCACTGGTGCTGCGTGATTTTCTGTATTATTACAAGGGAGCCTCCCCACCGAACCCCCCTTAGATTTAGTTATAAGTTTGCACAGTGGATAGGCCTTGAAAAACTGAACACAGATCACTCGAGATAACAGGAAGAAGTTGTGTGGAACTATGAAAAAAATAAGCAAAATATACAAACGGAGTAGTCCATGCGCAAGATAGGCAACAGCAAGGATAGTGTGAGCTCAGGAGCGCCGCGGTCCCGTGGTTAGCGTAAACAGCTGCGGAACGAGAGGTCCTTGGTTCAAGTCTTCCTTCAAGTGAAAAGTTTAATTTTTTATTTTCAGACAATTATCTGTCCGTCCGTCCGTCCGATGTAACTGCGCCGTAGTATGGGGACGCTACACCTAAACAAACATCGAAACACACGTCAGTCGACTACAGCGCACGGAAAAGAGAGTATTCCTGCTAACGAGGCTCCCTGGCTGGCAGCTGACTGTTCGCTACTTTGGACGAGAGTGCATTAAATACGTGAGATGTATTCCGTGGGCAATATGAATCCAGCAAATATAGCTCGCGACTTCAATAACAAGGTCAATGAATATTTTCCGAACTGTAAGGAATCGGAAAGTTCCTTAAGGGATCGAACGATTGTCGAACATATTTATTTCCTACATTTGTTGTTAAACAGTACGTGTGGTGATGACGATATCTTCCTGATTGCTGCGGGGCTGTATGTACCGGATGATGAGATTGTTGACGATCCGTACGAAGAACACGAAGAGGAAATACTGCGTCTTCAATCTGATGGTATTTCTTTGGGTTACATGTAGGAAATGCTCCAATACAGGTTACTGTCCAAACCAATTAAAAGACGCAAATATAGATTATGGAGTGAAGTAACACATAAATTTAAGACATTTAAAGGGATGGAGGAAAAAAGCACAATTAAATATTGCAAAGAAGTCGTGGAACGAGGTGGAACCCGAAGACAGAAGTTCAGTGAACTATAAAACCATGTATACCGATAATTTATTAAAGCCAGAAATGAATTAAGTGCAGTGCATGATGCAGACCTACAGATTTGGGGATTGCATTACGCTAAACAAATCGGCCTGGACTTAAAGGCTTCATCTCGTTGGCTTGTCACGTTCAAAAGAAAATACAAAATTACGAGCAGGAAGATTACGAAATATGTAAGCAAGAACTACGCGATTAAACTGGAAGAACTTTTAGAGTGTTCCAAGACGTTTATTACAGAAACTAACGTCAGATTCCAACAGTATGAAGACGCATATATTATCAATACAGATCAGTCCGGTTTTAACTATGAGCCGGCCGGTGTGGTCGAGCGGTTCTAGGCGCTTCAGTCTTCAACCGCGCGATCACTACGGTCGCAGGTTCGAATCCTGCCTCGGGCATGGATGTGTGTGATGTCCTTAGGTTAGTTAGGTTTAAGCGGTTCTAAGTTCTAGCGGACTGATGACCTCAGATGTTAATTCCCATAGTGCTCAGAGCCATTTGAATCATTTTTTTAAACTGTGAAATGAAATCGACCCGCACGTTATCGTTAGTTGGAGAAGGCGACACGGAATGTACTGTAGACCAGCGGCATGCCACTTCACATAGTTATACTATACAATATGCTCTGAACAAAGCAGGATTTCTTTTACCTACATTTTATTTATGTTTGTAGGGAAAAAATGGTGTATTTGGACCGCAAGTTCAGCAACGGGTGAATAGGGTACTTGCGCAAACGCCGAATGTCATTGTGAATTGCAGTGCGTCAGGAAAAACGGAGAAAAGACTAGTGAAAGACTTTAATGAACGTGTGATTGCTCCTTACGCGGACAAAGATTTTGCCTTACTCCTTGATAGCTATACAGGACAGAAGGATCAGGCATTGTATAATTTTAGTGTGGGAGTAGACGTGATTACCATTCCTCCAGACTGTACACCTCTTGTGCAACCGTTAGATGTGTTTGGGTGTCGGCAAGTGAAATACTTTGTGAAAAGATTCTATGATTTTGCGAAGCTGCACAGGTACATAGAGCAGTATTGTTTACATGATCGTGTGTCAATTATCAAAGTTCAGGCACTCACACATAATCAACTTCTCTCTCCAAAATTCCAGACATGTTCAGATTTGCTTGGACATAGGCAGGATTTGACGGTCTACACACGGAAAAATTTGAAAACGTTAAAAACATATGTTTTGACAGAGCACAGGGAAAACTGTACGGCTGTGATACTGTTGCATTCGTTTGTTGCAGTTTATGTGACAAACTCTTATGTTTTCATCACTTTTTTGGGAGTGATTATCACATCCACAAGAAAACCTAAACTGGAAAAGGTAGAAGAATCTTTTTACCCATTCGCCAAGTGTACAAGTTAGGTGGGTCGACAACATATTCCTGTCATGTGACGCACATGCCGTCACCAGTGTCGTATAGAAAATATCAGACGTGTTTTCCTGTGGAGGAATCGGTTGACCTATGTACTTGCGATCAAATGTTTTCGGTTCCCATTGGAGAGGCACGTCCTTTCGTCTACTAATCGCACTGTTTTGCGGTGCGGTCGCAAAACACGGACACTAAACTTATTACAGTGAACAGAGACGTCAATGAACGAACGGACAGATCGTAACATTGCGAAAATAAAGTAAACTTTTCACTCGAGGGAAGACTTGAACCAAGGACGTCTCGTTCCGCAGCTGCTCACGCTAACCACGGGACCACGGCGCTCCTGAGCTCAAACTATCCGTGATGTTGCTTATCTTGCGCATGGACTACTCAGTTTGTATATTTTGCTTATTTTTTCATAGTTCCACACAACTTCCTCCTGTTTTCCCGATTGATCTGTGTTCAGTTTTTCAAGGCCTATCCACTGTGCCAACTTATAACTAAATCTGAGGGGGGTGCGATGGGGAGGTTCCCTTGTTGGATACCACGGAATCGCTTTTCATACAGTACTGGTAGGGCACAAATGCGATGCTCTGAACTCTCAGCTTCTCAGGTACGTTAACCTCATTGGCCACACTTTGTATATGGGGCTGGATCTCTAGAAGAGGCGTAGGTGTCCCTGTTTGCCTCACGGATGCGGCGTGCGTCTTCCAACAACAAGAAAATGACAGTGCGTCAGAAAGTAACTCCATGTTACGGTATAGCACCTACCTCACTTGTAATAACTACAATACCATCAAAAGGAGAAGATAAAATGAAAATAGAAAGAAAGGAAGATATGGAATGATGTCTAAGACTTAGCTAAACAATATTTAAACTGCAGATGCTGATGTATATGGAATCGGTGGGAAGTAAACAAAGAGCTACTGGTATTTCAAGAAATAAGCCAGTAGTTCGTTATTGAAACTTGGGAAATTTGTACATTCTATGATATAACAGAGGAGATAATTTTCTAGTAGAATGCCTGCAACACAAAGGACGTGGCATAATCCAGTGGGTATGTGGAGTTATTTAGAATGTAGGGTCTTGTCACGCGCATGTCGTTACGCAATCTCCAACTGCAGAAATTTGTAAGTTCTATTTAGAATGAAAGGATGTGGTGTTTCATGAACGTTGCTGTAGGAATGTAATATTGAGGATAGATAACGTACTAAAATGTGGTAGTTTTCTGTAAAGAAGGGATCATGTAATAATTCATTGAAACTGCCTGGCAGATTAACATTTAGTGCCGGGCAGGGACACTATAACTTTGTCTTTGGCGGGCTAGTGCTCAACCGGCCGAGCTACCAAGTGCGACTGACGCCCCGCCCTCATTGCTCTATTTTCGCTGGGAGATAAAGTTTTAATGTGCCAAGAAGCTGCAAACGGGCACAAACTGCCCAGCAAAGCGAAATTTCATTCTGTGCCACAGTGTGGTGGGTCAGTAATATATCTTCCAACATAGTTTAAAACAAGCGTAGTTGCTGATCGGACGTCGTTTCAGGACGTCTCCAATGTAACAAAAATAAATTGTTTACTATTTCAAAAGTAATCACCATAACTGTTAATACATTTATACCACTTTGATATATGCGTGCACCTTTTTCCTCCGAAGCAAATCGATCGCCACGAATGTCTTTCTTCGGGCGTCCAAAAATATGAATATAGCTTGGGGGCGAGATCGGGACTGTGTGCAGGCTGTTAGTGGGTCCATATATTGCCAACGTTGTTTCGACTACGCTGCGGAAGTTTCGCTGCTAAGGTCTTACAAATCCTCCATACAGTCCCGATTTCTCCCCTTGCGATTTCCATATTTTTGGAGGACTCAAAAAAGACGTTCGTCGCTAGTGATTTGCTTCAGACGAACAGGTGCACGCCTGAATACATTCGTGGTTCCGTAAGCAACTGCAAACATTTTTCCATGAACGCACTGACAGTTTTGTCCCACAGTGGGACAAATGTGTTAACAGTTGCGGTGACTACGTTTAAAATAATGAACAGTTTACTTAGTTTTTCTCCGTCTGTCACGTTTCCATTTTAGTACCCGTTATTAAAAGGCGGCAAAAAAGTTAGTGTTCGAAGGCCGTACAGTCCAGAATTGGTATGCCCGTCAAGCAAAATCGCCGTGAGCGTTGAGGAAATCATTCCACCGACGCAACAGGTTGATGATACCGTTTAAAATAAACCGTGACCTGTAGCTTGAGGAGTGTGTCACTGCCTCGTCCGACAGGAATAGTCGAACCTTCAAGGCCTTTTTCAACGGACCGAAGGCGTGATAATTCGTGTGGGGGAGATCAGGCTTATAGGATGGTTTACATGTGTTATATGGGGACGTGCTGTATCATGAAGTAGCGGCACCCATTGTTGGTCGTTTTCAACACACATGCTGCTCCCTAAAAATTCTTCATTCTCCGATTGTTATTTACCGGTGTTTGTCCGTCGACATCCAAGAATAGGATAACAGCGCGTTGGTCCTTCTTGGACGCATTTGATGATGATGTCATAATTCCCGTTTCTGTATTTAGAGTGCACACATCGGGAAGATACTAAGGTCACATTAATCCCTTGACTACACGTCGGTGCTTACATACTGCATCGTAGTCGTGCTACGTTGCATATGCGCTGCAGCACCACCGTCAAACGGAAACTTTTTGATTGTCCCTTATAGTTTCCTGCACTGGCACTCTGATAGAACTCACGATCGTCCACATACAGCTTGGCAACACATGAAAATGAAATAACCTGTAACTACCGGAGCGTCATGCAACTTAAAGATCTTCTTTCACTTTTAGAATTTTTTTAATGTTTTGTACTAAGATATCATCATAACTTTGATTTTGCGGCTGATACCTTTAAGGTCACACTTTTTCATAACCGTGGTCAAACATTTTTATACCCGCAGAAATTTTAGAAAGTGCATTCTGATATGTCTTTCACTGTCATTTGTGAAGACAGTGTCAAAGCTGATGATGGAAAACATATTTATGCAGAATATACTTTATAAATTTTCTGCTGTTACGAAAAACGTTTGACTGACAAGCGTGAAAAAGTTTGACCTTGAACGTAATAACCGAAAAATAAAAACTATGATAGTAAACAAAAAAGAGGGTACCTGGCATCACGGGTAACGTTCATAAAATTTTGATATTTAGCCACGTTGTTTACACAAGGTTATAGATACAGCATGGATATGAAAATCTAGTTGCAACAACTAAATGAGCTTTTAATTAAATAAATCAGCGACTACTGAAAAGGTCTTAAGTATACAAATGAAACAGGAAAAGCTATGTTTCAAAACGTTCATCTGGATTGTGCTCCCATATGACACTGAGAGCCGGACACACAGCGACAGACAATGCGCTCGGAAACGACGGAAATGGGAGGACATTCCAGACTGCTAACGACGGCCGCCTGCATGGAACAAAATCCGATGTACATATTTTGAGCGAGATCAGCGAGTAGGAAAGAAACCTGGAAGCAGCGACCCGTGAAACGAAAACCAAACATAGGAACTATAAGTTTTTAACAGATATTTTGGAAGAAAAAAATGGAGGAAGGAAACAGTGGAAGACCAAGAAAGTAAAAATACCATGTATTGGAGGTGTAAGAATTTTTAAGAAGTGTATGCAAACCGGTATGTGGTTGTTCGAATGTGCAGTGACGTACTAGTGAAATACATTGCTGAAAATGGGTATCATATTTCATGATAATTGAACATCGAAAACCGCATGTTTGTGTTTCTACCGTGCAGGATATCATAACAATACTTGAGAAAAAAATATGAAATCCCCTAGACCTTAACAGGCACAGTTTTAATTTTTTAGGCGAATAGAGTACTCCAGGTTGCGAAGTGGTTGGAGCTAATCTGCAAAATGAAAGTTTCACAAGAGCAGAGGTCTAACTGTCCTAGCGCATTAAGTAACTTGCCTCGCTCCAGTATAAAGAGATGCGCTACCTGTATTGCGGAAGTTGTGCGCCTTATCCCTAAAATTTATCTGTTCACTTTCAGCGCAACACACTATTGATTGTGTGAGACAATCTTTGGGGAAAAAAGTACTAACGCTGGTAGTGAGTAGTTCGAATGTCATGAAAGAACGGACTTTTTAAGAACATCTGTGTAATTCACACACACAACATACATATAAACGAACAACAGAAACCACGTTAGCTATTAAAATAAATTACGGGTCACGACACTAAGCCCTCAGTTTACATCGTCATCTTTCAGCATTTACACTGGTTATTATTAGTAGGCGTAGTTCCTCCGGTATTGTGTTGTCCGGACGATGTACTGTTCAGCGAAATGGCTCGTGCTGCATAACCAGAACATTTTTTAAGTACACCAAACGGTTACACGCACGTATTCTTGTGGCTTTATTTTTTGTGCGGTGGCGTAAATTCTAGTTTGCCGATTGTGAAACACACGAATTTAAGAGACATACGTATGATCGCCACCCCTTTCCCCCAGTAACTTATATTGCAATAAGTCTTTGGATGTCAGCCGTCGTTTGAATGCTGTGTGTGACAGTCCTTGAGGCGGAAAAGACGTTAACCTTGTCAGCCCACTGGAACGAGGGCAAACCATCATTTCCGCTCGCTGTGAGGAGGCGCTTTGGAAACGGGAAGAGGACCGCGGAAGGGAAAGCTGTAACGAATGTTGCTCGCCAAGACTCGGAAGCTGACGTCCATGTTCCAGTGAACTATCATTCGATGCTCTTCGTGTCATGAACCTTATACATTGTTTAAGGTTGTCTTCATATTAGGTATCCCGAAACAGAGTTTGTGTGGCGCTCAAGACAAAACTTTACTTTGCACAATCCCCACCACCGTTCGACAGCATCTCACTGATTTTTGTTTCTCAGTCGATGGTCAGCTTTAGCCTTTATTGATATCGACATGACTTTAAAATGAACTACACTCTACACAGTTCAGTCCTTCGTATTTTGTATGATACGATTGAAAACGCGTAACACTCCGTGGAAAGTCGTAACAAACAAAACAAACGCAATAAATACTATGTAAACTTTTCGTTGCGTTGAGTGACTCCATCTAGTGCACGAAAACGAGGTGAACCGTATCCGTAACAGGATAGAAAGCCTTCGTTGTAATTGTGGTTCTTTCTTGCTCCAGTCCTCTAAAGAGACCAAATGAATTGAACTAGCCTGCGGAGTCGTTAACAATTCCAATACCGTCATTCTATAGAGATTTTTTATAACTTTCTTAGATAAATCCAAAGAATCCATCACGATTATCATTTGCAACCAGCGTCCGTCTGAGACGCTGTGACTTTATATGATTGGAGAACTTCAGCTCGTTTTTCAACCTACCCACAGGAGGACAACATTTCGTAAATCGCATTTGTAGCATCGTGATAAACATGTTTTACTTATTTTCTGGTAAGTCAAGCAGAACGAGATATCAAATTGTGTTTAACGATCTTAGACCCCATTTTTAATGGAAAAAATAACGTAGGTCCTGAGGCTTGAGGGATTACTGTTAATCAGAAGGCTGCTTGTATTTGACCAAATATGCTTTTTATATCTAGTGGCAGTGATTGTATGCGAACCCTTTCTTTCAAGTAACCTTCAAGTAGGCTAAATCCAAAGTTTTCAATAAACTCTCCTCGCCTTTGCCTCTTCCTTTCGAGCATTGATATGTTGTTGGCAACAAAAATAATATGGGCGTTTACAACTGCCATATCCAAAACTCTGAAAAATAACGCTAGTGGCCACCTCCTTGTCGTTCGTCTCGTAGAATAATTGGCACATTTTTGGTCATGTGAATCAACGCCACCTTTAGTAGCGCTATAATCAAGAAAGTCTGGTTTTCCCGTTTCATTGCAGACAGCTGGCTTATTGCGCATTGTGGACAGTACAATGACACTTTTTTTAAAGGAACGTGAGACACCAGAGTGCAGCAATCTTGAAAGCCAAATAAAGTTGATCCTGCTGGGCGATTTCGGTTAGGAAGGAACTCAAGAGGGATGTCTGGCTTGTTGTTCTTCATGGTAGTTAGAAAAGTATAGCCATTTTCGAGAAGGTGTATAGCAAGCTCGTAACGTGAATAATAGTTATCAGTTGTTAAATTTCTCTTTGAACCTTTCAATGGTTCTACTAATCCCTTTACGATGTCCATCGGCTTATAGGATAGTACATAGTGCCCTGGACGCTGGACACCACAATAAATGTGATACGTATTACATTTTCGCATCACATAAGGCATACATTTTTATGCCACATTTGGCTGGCTTACCTGGAATATAGACGACGAAGCCACATCGGCCTCGAAATGGGTGGAGCATTTCGCTAATGGTGACAAATGGAGATAAAAAATAACTTTTCTGAAAATTTTCATTTATTTCTGAAGAAACCTATCTAACTGGGGCTAATTCATCTACCACACATATCTGTGATCGACTGCGGTAGTTGTCAAAGCGTAGAGATTGCAGTAAAAATCGAAATTGTTTACACCAAAAGCAGCCCTGACCACCATGAGACCGGCACCATTGGTCTTCCAGGCCCGCGAAGCATCAGCACTGCAACTCTTGTTGACAGCTGAAATATGTAAGAGGCCTAAAAGATCCATGATTTCGGACCGAGAGGTGTCCTTACAATCTCTCTCTCTTGAATAAACGCAACTACTTCTCTTTCTTTCTTTATATAGATTAGTGTAATTTACAATTTTATCTACAATTTCAATTGTAAAATACTTCATAAATGCATCAATTTCAGTTTTAGCATACCGTGAGACACGTGTGGGTTCAGGAAAAATGTTCAGCAAATTCTTTGAAGACCTTTTCGAGGTTTGGGTCACTGGATTGCTAAGCCAAAATGTTTCAGACCTTTCCCCTGCCCCAAAAATACTTGAAATTCACTTGACATTTCCAGAGTTTCATGGCCTGTGTCCCCAAACTGTTCACTCTCGCTGGAATGGTCATCTTCAATATTTCTCGCTTCTTCGTCACTTTCGTCTGAAAAATCGAAAGTATCTTCTTGTTCTAATCTGCCTTCACGCTTTTCATCAGAGAGCTCTCTTAGTAGCTCCACAATCTCTTCTGTCGTACTATAACGTCTAGGCCTGAAAGATTAGAATCGAGGGAATAATGAAAGGAAAAGCAAAGCAAATAAACGAGGAAAGTAGATAGAACAGTTAAACGAATGAAGCAAAATGTAGCTTATTTTTGTAATAGGAGTAATAATAATTATTCATTTATAAGTGGGTAGTACTAAAAAATATACGAAGTAGTAAAGAATACTTACATTGTCGTGTATTATGAATATAATTGTAGAACACCAACACACACAAGCGGTACGGGGTGCCGCAATGAGGAAGTGTCTCAGTTAAGGGCTTGCAGACAACTAGCCGTAAATCACACAGGCACGGAGTCATGTGGGAATCACGTGGAGACTCCTGGTGGGGGAATACCTGGAAGCTCAACCTCAGACCTTCTATAATAGCTGCCAAAACTCAGAAATGCGCAGTTTGCGGCACGGCGTGCCGCTAAGCGTGTGGCTAAGGGTTAAAAAACATAATTTTGTGTTGGAAGCGATGTGTTGTTGTTGTGGTCTTCAGTCCTGAGACTAGTTTGATGCAGCCCTCCATGCTACTCTATCCTGTGCAAGCTTCATCATCTCCCAGTACTTACTGCAGCCCACATCCTTCTGAATCTGCTTAGTGTATTCGTCTCTTGGTCTCCCTCTACGATTTTTACCCTCCACGCAGCCCTCCAATGCTAAATTTGTGATCCCTTGATGCCTCAGAACATGTCCTACTAACCGGTCCCTCCTTTTTGTCAAGTTGTGCCACAAACTTCTCTTCTCCCCAATCCTATTCAATACTTCCTCATTAGTTATGTGATCTACCCATCTAATCTTCAGCATTCTTCTGTAGCACCACATTTCGAAAGGTTCTATTCTCTTCTTGTCCAAACTATTTATCGTCCATGTTTCACTTCCATACGTGGCTACACTCCATACAAATACTTTCAGAAACGACTTCCTGACACTTCAATTTATACTCGATGTTAACAAATTTCTCTTCTTAAAAAACGCTTTCCTTGCCATTGCCAGTCCACATTTTATATCCTCTCTACTTCGACCATCATCAGTTATTTTGCTCCCCAAATAGCAAAACTCCTTTACTACTTTAAGTGTCTCATTTCCTAATCTAATTCCCTCAGTATCACCCGACTTAATTCGACTACATTCCATTATCCTCGTTTTGCCTTTGTTGATGCTCATCCTATATCCCCCCTTCAAGACCCTATCCATTCCGTTCAACTGCTCTTCCAAGTCCTTTGCTGTCTCTGATAGAATTACAATGTCATCGGCGAACCTCAAAGTTTTTATTTCTTGTCGATGGATTTTAATACCTATATATTTACATTTATGTATTGTGCGTTCCTGCCCATTGTGTGAGCCGCTGACATAAAGCATCCCTGGCCAATGGCATTTTTCCCAATTTGTTCCATTCCGGGATTGTGAGGCGACAGTAAGGAGGGATACACTATATGCTCTGATGGAGAAAAGCGGAAAATCCGTGTTAGACTCTCAATCCGACACAAATTTTCATTTCTCGCCGTTGGGTTCGCTCAGTGCCTCCACCGCAGTTAAATGGTTCAAATGGCTCTGAGCCCTATGGGACTTAACATCTGAGGTCAGCAGTCCCCTAGAACTTAAAACTACTTAAACCTAACTAACCTAAGGACATAACACACGTTCATGCCTGAGGCAGGATTCGAACCTGCGACCGTAGCGGTCGCGCGGTTACAGACTGAAGCGCCTAGAACCGCTCGCCACACCGTCCGGCTTGCAGTCAAATGTCGGATGTTTCTTTCGTCGTGTACTGATGCTACAAAAGTATTCGGACACTGTCCAATAAATGTTCATAAGTTGTAGGACGAAAATGTCAATACCTTGTGGTGCCACCTTTCATTTTCAATACCTCCTCCAATCTACTGGGCGTAGTTTCCACGAGTTTTTTCGTGAAATCTGGGCCTATATTTGCCCATTCTTGGCGCAGTTTCTCTTTCAAGGTCTCCTTCGTATAGATGTTGTCCGCGCGGAGGGTCCGTTTCAATTTATCCCACAAATGTTCGATTTGGTTAAGGTCTGGTGATTGAGGAGGGGAGTGCAATACTTTCGGGCAATTGAAGATCAACCACATTTGTACAATATGCGCGGTATGCTTGGGATCATTATCCTGATAAAAATGAAAGTTGTTCGCAATACCTAGATGTGTTGCACTCTGCTTCAAATGTTCTCGCAGTATATTGAAATACGCTTCCTTGTTCATCGTATCATCAATGAACACTAATCACCCACACCATTGCCGGACATGCATCCCCACACCATGATGCTCCCACCTCCAAACTTTACTGTTGGTTTGAGGTTCCTGGGATTCAACTCTTCATTAGTCTTTCGCCACACGTTTGCCTTTCCGGCGCTTTGCCATAATGTAAATTTACATTCGTCGCAAAATATCACCCGATTCCACCACGTCTGGTCGTATTCGGCGTATTCCCTCGCAAACTGCAGACGTTTCTTCTGGTTCACTGCATTTATGAATGGCTTTTGCCGTGCCAATCGACCATGGTACTGCGATCGTCGTAGTACTCTCCGCACGGTTTCGAGATGATCTTTTATACCAAGGTCTCCCTCCACCTCACTTGCAATCCGTGTGGCAGATATTTTCGGATTCTGTTGTACCTTTCGCACAATCACACGTTCATCTCTGTGAAAATGTCCGTGAGCGTCCTGTACTGCAACGGAATTCCAATCGGTCTTCTTTCTCGAACCGTTTAATAATATCGTTAACTGTACTTTTCTTCATGTTCACTATTGCGGCAATTTCCCTGCAGGTTTTCCCCTTCGCGTGATGATAAACGACAAGTTGCATTTGCTCGAACGTAGAACACTTCCCTCTGCGTCCCATCGTCGACCTGCACAGGCTCGCGATACGTGTTTACTAATCATCGCTATCGTCTCGCGGAAATGTCGGACACACTGCAGTCGCTTCACCTCTGTGCGTCTCGGAATGAACCATTCGCTCACGTTGTTCGCCTTTGTCCGAATACTTTTGTTGCACCTTCCCATGCCGTTTTCAGGAAATATTACGTAACAGACACATGTCCAACTATTCTTCGTATTTGACCCGTGTATCACGTTGCGACATCGTACCCAGTCCCAAATACACTACAAAGTGCAATTTCTGTATTTATTTATGCGGCAAACTGCAAAATTATGCGCCGTTACGTGCTGTCCAAATACTTTTGCGACTGTGTCTAAATTAATAATAACGTGCCCTTTTTGCTGTTGTCTAAACAGCGCTGTTTATATTGTTGTAAAGAGATGTTACATGCTACATACAGAAAATAAACGTTCGGAGAGTTGCGTTTACACATGACATGATTTTTCTACGAGAAACCCGCATATTCTCGATAGAAGCAGGTCAGTGGGTTCTGTCGATGTTAGGTTGAAGCTGTGACAACTGCGATGAGACGTTGCTCCTCCCACTCCCACCGCGCCCTGGCGATAAGCGGCCCGGTAGCCGCGAGGCGTGCCGGCCGCTGTCGCCGTAGCGTCGCGCTGTTGCCAAAACTGTCGCTCGTGCTCCTGGGACTGGCCGCTGCCTCCCTCCCGCCTCGTGGTGCCTCACTGACTTGACTGCCGGCCTTGCCCACCCGCCTGCCCGCCCTCTCGCCGACGTTAATTGCAGCTTCCGCGTCCAGCGGCCGCACTCTGGAGGCGCTGCTGTCCCTGATGCTACCCTGTCTTGTCATTTTCTTTGGTGTTCACGAATGGGGAAAAAAGTAAAAGATTGGTCCGACAGGGGCTTGAACCTGTAGATGTTTACAGCTAGGCTGCATTGAATTGCAAGAAATAAGGCAGACTTGTCACTGTTTCCCCTATCATCAGATTAAATTCACCTCACCTGATGATCTTCTGCTCCCTGGTCCGTGGAGATTTCAGCTTTCGTCTTTTACTGCAGGGAATTCAATTCCTGACATAAATAAATAGATTAATGAACGGAACAAGGAGAAACTACAAACCTGTAACAGACGGGCAGTTTATTAAGATTACGGCTTCAACATTGCAGATACCTTGAGGCTAATTCCTTTCGGTGCAAATCGTGAAATTGTAGCTTAATCCTGGAGGGATGTACTACGTACAAGCAATTTACCTCGAATGTCATGATCGAATCTGAACTTAACTTTGCACAGTTGCTTTCCAGGTTGGTGGAAATCAACATATGCATCGCGGAGAAAAGGGGGGGGGGGGCAGTTATCGCACTACTGCTAGTCACGAAGTGATGCCTACCAAGAACAGCAACGAACTGAGGCCCAGTGGGCGTCTGACGGTACTTTTGCTGCCTCGGACTCCTCACGGCTGCGTGTTTCCTCAGAGAGCAAAAGATGCCTGTGGCCAGCTTAACTGTCATGGTCGCTTACACTTCCTGCCGGAGGACAGTTCGGGTCGCCCACATGCAGGTTGTTGGTCCCAGAGTGCCGCCAACTCTGACCGAGGGAGATGGTGGTGTCCCTCTGTGACACTGTTGCCTTGGCTTGAATTTGAAACAAACGGCCGCTGGAACGTCTACAGATTTACGCCATCTTGACTATTTTATGAACTAAATGAGTCATCACGTTAATTGCTCCGCTCCATTAATCGATAGTCCTCTACTTAGGCACGCTACCGCTTGCTTCGTTTAGTCTGAGGAAATTACTTTTAATGTATAACAAGCAAATTACATTCGGCGACGTTTTAATTCATTTGTGTACAGCCGAGTGCTTCCTATCGGTTTAACTCTTATTTGCGTAAGCATGATCGGAAACAGGGTTACAGTCTGTATTTTTACCCCCCCCCCCCCCTCTCTCTCTCTCTCTCTCTCTCTCTCTCTCTCTCTCTCTCTCTCTCTCTCTCTCTCTCTCTAACGGTGTTGGACTGGAAGGCTGATTTTTGCCATGTGTTCTAATGTCTTTGAAAAGTCTTGTTACACACGCACATCACTGTCTCTGTGTGTTGAGTGAGTGCGCTATATTTGCACGCCCATGGATTGACTCAGCTTCATACGAGGGTAAAGAACGTTTTGTGACTCAATTTCGTTTGTTTCCAGTTTTCCTCAACTGCTCTCCCAATTCCGGTGGATGATGTCCCACTACAAACACGTCGCACGTTGATCAAAGTGGACGGTGTGTGCCAGCGCATGGTGATCCTGCGGTGCGACGTTATTTAAATGAATGGAAAGATCGGTGGATAGGATATGATATTGCTATTCTGTGGCCAGATGGGTCTCCTGATTTACAGGTTTCGGATTTCTTTCCGAGGTGACGTGGAGCACCTCGGGTCTGCGTTGACAGTACCCCTGCTTATTGCGAAGACCATCACATTTTTGAATACTTAGTGGCGTTACAAACCATTGGCGTGCTTGCTGCAGTTATACGTGAAACACACGCATTATTTCCGATTCTGATAGTTTCCCAAGGAGCTCAGCCGCCTTCTAAATAATAATCAGGGAAACCATAATTCTGCGCCGCAGATTAAGGCGTCAGTATCGATTAAAGCCAAAAGGCAGAAATTGGATGCAAATGATACTGCACTGTCAAAATTCACAGGTTGTGTTTGCCGGCAACGTTTCGTGTGAGACCGTTAAAGTTTGTGACTGCCTTCGCAGCGTCAAAGGTGGCGGACAGTGTGGGTAGATAAAGGGGATTTACTATTGTGGAAAGCTTGAGCTTGTAAAAACACCTTGCTAATGTGGTATGGCTTACACAGATCAGATAACAGGCACAGTGAGAAGAGCGTGCAAAGAACACCGTCGCAGCACTCGACTTTCGTAATGTGACAAATCTGCTGCTGGTGAACACCTCAATACCGCCGGACATTCAGTAGCACATCGTTTTGTGACTACTTATATGAGACTGTGAAGATACAAATTTCTGGACAACCTTGTTAACTGTGATAGCGTCTGTCAACCGGATATTGCATGCAATCTTGTCATTGGCACTATTCATCTCAACGACAGAATACACCAAAGGCCACAACGATCAACAACCTGCCGATCAACTGAATTTCAGATTTCCACCCTAGGTGACGCTACCGAATTCTCAGGTTTATTTGGATTGGTTTGTTTTTACCAACATGACATAGGCGAAATGCTTGATTACAGTTGGAGTGAGATTGGAAGCCTGTGTCAGTTTTAGCAGTCTCGCCTGAAAATGCCAAAATGAAATATCGTGCTTCTAAAGCAAATAGAAAAATGGCTACAATCTCGCAACATCATCAAGTATTAAGTGCCTATTCGAACTTGGTGGTTCACAGGTTCTACGGTGTTCTTACACATAATTTGTGGTTGTGAACCACGTATAGCAGGCAGCTGAAATCGTTTTGAACACATTATAGGAGAATGCATGTAATGCACTTTCATTGTTTCTCATTTTAACGCTTTGTGTTTACTGTTTGTAATTGTATTGAACACTGTCATATTCTTAAGTGTAATACTAAACGATGTGCAATGGGAAACATTAAAAAGATACACCTAATGGAACTGATAGTCTTCGAAAGAGGAACAGTAACGTTACGGTATGGATATCGTCGAGCTGATTTGTTTTTGGAAGATGTGTATGTAAATATGTCTTTATTCGGCCTTGATGAGAACATAATTTCTTGTTGTTCACAATTAAACCAGGCGTGTTTCGGTGATGTTCTGCTATCAGGGGGCAAAGATGAACTTGAAGACGAAGATATATCATAACCGAAACATACATGCCTGTGAGTGAAATGTTATCCCGTCCCGGTAGAGTAGCTAAGTGAACGGAGACCAAGGAATAGGGGAAAAATCATGTAGTCGCAAATTTTTGTACTGTAGTAGGAGGGGTGACAATGACATGAACAACTTGCTAAAAATCTTGTCCGGTGGTACGTGAGCGTTGGATGGAGGAGGTTTAATTTCACTTTTGTATGTCTTTTTTGAATAAATGGAAAACAACGGCTTCTAGCGAAAAGTACAAAATAAACTTCGTTAAATTTGCTACAGAAAAGGTCTTATTTTTTCTGTAGGGCTATTCGTTTCTGCAGTGCAGAAGATGCAAAAATGGAAAATTATTAAAAATAGGTTTTTAGTGCTATAAAATTAATGTTTATTGTTAAGTGCATGAACAGATATTAAACGAGTGTACCAAGTCTAAGTGCAGTAGAGCCGTATTAAGGGATAAATTGTGTTCTGGGTTTCTAACAGGTCGATGGGAGATGAAGGGTGTGGGCGCGGGGGAAGGTAGATCGCTGCAATGTGCTCGTGCAATTCCCCCTTCATAGGTCTGAAAACTGAAGGGCAACCCAGGTGATTCCCGTCTCTATACATCCCACTACTCACAAGAAGCAACTTCGTGGTCTCCCACAAAGTTAAAACAACATTCCCAGTACGTCTTATGATTCTCTGGGAACGCAGTGAACAGATACGCCCGGGTGGTATTTGTTTCCAGCAAAGTACGTTAACACTACATGGATTGCAAATATGAGTTACAATTGTGAACACTGATAGAGGAGAAATAGATTCTTCGTCATTAAGTACAGAATCTGTATCATTCTTCCGGTAAAGGCAACTTCCCACACAGAGTTCTGCTCGCTTTTCAGTTTACAGACAGACACTACCACCTCAGCATTTCCTGTCGAATTCCTATTGTTAGTAGACCAAATAACTTAACTGGATATGTGTTGTATAGTAGAGTTACCTTCAGTTAGTTAAGTGAGTATTTATTTGCAGTCGATAAGTGAGCCTTTACGTAAAATATGTTCCTGTAAACAATGATTAGTGACTAGTGCAGTGTCTGAGGAAAAAAGGGATTAAATTGGTAAATGTGTATCTTACTGCTGTCTGTCGTTGACAGCTAATCGTAAAGGCCTGTAATTTGAAACCTTTACCACACATCCACAGTATATGTTCCAAGGTGAGTGTGAAAATGGCTGGTGGAATGGGTATGAATCGTGTTCAAGTCTAGGACAGTACTCTGCTGTAATGTATTATTTGACCTATGTTGAAATATCTGAAGTTCAATAACACAGACGTGATCTCCTGTAGCACAGGACGCCAGTTGAAGTCTCTGGGCCTCTTCAGATGTTGGGAGAATTGAGGCTAGGATGTTGCATTTGATATTTCTCATGCCGTGAGAGACATTACAGCCATTAATATTTTAGACAAGGAAATTGACATACTGACAGCATATTATGCTTGAATTGACGCTTCACTGTAGTGAACAGTTGACAGCTCCATCTGTTGAGCTGTTTTGTATAACAACTCACTTAACAACTGTAAATAAGTACTCACTTAATGAGCTGAAAACGACCGCCATATAAACAAGAGCTCAGCGAAGTTGCGTCGTCTGTTCACATAAGAAAACTGGACAAAAAATGCTGGGAAGGTACAATCTGTCTGTAAACTGAGTAATGAGCAGCGCTTTGCTAGCGCAAGTTGCGTTTCCCGGAAAAACGATGCGTTTGCTGTGTAAGGCGACGAAGAATAAATTTCCCCCAGTAGTGCAAAACACTGTGCGGAGATTTGCGTAGGCTCTCTCCAGATGAGTTTCTCGCGTTAGTATTAATAATAACTCATATCTGCACTTTGTGGAAAACAGACGCCACCCGCTCGTATCTGTGCACGGCGTTGCCAGTGATACGTTAGGCGTACTTGGGAGGGTTGGTTAAACTTTGTGATAAGCCATGCAGTTACTTCTTGTGTTGTTGTGGAATAATACAGATGGGAATAACCTGGCTTGCCCTACAGTTTGCAGACCTTTGATGGGGGGGGGGGGGGGGGGAGAATTGAAGACCACAATGCAGCGACCTACCCTCCCTTGCGCACACACGCTCCATCTCCCATCCAGCTTGTTAGAACTCTTGAACACAGTTTATCCCCTAATACGACGCTACTGCACGTATTCTTGGTACATACACCTGCAGTTATAGAAAAAATGAGTAAGATATCTTTTCTAGAAAATTTAACTGTTCATTTTTTTTACTGGGAATCATTTTCGCTAGAAGCCGCGGTTTTAGTTATTCAAGAAATGCACAAAATAGTGCCATTAAGACGAACTGTACAAAAGTTAGCAACTATTCAAATTTTTCACCTTCTCCACTTTTCTTGCTCGTCTCTGATGGGGTTATTTTGGACATTGATCACAATGTGGGCTGAGGTCTAATAAGAAATCTTTAACGAAGTGAGAGTGAAAAAGTCTTCTAGGATGCTTACCACAGATTTTGGAACGGAACGGAAAGGACAGGTTATTGGCTGTGTAGGAACTGAAAAAGGTTGCAAACACTAAAGGATTCGATTTAAGACCAATTTATTTCCCAGTAGTCCAGAAATATCTTACAAGGGCTTTATATCTTAGCGAAACAATGAATACAACCTTCCACTTTTACGTGTTCGTCCACCTCAGCAGCTCTACCTGAGTTCTATCTTTCGATGTCAGTCGAACAGGCTGTTAATTTATCTCCTGATGCTGCAGAGGACGTTAGGAGAGAAGCATGTCATATGTTGCCGGGGAGGGCTGATAAGCTATTGGTGTATTGTCAACGGAAATACCTGACAGTATGCACTAACGAATCTTTATATGCTAAAATGTCGAACCATAAGACTGTTTAGGAGTCGCATCAGATAGTTACCAACAAACACCCTCTTTAGCCACGAAAATGCCTCTCGCCGTAAGACTTCAACTGCTAGCAGAAACATTATTGCTCAAGGGGCCTCATTAACTGTATATGATGATTTGCAAAATAAGATAAATTTTAGATGAAAGCAATATTCGATGGTGACTAAATTGTAAACATATACAGACAGAAAAAAGCAAATGTAGGTACTAGGAGTTCTGAGCAGTCTGTAGAACTCGCTTAGCCGGCAGTTACTTCCTCGTATTGTGCAAATTAGCAGCCTTTTGTATGGAAGGGAAAAAATTGCTTACAACTAATACTTCCTCTCCCAAGTCTTGGGCAGTCCCTTCGTATTCGGCCGTACTTTCCTCATTTCACCATTAGGCTGTTCAAGGTGAAGAAATTGCTGAAGATGAGAGGCTGACGAAACTTTAAAAGTAGCGCTCTTCTTGTCGACTGAATAATTGCGAAAAAAACCTCTTTGTCATTTAAACATCTAACTTTACAGCCACACTTCACTGACGTTATAGTCACTTACTTGTTAATGGGGTATCGGCCCTTGAAAAGCACAATTCTTCTATCAGTAGCCGTACATTTTACAATACCTGCCTTTGCTTCGAACACCATTAACTTCGTCGATTACTGGCTTTGAACTGTGGAGACACAGACAACTGTGCCTGTGGAAAGAGATCGCTGGACCAATAGTGTACCACCCTACAAAGCACACGTCTCCCATCAGAACGTGAACTGTAATCGATAATGACATTTCCTGTGCTGTCGCAGAGACTCGCTGTTTTGACTTCCTGATCCCCAGTATATCCTTCTTTGTGTGCGTCCTAGAGATATGGTTGGCGACAAGTGATAGAACCATTTGAAACAAAATGAAGGAGGCTGCTTCCTTCGTTTCTGAGTCAGGTCACATTTACAGTGCCATTTTGACCAAACACATAACTAAATACGCTTCTAACAAAAAGAAGTGAAATGCCGAGAGTGGGAGGAAAAACCGAAACTTTCCGGCTTGAGAGGGTATGCGATGCTATTTCAGTATATAAATGTCGTGTGACGAGGGCCTCCCGTCGGGTAGACCGGTCGCCAGGTGCAACTCTTTCGATTTGACGCCACTTCGACGACTTGAGCGGCAATGGGGATGAAATGATTAGGACAACACAACACCCAGTCCCTGAGCGGAAAAAATCTCCTACTCAGCCGGGAATCGAACCCAGGCCCTTAGGATTGACATTCTGTGGCGCTGACAACTCAGCTACCGGGGCGGACGCTATTTCAGTGATTACAAAATAGTGAAATATACGTTCAACGTGATAGTAAGTTCCCACCTATCAGTATGACTTTGCACTCTGATTAGGGTTGCAAAAGGTGTCATAAAGACGTTGTATCGTCTCATGAAGCAAGCTGGTGCACAATTGTTGTAACTGATTCTTGATATCCTGGATATAGGCATGGGACAGTTGACGTCGAAGCTGATTCTACACTTGTTCTGTCGGGACAGATTTGGAGGTCTTTATGACTACAGGACCATCTCATCATCAAGCAGACATTTCATACACACATGCACTCGTTCCACGAGGAATATCCTGTTGAAAAATGGCACCGTAATACGGTCGCATGGAAGGAAACACATGAGGTGCAAGCTGTCCGTCACATACCTGTTCGCCGTTTGTTCACTCAGTCACTACCAGCCATGACTAAATCATACCCGATCGCTCTCCATGCATGACGCCATGAGTAACCAAAACCTTGGAAGAATGGGACCTCCACCAAAGTCGCTACCATATTCACCTACGATGGCCATCTGGGGCTGTGCAGAACCTCGCTCCATCGCTAAGCACAACGCGATACCATTCGTTATCAGTCCATGCTTCCTGGTCCCGATATACTCCAGTGGAAGACTGCAGGAGAGACGCTCAGTAGCTCGGTGCGGGCTTTTGTTGAAGTTTCGAGAACATACCTTCACCGAGGAGTCAAGCGGTATATTGCTCCCTCCTACGTATATCTCACGAAGAGACCATGAGGATAAAATCAGAGAGATTAGAGCCCACACAGAGGCATACCGACAATCCTTCTTTCTACGAACAGTACGAGACTGGAATAGAAGGGAGAACCGATAGCGGTACTCAAGGTACCCTCCGCCACACACCGTCATGTGGCTTGCGGAGTATGGATGTAGATGTAGATACCACTCCAAACGCAGCCGGTGCTAACGGCAGCCTACGCGTGGTCGGTAATTCCCTTGTCTGGCTGCTGCTGATCTCCCACCAGTGCTACAGGATGACAGAACGTTGTAGTGAGTCCATAACTTGTTCTCAGATGGCATGCACTGTAGTGAAGGAGTTACGACGTGCTTGGTGCACGATATTGTGATCTTTCCTTGTGGTCTGGTGTGTTCATAAGGAACCTTGATGAGTTTGCCAACTCTCACGTCCACTTGCAGTCAGTAATCGGGCCACTGTCACATCCGAATGTCCTGCAAATCGGGGTATTGCATAGTTCGACCAGCCGACCAAATGGAGACATGCAATGAGGCCACTTTCTCTGATGCATGTTTGTTTCGGTTCTGGATTTTTGTTTTCAAATTTCCAGCTTGGTTGTGCTCTGAGTACTATGCGAATTAACTTACGAGGTCATCAGTCGCCTAGAACTTAGAACTACTTAAACCTAACTAACCAAACTCGGAGCTTCTTTTCAAATGCCGTTTTCGGGCAGCTAAATGAAATGCGTAAAATGGCTATCATTAGCTTCAACAGAAGCTTCTAAACGCCAAATCATGGCTTGTCTTACTCCCATATTCCAGGTGTTTCCTGTATTTGCTGAAATATTCCTTGAACATGCTGGCAAAGAATATAAACATCCGCAGTATGTCTTCAGTACACTGTTCTTTAAATGCCTTTCCAAAAGAAAACCAGTGAATTTAGCTCAGAAGATAGAGCAGGCCTAGATGTTGCTGCGCCCGACTTCTCCAATTATTTGGAAGACACTGATTTAAAACTGTGACCGGCCGGAGTGGCCGTGCGGTTCTAGGAGCTACAGTCTGGAGCCGAGCGACCGCTACGGTCGCAGGTTCGAATCCTGCCTCGGGCATGGATGTGTGTGATGTCCTTAGGTTAGTTAGGTTTAAGTAGTTCTAAGTTCTAGGCTACTGATGACCTCATAAGTTAATTCGCATAGTACTCAGAGCCATTTGAACCATTTAAAACTGTTTCTGCTCGCAGAGCAAAACGAGACGACGCCACTTATGTTCTGCCATAAGTGTAGTGGAACGTGCTTCAGCAAAACATTCAAATGTTCGATTAAGAATTCACTACATGATACTCTAATCGGAGTTTCATAGAAAATGAAATGTTCATTTAATCTTCGTCCACTTACGCCAACCCATAGATTAATGCTAAACTAATGTTAATGGCTTGTATCCAAACCAGCAAAAGAATTTTCATCTGCCAATACAAGGATTTTTGTGAAAATTCTGCACTCCATTCTTAATAAACTTTGCTTTTTCAGTGAGTATTATGGCATCCAAAAAGTGTTGGTCCTAATCACACATTCCCACTAGCAAAGTAAAAAAGCCTTTCTGGATCGAAAATCTCTTTCAGTAAACCTTAGAACTCTGTGAATATGGTATGGGTAAAGGAGTTGGCCTCGTAACACTTTCCACACTGTCACTGACTCACGTTCTCAGTTTCTGCTGATTCTCTGGAACTGCTGCCTTTATTGTCTACAATATGATTGTACTCGATCTTCTAAATCAGGTGTTCGTAGTATTACTACAGAAGACCAATGAAATGACCGTTTCTCAAAAGCGCCTAACTTCAGAAAGCATTCATGTATTCTTTGAAAGGTCTTGATTGTTAGGTAAATGTGTGTGAGGAAATCTTTCTGCATACACACCCATGGCTTCAGACCCGTTGCAATTTGGAAGTCCATAGATCAGGTGCGTGCCAATCATGCGCTGATTAAAATACATTTTAGCTAGATATGTGCAGTACACTCGTTCAATAAGAATACGGTCGAACAGGCGTCAAGCTCGTGACTGGCAGTCAGACACGTCACTGCCCACCTGAGGTCAGAAACGGACTCTTCTTTGGTGCCGACCTTCTCGGAAATATCCGATTCGACACCTGTTTGCTTCAGAATCTCCAGTACACACTGAACATGAATCCAGTAAGATGTGTAGAGTAAGTTTCCAATACCGTGTCATCGGTTCTAAAAGATTTGTGTATCTAGAAGTACAGTGGCAGCTAAGATGCTCTTAAGAAGGCTGTGACCCAACACTTCCCAAAACAAACATCATCTGAAAAGAAATAAATACCTGTAGAGCCAAGCTGGATATATGAAAACACAAAAACAGAGACGAAACAAGCGTGTAACAGTAAAAAAGTGTGCAAATAAGAAAATAAAAAATGCAAATATGAACTTTCTGATTCTATTTTTAAGTCCGCTATCCATCTGCAGAGGTTAGAGGTTTCCCACATATTAGTTAACACACTGTTTACTCTACAAGGCCCGCTGACAGCATTAAACATGAACAAAGTAACGCAGTGTCGTTGCCGTTCTACCTGCCACAGAGAATTGCAACTCTACATACCCGGCAATGGTGTGTGCGTGTACGAAGTTACATTGACATCCAGCCGTCTCCCGTGCTTCACGAGTTGTTTCGTCAGGAATTGTAAAACGAAGTATTTTGTAACACCTAACTATGCAGTAGCGTCTATTGCTTCTTCCATCTGTATTCCTTGAAATATTGCGAGTTTCAAACTATACTGTGGTAGACTTTTCCTGTTGTGGGTTATCAGATTCAGATGCTTAACAATATTTTGAGGATGAAACAGGTATCTACAGTGTCATTCTGGACGTTTTTAAAACATACAGCACGAATATGTTTCAACATGTATAATTTAGAGCTTGGCCTGAAGTACGGCATCTGGGAAATAGTAATTTCCAACTATACCGCACTGTTCAGCTTGTTTGTGCAAATATTACTACACAGCAGCAACGGTTCAGTTGCCAGAGTCTTTTTTCAGTAAACATTCTCGCTAGGAGAAAAGGGCTATTCGAAGAAAAGCAAGACATACACATATAGGTTTAACTTCAAATGAAAGTAAATGATTTAAGTAAATGCGCGCGCATGGACACGCACCACGCACTCACGCATGCACGAAACATCCATTTCATTTCACGAGTAATTTATCCTAGACCATACGCACCAAATGGTATCTGTTTAGCAGATAATAGGGAAGAGGCAAGCACTATCTTCACTGGACTTTCGATCACAAAAATACTCAAAATGCTGGAATTTGTCCTTACACAACGCACTCGTCGACCTATGAATAAAGCGAAAAGCCTGTTGGCTTCAAATAGCTCCTAAAACCAGCAACACATTGCAGCACTACATAGGAGTTGGACGTTCCTGTCCCAAATTGGTCAGGAAGCAAATTAGTGGGACACGTGGCGATGCAGTGACCGGTTGAACATGATCACTCTACTATAAGCAATTTGCAGTTTCGACTTTCGAGATGAGAGGACCTACTCCGTTTCCAATTCGATTTTTTTTATTACCTACGAAATTTTCTCTAAAGACTCAAAAAAATATGTAGTTTTCCTATCGCATCATCTAAGTTTTAGTTGGACAAGAAAATCAATACTCGATCATTGAGCCCAACGTGCTTCTATACTATCCTAACTAGTAGCACCGTAGTGACCCTGTCGTTGACGCGTCATTAAGCGACAGCGGAACTGGAAGGTGTAGAATGGACCGAGCACTACGTTCGAGGCAGTGTACGCGCGATGTCTCGTAGCACAACTGCGGCCTGGCCTTCGTGGAGACTTAGCCCGTCCGTTCCTCTGGGCAACTCGGCTGCCGCATCTTCAGGTTTCTGCGCAGGACACCTCGGTTCCAGTTCCGCGAGTGCGAGAAAAACCATGCCGACTGTACCAGCTGCGGCTGCTACTCGAGCCGTGCTAGGAGCTACCGGCGCTCGAGTTCGCTGAGCGCCGCCTTCTAAGGGCGGACGGTGCCTTTGACCGGCCGGGCCAGGCTGGGGCTCAACCGGTTAGGAGCTGCAGCTGCAGCGCGAGGCGCCTGCTGCGGTCGGCGGAAGGATAGCGGGCTGCAGCGTTACGGAGACGGACTCTGGACGCGAGTGAAGCAAGGATCTCGCTCCTTCCAACAAGTCCGAAGCGAAATTTTTGTGGCATATTTCTCTAAACTCTCAAGGATCACAAGAGTCATGCAGTAGGGATGATGGATGGTCTCTCCACACTCTTGTTCAGCAGCGCACGAGAGATAGCAAAGTCGCGATATGACGAATGAGAAAAGGAATCTTGTTCAGACAATCGAGGATCTGGTCAGAGGAGGACGGAGATAGATTGCGTGAGAAGAAAAAAAGAGTTCTTTACATAACGAAATTCGCCATTACAATATTGTAATCAAGCCTAGTATCTCTGTATGAAACTGAATGCTTGACATAACACGAAAATCCTGTGCTTTCCAACGTTGAACAGGAACGTGTTCCTGTGCATTATTATTCCATAAAATATCAAAAATGTGAAAAAAATCCACATACTCACATATGCAGCAGAATTTAGATAAAATTTACAAACGCAGATATCTCTCCTACTGTCATATAAGGCACGTGGACATAGCGCCGGAGAGTGGATGTATCTTTAACAGCGTTCATCTAACTACAGGCGTTAATAAAACATCAAGTAAAACCTGTTACCTGCCAGGTAAATGTCAGGAAGTCTTGAAAAAAATTCGAGCACTACCAAACGTTCAGAATGTCTCCTCCTTTGAGACGGCTCGAGTTGAGAGTCCGTTGTGCACGATATACACAGTACGACGTGCAGCAAGAAGGTGAAAAAAATATGGGTACAGAGGAAAATAAAGTGCCACGATGGTAGGACTTCCTTGTTGTCCCTGTTTTGCAGAGCAAGTGAAAAAATTACATATTCGCTGGTATCTGCGTGATCTGGTTGGAACCCCAGCGTGTCATTATACTGTTCCATTATAACCATCCACTGGGTATTGTTTGTCATCGACGCCCCATTAGTAGGAGAATTAATAAAAGACCGTTGCCGTCTACTGGTGTAACTATTGAGAGAAGGTTTTGTGACTTTTTCGAAACTCGTGATACAAACATATTGTTGGCAAATGTAGTAGCTGAAACCCCAGTCTCGAGAATTATCGTGACTGTACCAATGTAGTAATGCTATAGTTGTTGTAGCGGTAATGACCTCTATTGAGTAACAGATAGCGAGTGCGTAGTTAAGGAGACAAGCCAGAACAAGGTTTCTAATATTGCCAAGTGGCTCGTTACTGAGACGTTCTGTGCAAAACATTCATGTTGGGCTCTATTGCGGGTTCATTGAAATTAGGAATCTTGCCGGATGCAGGTTTGAGCCCGCTACTACAGCTGGTTCACCAGCCCACTGTCTGTGACGCGGCGAGCCTTGGCGTCTGAAAGTCACGGCCACAAAATATGACTTCGACGTCGTGCAATACATGATGCTATGCGTCAGTGGATTCAGAGATTCCACTCATCTAGAATGCTGTGCCGCTGATTCCGTCAGTGTGTGCTTGATTTGTATATTTGGGAATTAAGAGACTATCTAAAGCTATTTTGTTGTTGTTATTGCTGTCACGTGGATTGTTCTTATCATAAAAAATTTGCAGTGTGGATACTAGTTGCAGATAAAACTAAAGCTTACTATATTGAAGCATTCGAGCTCAAACATCCAGCGAAACCGGAGCCCTTCGGCCCCTACGTCTGATTTTAAAAATTTTCATCGCATATTGACCATTAAAAGTTTCGGGTTTGCAGCAGGTCATTGTTTACTACATACTCCACGATATTTCGACAAGGTATCTTCTTGTCACTTTCGGATGGGCCATCGAAGACCGACGAAGGCTGTGTCCATCTCGCGATTTATTAGGGCGCTGTGTGTGTTAAACATGTGCGTTAAGATAGTGGTGACAGTCAAATACGCCCGGCAGAAAATCTGACGGAACTGTGATAGCGTGTAGCAGTTTTATAACACGTGGAACGCACTGATTTTTACGATGTACTCCAGACGAAGACGACAGTACGCTGATGGCCACATTGAGCGGCAACCCAGCAACAGTCCAATTCAACTATCTCGACAACGGCGCCTCTCAGGGTCTGGTAGTGTGGTCGGTCTGTGACCGCGATATTATCGCACCCGCGGAAGACAGCGCGCTAATAAATTGCGGGACTGGGAAGCCTTAGTTTTCGATGGCTTCTCTGGGGTTGACCGGCTGGTGCCCAATCGAAATATTGTAGTGTGTGTAGTAAACAACGACCGGCTGCAAACTCGAAACTTCGTTAAATGCAACTACGTATTTATTCGAAATTATAATAAAGGAAGAGAAATACTAGCGTATGCAGAGAGAGGCCGACCTTAACGCAGATGAGGCGACAGTCTCGTTCGGCGGTCTGAGAAAGCGGCGGGGTGGCGAGGCGCCTCAACCCGGTACTTCCGGACGGCATCGCATCGGCGAATGTCGTTCAGCTACACGGGCAGGCCGGGCAATGTGGACCGAGTGTCGTGCGTGACTTTAACTTTGCTACGCAGTCTACATTTCAGTCATACGTAAAAAAGCAATCGTCGTGGCCTCGTGTATTAACTTAAACGTCTTTTGTAATCTGCCAGTGCCAAATCCCTCTCCTTGTTCAGACACTCTTTTGCTGAATTTTCTTCGATAAATAGTATCACCATGCCTTCTTACGTTGCGCCAGAGGTTGTTCTTCGGCTGGATATGTGGGTAGGTGTATGAAGGGAATTTACTGAACTAGCTGTTATGTCCACAGAAGACTCCCGAAAGGGCCGTTGTGAGACATGTTAGCACGGATCATAGCCACAAGACTGTATGATATCGTAGACTAGAGAGCGACATAAACTGGATTCGGCCGAACGTTGGTGGCCAATGCATTGGCGTTCGCCTTCTCATCGGCGTTCACCAAACAAAGGGCTTGGGGCTAAGAGATTTGGCCGTGTGGAATCGCAGTTGGCTCTGATAACTTGGGAATATTGCTCCCGTTTTCTTATAAAGTAGCGTTTTAATTAAAATTTCACCGGCCAATATTATGAGGGAAGTAGAGGATTTAGCAGTCGTCGCATATGTAGCATTTATTTTAGTGCAAGAACCTGATCATCAGAAAAACAATAAGAAACTACTCTGATGTACGACCTCTCTTTTAAAATGTAGAGAGCAGTGTGGTGGAACGAAATTAATTTCTACATTAAAGCTACACCGTAATTTTTTTCCTAATGGAAGATAAAGATTTCGAATTGTTGTTCAGTTATGTAGGCCCTAAAATTTCCAAAGATAATTCCTCTTTTCAGTAGTTCTGTACCTACAGCAGAAAGCTTAGTCACTTCACTTTAGTTAGTTTCTCTTAATTTACTGCGAAAAAAATGTCAGAAAGACACTATTTTCATTTTCACATCGTTCATACCACTTTCTAATTGCAGAGTTATTTCCCTCCATGCGTTTAGTCTTTTAGTTGGTTTTTATAATCCCAGTTCGTAGGGGTCCATAAACATTCCCATTTACGATAAAACTGTATCTTTAGCAGAGTTTCCAGGCGCCTTAAAAAGGCCCTAAAAGGGTCATAATTTTAAAAATCCTTTGTAGGGGCTCCTAGAAACGCCATAGTTCAAAGTTTAGGCCCCTAAAAATGCTATAAAAGCCTTACAACAACCAGGAAGGAAAACAAAAGGTTACAACACATACAGAATTTGGCAGTGGAAAGAAGGCAGGTGCATACCGTGTGGAGAAATTGGATGTACGGACGGTCACAGTGAAAGGGCCAATGCTAGCAACCTATGAATGCGCGCACTTCGTACCATGCAGCAGCTACGATATATTGTACTCAAGGATTCATGCACGCATTATATACGGCGGTATCGAACATTTTTGTAGAAAAAAATGTGAAATTAAGGCTGTTGTAATTCAACAATCTCAAGCCGAGCTTGGGAAGTGGCTGCAATGAGAAACAGAGGACATACGACACGAAGGTCAGCGAAACACGGCGACATTACACGAGGATCGAGCCGTCTTCTTTCCGTAATCAAACTGTAGAGGGATTGCCTGATTCAACGCCCTACGGTCGCAGGTTCGAATCCTGCCTCGGGCATGGGTGTGTGTGATGTCCTTAGGTTAGTTAGGTTTAAGTAGTTCTAAGTTCTAGGGGACTTATGACCTAAGATGTTGAGTCCCATAGTGCTCAGAGCCATTTGAACCATTTTTTTGATTCAACGCCGAACTGCTGGAGAGCGTGACGTTGCATTCCTTCTGCCCATTCGCTGTGGTTTTCTGCCTGTTACAGCTGCTCCTTCTAGATTTGGATAAGTAAGGGGTGGGGGCGTGTCGTCATCGATATTCAACAGATTTTCTGTGTGATGAGAAGAACATATGTTGGACTGAACAATGCATTGCCTTTCGTTCAGTCTTTATCGTCAGTACCCTTTGGGCTAGTGATTTTCTAGTTGTTTGACGCGGATGTTGTTGAGTGCTACTGCTCAGTAGTGAAAATATAAAAGTTCCTTAATGGGCAAATGTGTCTCTAATCTTGTTTGGGGTCAGTAGTGAGGAACATTGGGTAGTTACGCGAGAACCAGTCCAGACATCCTTTGCGTAGGAGATCGAATACGCCACGAGGATTAGCGCCTATTCTGTATTGGTAGTAGCTGCCACGTACACTGAAGCGCCAAAGAAACTGGTATACGCATGCGTATTCAAATACAGAGGTATGTAAACAAGCAGAACATGGCGCTGCGTTCTGCAACGCCTGTATAAGACAAGTGTCTGGCGCGGTTGTTAGATCGGTTACTATTGCTACAATAACAGGTTATCAAGATTTAAGTGAGTTTGAACGTGGTGTTATAGTTGGCGCATGACCGATGGGATACAGCATCTCCGAAGTGGCTATGAATTGGGTATTTTCCCGTACGACCATTTCACGGGTGTACCGCGACTATCAAGAATACGGTAAAACATCGAATCTCCGACATCGCTGCGGTTGGAAAAATATTCTGCAAGAACGGGACCAACGACGACTGAACAGAATCGTTCAACGTGACAGAAGTGCAACCCTTCCACAAATTGCCGCAGATTTCAATGTTGGGCCATCAGCAAGTGTCAGCATGCGAACCATTCAACGGAACATCATCGATATGGGCTTTTGGAGCCGAAGACCCACTCGTGTACCCTTGATGACTGCACGACATAAAGCCTTAAGCCTCGCCTGGGCCCGTCAACACCCACATTGGACTATTGATGATTGGAAACATGTTGCCCCGTCGGTCGAGTCTCGTTTTAAATTGTATCGAGCGGATGAACGTGTACGGGTATGAAGACAGCCTCATGAATCTATGGACCTTGCATGTCAGCAGGGGACTGTTAAAGCTGGTGGAGACTCTGTAATGGTGTGGGGCGTGTGCGGTTGGAGTGATATGGAATAACTGATACGTCTACATACGACTCTGACGTAAGAATCCTGTCTGATCATCTGCATCCATTCATGTCCATTGTGCATTCCGATGGACTTGGAAAATTCCAGCAGGACAAATGCGACACCGCACACGCCCAGAATCGCTACAAACTGGCTCCAGGAACACTCTTCTGAGGTTAAACACTTCCGCTGGCCACCAAACTCCCCAGACATGAGCATTATTCAGCATATCTGGGATGCCTTGCAACGGGCTGTTCAAGAGAGATCTCCAACCCTCGTGCTATTACGGATTTATGGACAGCCCTGTAGAATGCATGGTATCAGTTCCCTGAAGCATTACTTCAGACATTAGTCGAGTCCAAGCCATGTCGTGTTGCGGCACTTCTGCATGCTCGCGGGGGCGCTACACGGTATTAGGTAGGCGTACCAGTTTCTTTGGCTCTTCAGTGTAGTACGCTAGAGGCGCTACGGGTTATATGGCAACTACAGCCAAGAAAGAATGGACGTTAACGCCCATGGCGTCTTCGTGCTCCATCTATGCATGACGTCGGACAGAATCTCGCGCACACAGCATTCCTCTATTTACTGTCTTTAGCTAAGAAACGATTAATTCAGGAATTAGATTACGCCCTCTGTTGAGTCGTTTGTAGAAGTTAGCGCCGTTGCGTGCCCATAATGGATAAATGTGTTTTTAATCGTCTTTTGTTACGAAAATATGAATTCAAGAATCTGATTACACCATCAGATGATAAATTCTAAGCAAATTGCACTGTTTGCAAGTTTGTAGAAGTTAGCGCCGTTGCGTGCCCATAATGGATAAATGTGTGCTTAATCGTCTTTTGTTACGAAAATATGAATTCAAGAATCTGATTACACCATCAGATGATAAATTCTAAGCAAATTGCACTGTTTGCAACAAAGATTTTGCGCTTGGAAAGACTGGAGAATCGTCCTTAAAACTACATATGAGCAGTAACTACATTTTCCATCGTTTTTCTGTATGTATTTTATTATGGTGAATAATGCTTACAGCCGAATAAGTTTCTGATAAAAAAATTAATGCAGAACACCGCATCAAATCCGGAATTACTCCGTGCTCACCTATTGTGAACTTCAGGTAATTCTGAATTAAGAAGAGAGAAACCAAAGTATCATTTCAGTTTGTGACTATCAACAGCATAGGTGTTTCCGCAGACAACGAGGTTCTCGACATTTCCCGCTCACGGCATCGCGCATCAATTTGTTGGTGCTAGCTTGTTCACACTCGATCGTAAGTGACAACATTTTTGCAATATGTGACGTGAAAGAACAACAAACGGAAAGTAAGGGATATCATTTCCGTTTTTATTTAAAATCCCTACCTCTATAGTTTCTTGCTCGCGCAAGCTATTATTCCGGATCTCGTTCCTTGCGCCGGTCGCCCTGTTATAAAAAAAGTCTGTATATTTAAAGATGTCATTTATATTCTTTCTGGAAGATGCTAATTTCTCTTCCACAGTTTTATGCCAGGAAGACTAAATAGAAATATTCTTTGTCATTGTTCTCGTTAATTCAAGAACGTAAACGAACTAGCAAGCAATCGACTTGCACCACTGCAAGCGAAATATCTCGAACAATCACATTATGAGATACCATAAAAACTTTTAATTTTGGTATACGATGATTTTTTTCTCAGATTCTGTAAACCACTATGACTTTGTGGCTAGATGCAAGATGCAGTTGCTCTAAACCTTTATAATGCTGGAACAGCACCTGCACCCATCGTCACGAAGCTTCGCGCAGTCATTCGATACACGCAAATGTAACCTGCCATTACCGGCTAATGTTGCGAATATTCGGACTGCGTATCAGCTATCGACGTGCAGGCGATAATTTAGTGGCTTAGCACATTAAATATTCTGCTGCGCGGACAGAATAGCGTTGCTTATTTCTGCTGTTGTTCTCGGACTGATTGCACGTTCTGACTAAATGAAAAGGAGTTATTTTACTACATTCGTACATGCATGAAATAATTGTTAGCACACTTGTAGAAGTAAAGAAACTGGACAAAAGTCTGGAATTTGTATTGCGGCCATCTTGGATAATAGTGGGATAAAATTACGAAGCTGCTGATGTGACCACCGCATTAGCGCGCTTCTTAGCAAGCAAAAATGCTGTTTCGGCATTGCCTCGTCACGATAGACGCAGGTGGGGCCCCAGCATTAGAATTGCTTTGTCCAATGGGTATGCGTTAAGGGTTCAAAACTGCTTGTTTTGAGCCATAATTTTAAGCATCGGAAGTTATTGAGTACTTTCGATACATCGGGTGCATTTGAACGGCAGAATTTGATGCCAAGTTATTGAGTCAGGAAAACTGTGAAATAGGGCACAAATCGTTTGACTCTTAAGCGGCGGACACAATATGACCAATTGGCAGCAAGAATAATACTGGAGCCAAGAAGAATACAGTTGAACTGCGATCCTCGCAAATCAAACTGGAAACTTGCGTCGTAAAAATTTATGTTCGGTGGTGGGCCGTAAGTCTCGTTGCATTCAAGTATGAATCGTACCAAATCTAATTTATTAATTCAGCAGTGTACTACAGAGGGCATTGTAGTGTGTGATGATGTACCGTACTACAGAAATTTGATCTAATAGTCGGACTGTATAATCTCTCAGGAAGAGCCTTGATAGTAAATGCGTACCCAACTTTAACTTTCCTTCCATGAAATTGCGTATACATACTATAGCTAATAATAATATTTTTATTTTCTTTTTTAAGTAAGAGGCATATGATTATAATGATGGCCACAGAAACTGTTACTGTGAACTTAAAATTATTTTTAACCAATAAAATAAAGAACTAACTAAAACACACAATTCTTTAGTTTCCAAACAAAAAGAAAAAAATCAATAAGCAGTAGAACAAGTGGCTACTCAATCAAAACACGTTTTTAAAAATTCGGTGTTAGATGCCGAAATAATATGAGGAGTAAAATAAGTGGCTAACAATTTTTCCTACAGTTCTTGTAAGTATATCAGTAATGTTTTTCAGCAATGTTTCCAGACAGCTACATTGCAAAATCTTTTTCGTGTGGACCAGCTAGGTGTACATACTTGGTCAGCTTTGTGGTAGCACCATATTTCGTGAATATACTGTATGATAAAATTAATAATGCGGATAGTTTCACACTGTGCTTTGATGAAGCATTAAGTAAGTCTTTACAGGACAAATAGATTTACACATAAAGTAGTAACACGATACCGGTCTTCAGCTTTCCTTGGTCTCGGTGTTGCCGAAGATGCTATGAAAGCAATTTATGATCTAACAAACTCGATTTACGAAATTTAATTCAGATTTCAGTGGATGGCCCAGCTGTTAATTGGAAACTATTCGGTATGATTCAAGGAAATTTTAATCAGGAGCTATAAAAAGGTGCTTAATTTAGGTAGCTGTGGCCTGCATGAGATAAATAAACAAAGTGGCAGCATGGAATTTAGATGCTTTGTTTACATTACTTTACTGGCTGTTCAAAGATTCTCCCTCACGTAGGGAGGATTTCTTAAAAATTTCAGCCAATAAGAAAATGCCATGTAGTTTTGTAGTCATACGTAGCTAGAAAATATTCCGGCAGCTGAAAAGACATTAGGGATATGGCAGAATGTGAAATATTTTGTTTCCTGTGTGGCAAAAAATCAATTTAACAAACCAGGTTTAAAATCTTGTGAGACATTAGAATAAGCTACCAAAGATAATTTGATATATGTGAAACTTAATTTTTTCTTATCTGTTGCCAGAATATTAACCCCATTCGTACAAAAGTATCAAAGCAGTAATACAATGTTGCCTTTTTCTGCTGAGGATCTAAGAAGGTTTGTTCTTGACCTTTTTATAAATTTTAATATAATAAAAAAGAACGCACGGACAAACTGATCTTTGCAAACTAACTATCAAATTTTGATTTGGAAGATAAATCTAAGCATACAGAAATTCATAAAAGTAGTTAGGCATTTTAGGAAACTTATAGCAAAAAACTTACTTTTTGAGAAAAAAGTCTCGGAGAAAGATACCTTTAATTTAAGACCTGATGGTTATAATGTTTTGATTTCAATATTTAAAAACTTACTAGAAAACTCTCCAATTAACTACTACTGGTTCGTAACTTATCTTCCTTAGATCCAAGGCAAATGGCATTAATTTACTTTGTTACGGTAAAATGAAAGAAACTTTAAGAAGGCTAAAGTTATTAGAGATCATGAGTGTGAAGCGCTACTGATAAATGACAATAAAATTCTAGTGAGCAAGTATCAGCTAACTATAATCTCTTTTAATGTTTTCAGTCCATTAGAGGAAAGACTTGATTTTTAAGTAAGTTCTTGACTCCAAATTTTTCAAAGCTACACAATTTCATTAAAAAGTTATTGATTTTATCTCGTTAACAAATTAATAGAAGTGGAGAAGATGAAAAGTGAAACATTTATTGCCCAAAGAGTAGTAACTCATCACCTAAAACATACTGGGCGATTAGATAAGTGAGCAAGGAACTTCGTTTATCTGCTACTGATGCCAGGCAAAAATATACAACGTATCTTGAAGAACAAAAAACTGAAGACAAACTGAAATGCAAGGTTCTAAAGGAAAAGCATTGGTGGATGAAATAGAACAACTGAAAACCAGAAAGAGGAGATAGGCGCTAAAGTCTGGAGCCGCGCGACCGCTACGGTCGCAGGTTCGAATCCTGCCTCGGGCATGGATGTGTGTGATGTCCTTAGGTTAGTTAGGTTTAAGTAGTTCTAAGTTCTAGGAGACTGATGACCTCGGAAGTTAAGTCCCATAGTACTCAGAGCCAATGTTTGTTTAGATAGTGGTATAATGTGAGTATAAAATAATATGTGCTTATTAAATACATATTTTAAAGTGGTTCATAATGCCTTTTAATTGGTTTTCTAAATAAAAACAATTATGTGGAACTACTGAATATTTTATTTTATCTTAAATTGGTAGCTTCAGTTTTCAAAAATTTTCTCTTCAACACACATGTGTTCACAGGCCCTGAAAAGTCCGTAATTTTCAGATCAGGAAAAGAATGGGAATCCTGTGTAACACATTGACTGCCACGTGAGCCCATGGTGGCTCACAGTTACACGGGTTGTGACGCCACGTGAACCGTATTTGGTTCACGTATACATTGTACTGTAGGCCGCGTGGGCCATAACTGGCTCATATGCAGAGTTGTGTTTAGAGGCCTCGTGAGCCTCATAGGGCTGACATATAATGCGTTTCAACTTGGAGTTAAAAAGTAGTGGCTGCACTGAACACTCCCATGTTCGCAGCACTCAATATTTTTAAAACTAGTAGCCATGGTGATACCTAACTTCGGCGTACGGTTAAATGGCACAGAAAGATCATTTTTGAAATCCTTTTTGGAACATGTTTGTAAATGCTAAAGTGCTGTACAACTTGGCAAACAAAGGATCAAAGTCTCGCAAACAAATAACTCCTTTCAGGGGACGCTTGACCGTATTGCTGTTGAATGCCAATGATCCACAACCACGAGTAACACTACAACTTTTCCACGAAGATTTTAGCCTTCGCCTTGTGACAGCAGAGGGACCAAAACAGAGCAGTCAAAGATGATGTTCGGGCTGTTATAACCGCCTGCGAAGAACAGAAGAAAGAAAGAATGTTGCTAAGAAAGTCTAGAGGGTGTGCACTAAAAGCAATAAATGCGACAATTTTATGTGCAACGAGTGTTTTAGTGACATAGACAGTGCTGTGTTGAAGTAAAATATTCTAAGATCTTCGTTCATGAACGTATCAAACCAAGTAAAAAAATTGTAAATAATATTATATGTAGCTAATATAATCAAATAAACTAAGCGTTTGAATCATTTCTTGAAAAACGATTTTTTTATACCTATGTGGTTTTAAATCGTGTGAGCCACATGTGGCTCATGTCGAGCCACATGTGGCTCATGTGGCCACAGATTATAACTGTGTTAAAATGATGTTGTTGTTGTTGTTGGACCACGTGAGCCATATATGACTCACGCTTGTTGTCAGTCCAGTTGAGTCATAAAGTGATTTCTATATGTTTAAAAGAAGACATCTGATGCAAAAAATCAATTTGGCTTCAGAAGTAATATTCGTGATTTCAATGTGGAGTAGAAACGCATAATCCAAATTTCATCATGGCAGACAGTGTGTTAATGCTCTCTCCATATATCATTAGCGAGAGCAGGCGTTGGCTGCAAGGCCGCAAGTTGTATTCAGTACGTTTTATTGACTGCTTTCGCTGTTTAACGGTCAACTACTTTAAACTGTAAATTCCAGAATTTCTGATGATGCTCTTGGTAAATAGAAGAGCAGAACCGGTCAGTAAAACATAGTAAGTGTGGCTTGTGACTGTCCTGAAAAACTTAAAATACACACCCGTTCTAGAGAGACAACAAATAGCTACTGAACCAACCAACCAACGAACATTCGACCCGGCGTCGGCACCAGGGGAGATGGGTCCCAACGCCAAGCAACTGTCAACGCTTTGATGTTACCGCCAGCAGACTGAACGGCAACCAAGGCCAAGCACTTCGTTGGGTCCGATTTGCCGCCTGAACACGCTAAGGAAATCTCAGCCAACGAAGCGGTTGGCTGTCGTTCTTTTGCATAGTGTGTACGCACCTTAGTACTATGCCGTCGCAGTCTCTCCCCCCCCCCCCCTTCCTCTCTCTCTCTCTCTCTCTCTCTCTCTCTCTCTCTCTCTCTCTCTCTCTCTCTCTCTCTCTCTCCATTTTTCAATCCCTCGATTGGAGGACGCGAGTTTTACAAGAGCTACTTCATTATTTTTGCATTATCAGCACAGTTGCAACTGCAGCGACCAGTAGCACTCGGTGCATACTGAGGTGCGCGGCGCTGGCTTCCTCACCGCTGCCCGCTGCCTTCAGCTCGCGGTTCACTGGCGCGGAAATCCGCCCCGGCCGCTCACAGCTCGCCGCTGACCTGTCTTCAGACTGCAGTCCAGCGGCTCGGCGGGCGCCTCCCGACTTCTGCAGTCTTGCCTCTCGTTAGCCACTGAACTACATCGAGCTGCAGAGGTGAAGAAAATGAAGTTTGTTGCCAGCGGAAAAAAAAGGTTCAGTGAAATACAGGAAGAGCCTAAAGCGAAAAGCGAAGAATCAACGGAACAAGATAACAGCGTGGAGCCAAATACAAAACTCGATTAGTTCAAATTAGTCTTTGTTAGTATTTGGAGATATACTGGTTCTCTTCTCTAATTTCTCACTTTTTCGTCTTTGACCGAATTGCTTCACTGAAAGAACTCTTGTTTTATGCTGCATATTGAAGCCCGTTCTTTAGATTTTAATATTGCTGCACCGTCTGGCTTGGTGGGCCCACAATCTGGCAGTTGTGCTTTCTCCCGCCTGTCGCCACACCAGATGTGATTTGTTTAGATTTCGTCCATACTTTCTGTAAATTTTGCTCCGAATACCTGCAGGGCATAGTTCGAAAGTATTAACCGAGTACTTAAAAAACATTAGTTTTTCTGTTCCTAGTAAGTTACTTCTATGTAATTTTTATTTTTAAGAGAAGTTTGTACACATTCATAAAGCAGATCTTTCACAACTGCATGTTGTTAAAGTTTATGAGCTAAGAGAAGAATTGGTAGAGGGCAGATGTACAGCAATCAGATTTCTGTGTTTACCACTGTATCTGTGATGTTCAAGTGCTAGTCGATTCCTAAGATATACGGACACAATTGTAGAGCTCAAAAGCGTGGCATGAAGTTATAACTGAATCTATGAACTGATCCATAAAATTTATTGTGAAGTATTACATGGTACAACATTCTTCGTGTTAGATGAACTGGTTTATCATGTCTCTTCAGCGCCAAGAAGTTAACTCCCGTCGCGTTCAAACGTTTTAAGTTGTTCCTCGGTTGTGAGCGTCGATGAAACGAGTCTGCGAGAGAAACATGCGGCTTACATTTCCAGTTCCGTACGGTCAGAAAGGTTAGTCTGTATCCCTATGACACAAGCTTCATTTTAGTTCGTTGTGATTAGTTTGACTTCTCATCTGATACGTGTGTGTATAAACACCTAAAGTCACCGTTGGTCGGATTCCAAACGACACAGTAACACCTCACCCTCAGTAACCAGATGGGTGAGAGGGTACCTAAAAGACGATCGCATCATTTTGTAACATCCACGTTGTCGATGTAACGTCGTAGTGTCATGAAACGTCCTTGTACTTCTGAGATATGTGCTTCCATCTGCCTACCTTCTTAACGGGGTTCTTCACGAAATAGAGCAGATTATTGAACTAGCAATTGTTCGTGAACTACAGAAATAATTCTGATGGAAGTTTGCAGAACGCAGCGGCCTTCACTTGTCCGATCTGGGTCGTATTCCAGTCAATTACGAGGAGCGAAGTTAGACAGTATGGTTTCATCCTCAGGCTTACTGCACTTTGAGTATGTGCAAAGTTTGTGTATAATTAAGAATTTTCTTGTGTCTTAGTTTCCAATAAGATCTTCAGTATTGGAAAAATAATAAAAAATCAGAAAGCTCTAAAGACAAAGCTTAAAAATTCGAAGATATTTTTTTGAAGACTGAATGTACTCATAAACAAGGCATATATTTACCGACACATCTGTTTATATAACTTTGATAAGGCGCGTAGTATGGAAAATTGATGTTCGTCCACTTTGCCGAATACTTAATGACGCGCTTTCAACACAAAATGAAATTTGTGTTAATAATTCTAAAATGTGTAGGCCACGGAATTGATGTAATTGTTTCTTTTTTATTTTTCATTGCTCTGATATACAACAGTGTATACGTGCGCATCTGCCTTTATTTTATTATTATTCCTTTTTGTGATCAGTACCGGCGATGACAAAACCGTTATGTGCGAAGCGCAGTCCCTCTGTCAGGACGGGGAAAGAAGTTTCCTTGTGTATTATCTTCACGGTGTAACACTGGCGGTCACAAGTTTTAACGTTTAAGTGATGCTCGTTTAACTAATGCATAATGTGCTCCATGGAATTAGAACACGTATTGATCCCGATATTTCATTGTATGGTACATGCGTTAGAATCTAAGCGTAGCGAATTGTTTGTCGGGCCCTTTTAGTTACGTCCACACGCCTCTCACTGGCGAACGATGCGCGAATCAGTCGTGCAGCCAATGTACCTCCCTGTGTACGCTTACAGCGCCCCGCCGGTGGTACTTAAGTTTTGGAAGACAGTCCACCAAGAGGCCATGAGGGTGCCCGTATTCTTCATGCGCAATTCCAGTTCGCCGGGTTTCACTCTTATTCAGCATGCCTAGGGCGCCAGAGAGCAAGACGGGCGCGCCTTGGATTCACCTCCGATCAGTCTTGGGGAGAAAAAGGCGAAGGTTGAGAAGTCTGTGGTCAGAACGGCTCTTGCAACTATCTCGAGGAGCGCACACCACGGCGAGGCGAAATGAGGAGAGGGTGCTAGACGTTGCTAGCAGTGACTCGTTCGTCTGCTCGCGAGTGCGCTTTGTGAGAACGGTCTTAGGCATTCGTGATGAATATTTGTGTGAAGTAGCGGCCGCTATTTTCTTCAGCACGTCGATACTTCTGTTACCATTCATTACATCGATGACGCACGCCAAGCCGTACATCGATCACGCACGCCAAGCCGCCAGGGAGTTAGGTAAGTAGCCAAAGCGTAGCTCGTGCTTACCGTCGTCCAGTGGCCGGCCGAGGCGCACCTACAAACAGAGTTGTGCCTTGCGCTTTTAAGATTTGTAAGCATCTAACAAAGATAAAAGTTTCAATCTAAATGAAGTCAAGTGGCTAACTACTTTGCTCGCTAATCTAATGTCACAGGTTCTAGAATTTAAATGACATTCGGAAACGTGTCACGTGAAGCCTGTGAACGACGAGATAGCTGATACCTATAGCACTAGCAGGTAGCTGTTAGTTGCACTCCTTGGCTTTGTGGTTGGAAACAGCTTCCAACAGTGTGAACAAACCTGCGAATAGGTGCGAAACATAACTGTAGGAGATGCGCTTATCTAGAACAATTCCGCGAGTGCAACAGGAGAAAAAATTAACAAGTCCGTAATTCGCATCTCAGACTGGTAGCGCTCAGTTGGGAGTTTACGAGAGGAGTCAAGAATGCAAACGTCTCCGAGACAGTGTGGAACGCTGGAAGTTTGTATGTTGCGGAGAAAACCGGAAAATATCAAGAAAGTCTAATGAACTGAAAATTATACTTCAAGGGGAGGCCATGACGTTCGGATCACGAATTTACTTCAGGATTTATACACTTTTAGTAGTCCAGTAGGACAACATAATGTGCAAGTGATTTTGAGAAAATAGCAAGAGAAGTATTACGCTTCAATGATGTGCCACTTTGTTGCGAACCTGAGTACGAGATGGCGGCAGTCATGTGGTTAGTGTACATGCTCCAAGGTCGGTGGATCGCCGGATCGAGTACCGCTCGTGATTTTTAATTTTTTTTTTCCGACACTGGCATATTACTTCAGACATATTACATTTGAAAGATAACGTGATGAAAAGACACGTGTATTTGCGTGAACGTTTATTGAATTTAGTTTGGCTGTTTGCCATTTTGTGTCATCACAAAATTATTAAATATTATTTTCGACAGCCAAACTACCAAATGTATAAAGTTTCTGTGAAAATGTGTGCCTCTCGTAATTTCCGAAATCTCTTATACCTGCAATCAGCTAAGGTACCGAGAACTGCTTTGCACCTGGACCCCTCGACCAGCAGACACAAATGTACGAAATAATGACTAGTGTTGAAAAAAACATAAATTAGAAGAAAAGATGAGCGGCACTCGATCCAGCGATTCACCGATTGCGGAGCTTGGACTCTAACCACGTGACCGTCGACAGCTCGTGCTCAGGGTCGCGACGCGTTGGTTCTTAATCACTGACTCGTAAAATTTCCCTTGCTACTACTTGCATATTATGTTGTCCTAACGGACAACTAAAAATATACAGAGTTTGAAGTAAACCCATGATCCGAACGTCGCCTCTTGTTAGTAGAAATTGACAAAGGTGAATAGAAAAACGACAGCGACTGTAGGCTAATACAAAACGAGCGACATCAGTGATGTAGCAGATAAAATGAGTAACTTAGCGATACTACGAGCAACGCAGTATCAATTAAACTTTCCTGTATAAAAAGGAAGTAACCGCAAACCATCGTTGTTAACGTTCACACTCTGTTACCTAGGTAACGATACCAAAATAGAATATTTTATTAAAGGAAATCTGTTCTTTTTAAGGGGCTGGATGCCGTATTTTCATAGTTTCTGCGCTTTTGTTCTATTGAACATCGGAAAAATTAAAATGTGATGCTTGTTTCCTGTAGTTTTCTGGCGTTGCGAATGATGAACGAAATATTTTTGCCGGCCAAATTTAGTCACCTGTCTCACACCTCAACTCAAAATTTCATCTCTAAATTTCACGAAACCACGAAACCACGTCTCTTTTGATAGTCAAACCAGCTCGTCCTGCTATAACTACGCGTTTCGTTGGATGTTGGCACAAATGTTGCCAAGATGTTGTTATCCTGTATTTCTGAAGTTCCACAACTCTTTTAATGTACACGACATTTCAATAGTTTAGAACGTAATGAAATTCATCACCCTTTAGTTTGCGTTTTTGTACTGTCAGCTGTAGAAGGTGCTCTTTGTACTTCTTGCGTAACCCTAAAATTACAGATTTTCCCCTTTATGTTGACTACATAGTTAAGCCTTGAACGAGTCTTGAAGCTTCCAGTAGACTTACTGGTAGACTGGACACGAGTGTAGTTATTCCCGTGTGACGAGGCTGTTACGGAAATAGGGAAGCTACGTATCGATCCGTTGCATGCAAGTCTCCCTCGCGCAACAGACTATCCACCGTACATCGTTTGCTTGCTCCACCAGTCCTACTCGGACGAAAAACCACTATATTGCACATCACTATGTTGCTGTCACCTAGGTAGCAGCGCTCCTGGGTAATGTGCTAATAACGTCAGGTAAACTGTTGCAATAAGAGAAACAAAACGCGGTAGAATTCTTTAGAACCTTGCACTAGATCGGTTCTCTACGACCTGAGTGTGCTTTCAGAACGATAATAAAATTTTTACATGACTACATTAGATGTGCTAAACTTGTGAATTTTACGGAAAACTGAAAACGCTGTAATGCCATAGAAAGAAGAGCAAAGTGAACACACGCAATTATTTTTGCCGTTTTTTCCCCACCATATGTGCTGTTTTGAATGTTGTACTCAGGACTTCGATGTTCTCCAAATTTATTACACTCCAGGGTTGAAATTCTTCTAAGCGAAACCGTAGCGAGTGTGGTCCACGTCCTCTATACGTATGTAATGTGTGGTAATGTATGTATGGTAATGTATGTAATTTTTCGTGTCCTAATTCCTTTCGAGTAGCAAGGGCTTAGATAACTAAGTTCACGTCATGTTGTTGTGGTCTTCAGTCCTGAGACTGGTTTGATGCAGCTCTCCATGCTACTCTATCCTGTGCAAGCTTTTTCATCTCCCAGTACCTACTGCAACCTACATCCATCTGAATCTGCTTTGTGTATTCATCTCTTGGTCTCCCTCTACGATTTTTACCCTCCACGCTCCCCTCCAATACTAAATTGGTGATCCCTTGATGCCTCAGAACATGTCCTACCAACCGATCGCTTCTTCTGGTCAAGTTGCGCCACAAACTTCTCTTCTCCCCAATCCTATTCAATACTTCCTCATTAGTTATGTGCTCTACCCATCTAATCTTCAGCATTCTTCTGTAGCACCGCATTTCGAAAGCTTCTATTCTCTTCTTGTCCAAACTATTTATCGTCCATGTTTCACTTCCATACATGGCTACACTCCATACAAATACTTTCAGAAATGACTTCCTGACACTTAAATCAATACTGGATGTTAACAAATTTCTCTTCTTCAGAAACGCTTTCCTTGCCATTGCCAGCCTACATTTTATATCCTCTCTACTTCGACCATCATCAGTTATTTTGCTCCCCAAATAGCAAAACTCCTTTCCTAATTTAAGTGCCTCATTTCCTAATCTAATTCCCTCAGCATCACCCGACTTAATTAGACTACATTCCATTATCCTTGTTTTGCTTTTGTTGATGTTCATCTTATATCCTCCTTTCAAGACACTGTCCATTCCATTCAACTGCTCTTCCAAGTCCTTTGCTGTCTCTGACAGAATTACAATGTCATCGGCAAACCTCAAAGTTTTTATTTCTTCTCCATGAATTTTAATACCTACTCCGAATTTTTCTTTTGTTTCCTTTACTGCTTGCTCAATATACAGATTGAACAACATCGGGGAGAGGCTACAACCCTGTCTTACTCCCTTCCCAACCACTGCCTCCCTTTCATGTCCCTCGACTCTTATAACTGCCATCTGGTTTCTGTACAAATTGTAAATAGCCTTTCGCTCCCTGTATTTTACCCCTGCCACCTTCAGAATTTGAAAGAGAGTATTCCAGTCAACATTGTCAAAAGCTTTCTCTAAGTCTACAAATGCTAGAAACGTAGGTTTGCCTTTCCTTAATCTTTCTTCTAAGATAAGTCGTAAGGTCAGTATTGCCTCACGTGTTCCAGTGTTTCTACGGAATCCAAACTGATCTTCCCCGAGGTTGGCTTCTACTAGTTTTTCCATTCTGTAAAGAATTCGTGTTAGTATTTTGCAGCTGTGACTTATTAAGCTGATAGTTCGGTAATTTTCACATCTGTCAACACCTGCTTTCTTTGGGATTGGAATTATTATATTATTCTTGAAGTCTGAGGGTATTTCGCCTGTCTCATACATCTTCCTCACCAGATGGTAGAGTTTTGTCAGGACTGGCTCTCCCACGGCCGTCAGTAGTTCCAATGGAATATTGTCTACTCCGGGGGCTTTGTTTCGACTCAGGTCTTTCAGTGCTCTGTCAAACTCTTCACGCAGTATCATATCTCCCATTTCATCTTCATCTACATCCTCTTCCATTTCCATAATATTGTCCTCAGGTACCATTGCCCTTGTATAGACCCTCTATATACTCCTTCCACCTTTCTGCTTTCCCTTCTTTGCTTAGAACTGGGTTTCCATCTGAGCTCTTGATATTCATACAAGTCGTTCTCTTATCTCCAAAGGTCTCTTTAATTTTCCTGTAGGCGGTATCTATCTTACCCCTAGTGAGATAGGCCTCTACATCCTTACATTTGTCCTCTAGCCATCCCTGCTTAGCCATTTTGCACTTCCTGTCGATCTCATTTTTGAGACGTTTGTATTCCTTTTTGCCTGTTTCACTTATTGCATTTTTATATTTTCTCCTTTCATCAATTAAATTCAATATTTCTTCTGTTACCCAAGGATTTCTACTAGCCCTCGTCTTTTTACCTACTTGATCCTCTGCTGCCTTCACTACTTCATCCCTCAAAGCTACCCATTCTTCTTCTACTGTATTTATTTCCCCCATTCCTGTCAATTGCTCCCTTATGCTCTCCCTGAATCTCTGTACAACCTCTGGTTCTTTTAGTTTAGCCAGGTCCCATCTCCTTAAATTCCCACCTTTTTGCAGTTTCTTCAGTTTTAATCTACAGGTCATAACCAATAGATTGTGGTCAGAGTCCACATCTGCCCCTGGAAATGTCTTACAATTTAAAACCTGGTTCCTAAATCTCTGTCTTACCATTATATAATCTATCTGATACCTTTTAGTATCTCCAGGGTTCTTCCATGTATACAACCTTCTTTCATGATTCTTCCTTCTTTCATGATTCTTTTCAGCTTCATTACAATGCTGAAACCTCCTTATACGAATACACTATGTGATCAGAAGTATCTGGACACCTCCAAAAACATACGTTTTTCGTATTAGGTGCATTGTGCTGTCACCTACTGCCACGTACTCCATATCAGAGACCTCAGTAGTCATTAGGTATCGTCAGAGAGCAGAATGGGGCGCTCCGCGGAACTCACGAACTTCGTACGTGGTCAGGTGATCGGGTGTCACTTGTGTCATGTGTCTGTACGCGAGATTTTCACACTCCTAAACATCCCTTGGTCCACTGTTTCAGATGTCACAGTGAAGTGGAATCGTGAAGGGACACGTACAGCACAAAAGCGTACAGGTCGACCTCGTCTGTTGACTGACTGAGACCGCCGACAGTTGAAGAGGGTCGTATTCACGTCATATACTGTATGTAATCAAAAGCATCCGGACACGTGGCTGAAAATGAATTAAAAGTTCCTGTCGCCCTCCATGAGTAATGCTGGAATTTAGTATGGTGTTGGCCCACCCTTAGCCTTGATGACAGCTTACACTCTCGCAGGCATACGTTCAGTCAGATGCTGGAATATTTCTTGGGGAATGGCATCCCATTCTTCACGAATTGCTGCACTCAGGAGAGGTATCGACGTTGGTCGGTGAGGCCTGGCACGAAGTCGGTGTTCTGTAGGATTCAGTCGGGACTCTGTGCAGGCCAGTCCATTACAGGGGTGTTATTGTCGTGAAATCACTCCGCCACAGGCTGTGCGTTATGAACAGGTGCTCGATCGTGTTGAAAGATGCAGTCGCTATCCGTAAATTGCTCTTCAACAGTGGGAAGCAAGAAGGTGCTTAAAACATCAATGTAGGCTTGTGCTGTGATAGTGCCACGCAAAACAGGGGGTGCAAGCCCCCCTCTATGAAAAACACGACTACACCACACCACCGCCTCCGAATTTTACTGTTGGCACTACACACGCTGGCAGATAACGTTCGCCATACCCCCACACCATACCATAGGATCGCCACATTGTGTACCGTGATTCGTCACTCCATACAACTTTATTCAACTGTTCAATCGTCCAATGTTTACGCTCATTACAGAAAGCGAGGCGTCGTTTGGTATTTACCGGCGTGATGTGTATCTTATGAGCAGCTGCTCGACCATGATATCCCAGTTTTATCACCTTCCGCCTAACTGTCATGGTACTTGAAGTGGATCCTGATGAAGTTTGGAATTCCTGTGTGATGGTCTGAATAGAAGTCTGCCTATTACACATTACGACCCTCTTCAACTGTCGGCGGTCTCAGTCAGTCAACAGACTAGGTCGACCTGTACGCTTTTGTGCTGTACGTGTCCCTTCACGATTCCACTTCACTGTGACATCTGAAACAGTGGACCAAGGGATGTTTAGGAGTGTGAAAATCTCGCGTACAGACACATGACACAAGTGACACCCGATCACCTGACCACGTACGAAGTTCGTGAGTTCCGCGGAGCGCCCCATTCTGCTCTCTGACGATGCCTAATGACTACTGAGGTCTCTGATATGGAGTACGTGGCAGTAGGTGACAGCACAATGCACCTAATATGAAAAACGTATGTTTTTGGAGGTGTCCAGATACTTTTGATCACATAGTGTATTCGTATAAGGAGGTTTCAGCATTGTAATGAAGCTGAAAAGCAGCAGAACAGTAAAACTTATAAAAACGCTGAGTTTTACATGATCTCCGGATGGCTGACTACAATGTTTTATTGTTTTATGGAAGTGGATTTTAGTGTTTTCATATATAGAATACCTTGTTATGGATGTGAATAACTTCAGGGGAAGGGGGCGGGCTAGAGGTTCATCTACTATTCCATAGACGCCTTCTATAGTTTCGCTCCTCATGTCTTACACGTTCTCGTGCAGGCGTATGCTGTACATTGTACACGGCTCTGCGCGTGTCGTAATGTAGCTTAGCTTGCGAAGACGCCTGGGTCGTGTGCATTCTCTGCTAAATTTTAATACATGCAAGCATTGTGTAAGTAGCCGCTGCCCTACGGAGAATGATAATCGTTCCTCTGCCAGCAGTGCTACGAATTTATTCAGTTCCAAACCACGCTCCGAACGAAGCGTCAGAGAAAATTTCGCTATGCACATGCCAGTGGTTTATGTAGATTATAAATAAAATGTAAGTCTAGTGTTAATACTCTTCATCTGTCAACACTGAGAAAAAAATAAGATTTTGACTGAAGTCAGCGTACTGAGTACAGAGTGCTTCAAGGGGCACTAAGGTGCCTAGCGGAATCAGTCGGCCGCGCAGCTGATGGAGCTCTTCGCGTCAGGACTTGCAAATTAGGTTGTTGCCAGTAATGCAGTTTGGAGCGCCGGCTGCGGGTCTGCATCGCTGCCGGCGGAGCAGGAGCAGGAGGCGTGGGGGGGAGGGGGGGGGAGACCCGGCTGTGCTCGGTGACGTCGCCTCCCCGCCTACCCCGAGCTCACAGCGGCATTTCACAGCAAAGGATAAAAATTCCGATAGTTACATGGGGTCCGCGGACTGTGACGACTGTGATACAATCCGTTTAGGTACAACGCCGTGTCACACTGTAGAAAGGAATATCATAACAAGCAATACAAGACGATCTTCTCCCAGATGTCGGAAATGTTTATTCAACGGACTTCTCGAGTAAAGTGTAATGTCATTGACTTTCCCAGAGAGGCGTGGGTGTTCCGGAGAAAATTCCGAACAATATTCTTCCACGCTAACACTTCTGCCCCTCCCTTTTACGACTCTACGTAGGCCATCTGCAACTTTATATATTGTGTCCCACTTGGGATCACCACCACTATTACAAAGGAATCAACCTCCAACATTTCGAGACCACAAACAAGATCGTTGAAATTCTGTTTAGATAACAATTCTTATTTTGTTTCGTTCCAAAGTATGACCCAACAACGTAAACGAGAAATATGTTTTTACAAATCAAAATGGTTTCTGCACGTCTGTTAAATCTTTATTATGATAAGTTGTACGGAAAAAATCTTTTTCCGCGTCGGCTTTGTTGTCACATAAATATTTACCGTACTAAAGTTGCTGCGGGTACTGTAATGTGAAATTCGTGAACAGATCAGTGGTCGCTACACTGCAAATGCTTCGAAGTGGCGCTGCTGAACGTACTGTTTACAAAGAGTCTATTACTTTGCATTGTACCTTACGAAATAACACGTTTTGGTGCAGTGGTTCGTTCTTAGCTTTTTCTCCTGGAGGAGGCGGAGTTAATACAACAACACACTAAATATTAAATCGCTTTATTATAACTTGAACGAGATGAGATACTCACCTTTGTAACAATCCATGTCTACAGGAATGTCATGACAATTTATTACTGTCGCTGGACATCAACGTATCACTTCTTACAGAACAAGATATTTCTTACAAAGTACTATTGACCATAAAAATTTATGCAGTGTTCTGATACAACCGTCGCATTGCTGGCTCGATGGAGACAATGCTGTCGTCTTCAGCGATGATCACGGAATGAGCTGAGCGGCAGTGCGCTCAGACGCAAGTAAGCGTGCTGATGCCGCGGCGTATGGAAACTCATCTCCAAGTGTCCGACTCTGCTTATTTGTCGCTGCGTCTGGCAGCGACTATACTTGCTTGTTGTTTCGTCGCGAGGTGTCAACCTTGCCCTGGCACCTCGTTCTTCGGACGACACCACACTTTCCTGTTCTAAGTGACTCGTTTGCAAGTACAAAAGCAATGAGTGATACACAGCGCAAAACGTTTCCCTTGTAATAACGCATTCACCTTATATTTGTAGAAAAAAAGTTCAAAAATTTATCTGCATATGTTACCATATTAAACATGTACCTTATTTACACTACATTTAATGTCATAACATATGCAGGTGTATTATTTATGCCATGGAAGTTCAACATTTAAGCTAAAAGTAATTGCTTGTGCATGTTTTGGCCAGGATAAGATTAACAACACGATTAATGAGGGTACTTCTTTAGCCTTCTGTGCTCATACGACAAAACGAATTTTGTCGGGTACTTAACCCGTGACGCGATTGAAGAAACGTAGTATGTTCTTTAGTTTATGACACTCCATATCACTGGTGTGTGTCGTTGCCTCCGATTCATTTCTCATTCTGTATAATCGTCCTTTAAACTTGCTTTGATAGCAGTTACTAAAAATTACAGTAGTACATCGCTGGCCGGCCGGTGTGGCCGAGCGGTTCTAGGCGTTTGTCTGGAACCGCGCGACCGCTACGGTCGCAGGTTCGAATCCTGCCACGGGCATGGATGTGTGTGATGTCCTTAGGTTGGTTAGGTTTAAGTAATACATCGCTATTTCACACGCATTGTATTGTGCCAGCGAATCGAAAAACAAATTTTTATGTTCGTCACTCTTCGAACATTCTCATCTTTGCTGAAATAAATTACATGTACGTTAGAACTCAGCAACAGCCTTCAGTTTCGGGCGCGTTGTTCCCCATTTTCCTACAGTAACATTTCTGTTATTGTCCATGCATAATATTTCACCTTTCTGGACCTTTCCTTTCACTGAGGTCGTTGGATTGAATTTTGTGTTAATCCTCAATGTAGCAACGAGATCAGTTGAGAGTGTTCATTCAACGGGCGAAGGCACCGCTTGTGCAGTAATTGTAGACGTACAGATTGAGCTCGACATTTAAGATTGGACGCATCAACTCGATCAGTACATGGAAGGACACTTCATGATTTGCCGGAGCAATCTCGTTTCAAGCATACAATTCCACATACCACGTATACCCTTCCACAACACAAAGTTTGAATAGCTTGAGACATATTTATGACGTTTCTCCGGAACATACACGCTAAAACACAGTATCGCTGTAAACGGCACCATAGTTTCATCTGTGTACACGTTCTCACTAGGACAATACATTGCGTGAAATTTATCGTTAATAGATCACCTAGTGGTGAAATTTTGATCAATTTGTTTGTGCCAGAATTGTCTAAAAAAGAACCTCAAACCTGTTATCGGGCAAAGCCTTACTTACGTCATTTTTGAATAGTACAGTCTATGACCAAAAAAATGGTATTGGAGTGTAGGTGTTCGATCCAGACCAATCAAAGACACGAATCCAAAAAATTGTTGTGTTCCGCTGTGTTCTGTATATTTTTCGTTGACAGTACAGTCAGTAATTCTTTGCTCAGCATAACGATTCTGGTGACATTCATATTTCCTGTTACAGCATACCAAGTAACTAGGGAGACGTTTCTGGGAGGTACATTTGTTGATTACTCAACAGCTGGAATTTTATTTTCCTCGGCCCGCCTGAATCAGACTCGTTGGCAATACTATTAGAACTCTCAGGAGACTATTCAGGATCATTACCGTCAGTTACTTCCCCTCACTCTCATTGAATTAACTTTCCTCGTTCAAAATAACATGAAATTGTCACAAACTCACAAGAAAACAAGCTCAGTTTTTCACGGACACACGACTTCAAACACATGCAATCTTAGCGACTTTCTTGCGCGAGCTACCGCATGTGTAACGCATATAGTTGACCGCAGGACAGACTATTTCAGTCGATTGTCGCATTGTCTGTCAACGAATTTCGGAACCATAAGTGCACAACATCTCCATAAGACCAGGGCAGCGATATATCCACTTCAAAGTAGCAGTGTATTCGAATTATACACACGGACCAGAGTATCTATATGAATTTGGTAAACATGGAGGACAATGGGTCAATTTATTTGACATAACTCTCTCAGTTGTTATTGATATCATTTATTTGAATTTAAGCTGCATTTGATCTATGCTTACATAGTTTGAAAGTAATGGATACTGTCTCTGGGAAATGCGTCATGCTAATTACTATCTGCTTTTTTACCTAGACGTAGTTTGCGTTTAGTTTTATTAGATTTGAGTGTTATGGCATTCAGTCTCACCACAACCACGTAACTATTTACATTTTGAATGGGCTCTTAAACTAATTGCTGAAAATAATTTTCGGAGAAAGCATTGAGTAAAATTTCGGGCGTTGTTTTATTCTTACCACAGACTTCAAACCTGTATTGTCGCCAATGTATCAGGTGCAGATTGAAATCACCATAAACTACAATTAGCTGTGTCTGGTACCTATTCAAAATAATGCAATTTTTTTAAACTTTCAGCAAATATTTCAGCTTAGTCTGGGGGTCGGTTAAAGGAACCTGTTAATTTATTCCCGTTGTCAAGTATGACATTTAATAACTCGCGGGAACTACCTAATTCAATTTCATTACAAAATAAAATACTTCTAATAGCAACAAACACGCTACCACCAACTGTATTTAATCCATCCTTTCTGAACGCCGTTAGGTCCTTTGTAAAAATGTTGGCTGAACATTTCTCTGGCTTTGCCCAGCTTTCAATACCTGTAACGATTTGACCATAAGTAATTTCTATTAGAACTTGCTCTGGGTCTTTCCCAATACAGCTGCATGTCTTTACAACTGTAATACCGATAGGTCCTGGGACTACCTTCGTCCTGTGTTTGTCCTGCCCCCTTAAGGCTGAAGCCCCTTTTGTACTTTCCCGTAGACCGTTTAACCAAAAAAACTGCCATTCTCTCTCCACACAGCCCCTGCTACCTGTGTATCTGTCTTCGGTGTGTAATCCACCCCAAACGTATTAAGCAGAACTCGAAGCACCAATACACTGTGGCGCAAATCAAAGAATATGCAGGCTACATGGTCACAGAACAGTTTGAGGCTCTGATTCAAACTTCCTGCTCTCGACTCTGTACCATAGGAGGCTCTCCATAAATTAAGGCACACGTTAAGGGGTGGGAGGGGGTCAACAGTGTGACTTGGGCGGGAGGGGGGGGGGCAATGGAGGAGGAGTCATAAGCTTCGTGACATTAGAGTATTTGCAGCTCCAAACTTCAACTGTATCAGTGTCATTAAATTTTATTTGTATCACTTTTGGGCATGTGGCGCCGCGCGATTTCACAGTCGCTATACCTGCGGTGTCGCGCGTCGGCTACCATTGACATAAGCCGAAAGGCCAATATCGCGTTTGAGGCATTGACAAACACCGCCTTCGCTCCCCATTTTGTTTCCGTCTTATTGTTTGTCTCTTAGTCGACACTTGACTTCGGATGAGTGATGAACGATAATTTTTGAAAATGAGAAAAAAAACTGATTTAGGCATTCTTTACCGCAAACTATATTAATTATACCTGTACAGTGCAGATTACGCTGATAAAAATAAACAAAATATACAAGACGAAGTTAATACCTACTGGCACGTTATAGCGAAGATTAACAGTAATGACAGCGTTGAAAATGAAGTTGATTGGAAAATCAAAGATTTGCAAATAAAATTAACTAAAAACATAACGACACTTACAAACTTTTATACAAAAATTCCTTCGTCCTCAAAACCACCGAAACAACTCATGCCACAGACGTACATAGATTCCTAAATTGCCTACTTCCGAAAAGCTAATGATAACTCGAGAAAGTTTTATAAAACCCGTGTTTGTTTATACTTGCGATTGTGGTCCTAACAAAAATTTACAATACGGGCGAGTTATTGTTTCAGCTGTACAACATTGTTAAGATTTTGACGTGCATGCTATTTTCATTGTCACAAGTGCTCCAGGAAGAAGTACATTTAACAGAGTATAGCGACGATCGGCACCCCTTAGTTGCGAACTTAGTGATGTGTTAAAACACTCAAGTGGAAGACACCAGAACGACAGGCAAGACGTGATTACATTGTAATATACAACAAAGAAGATAGACAGAACACATCTTAGAGATACGTGACAGTCTAGGACCCAGTGTGCGATTTGCAGGGGGGGGGGGATGGGGGGGATTTCCACCCTTCTGCATCAGACCATCCCCTCCTCTGACTTGAGTTTATGCATCCCAACCTGGGATGTTTATTTCCCACGCACTGGAGTAAAACTTTACATAAAATTTAAATTTGTGGAGCCGAACACACAGTTTTTAATACAGTCTTACTATTAATACTATTAATATGTTTGCTTATTAATTTTGAAAAAGTGTTATGTGGTAGTTAAGCATTTCAAAACATTTAGAACTAAATCATCATTCTCATGTTGTCATTGTTGATTTCGTCTAAGGTGCGTCACCCGTTTACTTGCGAGCTTGCGAGGGAAGTAGTGTGGCAGTCATACCACAGCAGTCGTACCGCAGAGTTGGGTGAGCTGGGGGCTGAAAGTCCCACCCCGGGCCCTGACACAGGGTGGTGACCGGCCCGGTGCCTGTGCGAACATTCACCGTTTGGCCACCTTTTGGCAACAGTATGGCGCGGACTAACGCGCCTGGGACGAAAGCACACATTACTAGATACCGTACCATCGTCTGCTTCTAGTTCCTAGGATACTATTTCGTGGACCTTCTTCAAATACTCTAATCTTCCACCATCGTTTTCTTTTCCTTTGGTTTTCATTTCCGTTGTTAGCTGCGTGTGCAAGTACCAAGTAGGCCGCCGCTGCGATACTTTATCATCCTTTATACTGCAAGACCGACACACGTGTGGCACAAATTATGTTGCTTTGGTATAAATTAACCTGGCGCATGCAACATACGCCGCAAGATGTTGCCTGTTGTAGCATGCTACAAGACGACGCACGCCACATTTCCGTAGCATGCCACAATGAAGCAAGACGTCGCCCCAGCGTAAACGAGGCTTTAGAGCCAGATCTGTATTGTATGGTGGATGTGATGTGTTGCGTACGAAACTAAAACCTGCAATCAGATCCAAACGTCGTGGAAAACAGTGAAGAGGTGTCATCCTGCAGCAAGATAACGCTCACCCACTTTCTGCCAAACGGATAGCCGTCGCAATAAAGGAGTTGAGATCCGAGGTGCTGGAGCATCCACCATACAGTACAGACCTGGCTCCAAGTGATTTTCACATGTTTGGACCCTTAACGGAAGCACTACAGGGAAGAAGATTTGAAAGTGATGAAGGCGTCATTGCTGCGGTGCAAAATTGGTTACAGATACAACCGAAAAACGTATTTTCTGATGAAATTAAAAAAAAAAAACTCGTAAAACGTTGGGAAAACTGCATTGAAGTCCAGGGAGGTTACGTAGAAAAATAACGCATGTTTGAGTTTTCTGTCATCAGAATAAGTGCAGCTTTTCACAAATGTGCCTTTACTTTTTGAATTTCCGGCCGTATACCTGTATATAGATGATTTTGTAAATAAGCTTTACCTATAATGTACTTTTAAAGATATAACAGGGGATGGCTTTTCTGACAGCGCATACGCGTGAATAGTGAGTTTCGGCATTTACATCTGTTTATAAATAACTGTTTAACCATGGGTAACGCCACGGTCCAAGCTAGTAACATATGTAATAATACTAACCCCCTAAGACATTCACCCCCCCCCCCCCCCCCCCCCCTGGTAAAAGCACAAATCGCATACTGCTAGGACCTGTGCATGGATATGCGCCTTTGTGGTGGTCTACTTATTTCACTATCAAGACATGTCCCACATATTGATTCAATGCCTCATCTCGGCAGTTTTTCCCCATCCTTTTCAGTCTGCGGAGGCTATAACACAGTTTGGGCGTATCGTATATATTTCACACTGTGTGTACTGTCCGCCCCCGGTAGCTGAGTGGTCAGCGCGACAGAATGTCAGTCGTAACTGGGACGGAGATTTTCTCCGCTCAGGGACTGGGCGTTGTGTTGTCCTAATCATCATCATTTCACCCCCATCGACGCGCAAGTCGCCGAAGTGTCGTCAAATCGAAAGACTTGCACCCGGCGAACGGTCTACCCGACGGGAGTCTCTAGTCACATGACATTTATTTATTTACCGTGCGTACGTACCAAAGAGTGGGTGGTATAAGCGATCTAAGCAACATCAGTAGATTAGTTCGGAGCGGATTAAAAAAAAAACTGTTCTAAGTGACCGATACTTTAATAAGAAACGCGCGATTCTGTCACATTTTGGAATCTGAGCTTACGTGGTGGCGCCTTGTGTTAGGCTGTACCGCCTAGCCCATTCGTTCTCCACTTTGCAGCGCGCCAGGCGCTACGCGCCATCCGATCCGCACGGCACGTGACGTTCGGTACAGCCTTTCTCCGTACATTCTCATCATTGTGGATCCTACCCAGTGGTAGTTAACCTGAGTGGGCGACAGATGATAGGGACTTTAAAAATATTTTCATTTAAGTTTCTATATAGTGCAATGTCATGTACATTTGAGCAGGTCAGAATTAAAAATATATATATTTTTTTGTCCTTCGGCAACTAGAAGCACGAAAACCGAGCTGTGTGAAGATCATTGGTGTGCGAAGCCCACGGAGTGCGACTTAACGACAGACATCAGAGCTTAAATGTCACGTCAGTTTTGCCCCTGCCTTCCTCTGCAGTTTGTAGATTCTCTGGTGCAATTACTCTCATTTATTTATTTACTTGTATTAAATATTTAACTTTAGGTATCCCTTTATTAATCGCTAACCTTTTTCTTTTCAGGGAAGAACCTGTACAACAATGAGCATGTAGCCATCAAAATGGTATGTGACAATTAAACTACTTTAATTTTCTGATTTTTGGGGGTTCCAAATCTGAAGTTAATTAGTGAACAGAACTGTGTTTTTGTAGGCAAAGTATGCCGGGGTTCTTTCTGGAAGCAGAAACAGTACTCTGCGTCCTGTGTTAATTCTAATTGTGAAACTGTTAGCAATCCATTAATCGACAGCTCTTTAAATTAATTTCGTATTTTCATCTGGACAAATTCACTTTCGATAAGGCAAAGAGTTTTTATTTTTGCTGGAAGTTGTTGATGTTGGCCAAATTTTTGTAATCATTTGTTTGAAATATCCGTTACCAGTCGTTAAGGGACAGAAATGTGCATAAATTTTGCCATCGATCAGAAATGACTTACTCTCATTCTGTGTATTATTTTTCTACTTTTCGGAAGATTATCGCACAGTAGTACATATTTTGGCGAGAACAGCGCAGTAAATATATTACAGTAGCTGTAGTATATCCTTTTCCCTTTCGTGGGTGAAAAGCTCACATATTGAGTTTCTTACATAAAAGCTTTTAACGTTTTTAATCGTAAAAGAATTAGGCAAGTCACTATTCGCACTATGAATTTCGCTTATTCCATTCAGCTTTAAAAGGCTCCGTTTTCCGCTAAGATTAGCGTTCAGTATGACTATCAATAAAGGAGAATGACAAACATTCCAGTGTCACGGAGTGAATTTAAAACGGTTGTGGGTTTTTTGCTGCAACTGTCTCTGCCACTGAACGTATTTGTCCTAGTTCCCGAAAGCAAACCACGAATGTAGTTTGTACAGATTTACTTTGAATAAGTTAGAGGCTGTACAAACTAAATGATTAATTGCACTTTTTTTCAAATCAGAAACAGATGGAAAAAGACGAAGCGAAGCAGGAGCTTTTCAGCTAGTTCATTTATAAAACTGACAAAAATACGTATGCCAAGTAACATGAGAATAAAATGTTTCATTTCCGTTGCTTCGTGCCGCCTCCTGTGGATATAGTTCTAATTAATTTACATTAACGGGTAGTGTTGGCCACTCAGGAACACAGTTTGAAATAGGGTCAGTCTACGGTACGATGTCCTCTGTGAACATTGCATTGTTGTGTGGATCATCTAGTGTAGACTAACCTCAAACACTAACACACCTGATGACTATGATTTTCCACAAGGCTTGAAGACGGAAAGAAACGCTTTTCCATTGATCGGAAGCGCTCTCTCTCTCTCTCTCTCTCTCTCTCTCTCTCTCTCTCTCTCTCTCTCTCTCTCATGGATGCTTCACGTCCAAAGAATTCTTGTGAACTTCAAAAGAGGTCGCAATTTAGTCAGAAAATAGCTCAGAGACCGTCACTCTATATTGTACTACGTCGCATCTACATTTTAGTGCTTGAACGGAATCTCGGACACACATCACGAGGTTAAAACGGTTGAGAGTTAATAAACTTCAACGAAGCCTAAGAGTAAAGTACGTTTAAAGTTTATTATTGATGTCTCGAAAGCCTGTTAAAATTTATTTTATTGTCGCACTAACATTTTTTTTTTCTCCCACTGTCTAGTATCGCCAGCTTTTGAGGCGCTGATGGCTATGTGGAAGGGGATGTATAAAATGGTTAGGCACTTGATAATGTAGTAGATAGTTACTGGGAGTCCTTATGTTGTTCAAACGGTCAATATCTCACAATCTTCACATGTGAAGGGCGTAAGTCGTGTGAGAATAAAGTGTAGAAACATTATCTGTTGCTTCAGTTTTTTATGAAATTGTCTTTAATGCCTATAATACATAAAATGTTGTTCTTCGTGTTTTCTGGCATTGACGCCATTGCATTGTCAGTACGGGAATTTCGTTCTCCCATGGAGTACGCTGATCGAGAAGCCCGATAAGCTCACGGAAGACTAGCAACATCTCCTTTATCTGGGGTTATCGTTGTCTTTGACGTTTGAAATGCTTATCGCGATCGTGCAAACATTGCACTGGTAGCAGCATTTTAACAGCCTGGCACAAATTTCATAAGAAGGAACTACAGTAATCCACTTCTTTATGTGGAATTTGCCTTATAATTTCAACGTGAAATCCTCCGCTGTCCTTTCATGGCGCGGAGAAGCTGTTCTTAATGTTTGCTCCAGGAAAGTACTTAGCGGCTGATGAAAGAAGAAAAGGCTTACACTTCAAGGGGACGTATAGGAAAACACCTCGCATGTAAGTCGAAAAACGGTAGGACAATACGACGAAAGGAATCTTTTGTTCATAGACGCTGTCTGGGCATTTATGAAAAGTGCTTCAGGAAAAACCGTGAAAAACGGACTGTTTGGATAAAATAAGAATTATGTCTTAACCGCTCGTCATCTGACTCGACTATATACATCGTTAACATACCCGAAAGTAAGTTGCAGTAGTAAGATTGAAAGTGGAAAATTATGCAACTACTGCACGCAGTCATAACACAGCATATTCTGTCTCATATTTGCAGATGTTAATTTAATTAGCGACTTCCAACCTTTCTTTTACAATCACTTGCTAACAGTTTGAGATTTGGATCGATTTAACGGAAGTAAATGACATTGTTTTCATTAAAATTTCTGAGTCTGTGGATGTGTCCTCCATTACTGATATTGTGTTCGCTAATATTGTTAGATGCTATAGAGAGAAAAAATGTCTCTGTACAATCCCTGAAGTCTCTTTTCTTTGTGGTTCTTACGCTAAATATACATTGGCGACAATCAGTTTCGAATGACGACTCCCTCAATTTTCTCAGTAGTGTTCCTCGAAATGAACGTCGCCGTCCCTCCAGACATTCCTATTTGAGTTCCCGTAGCGTATTCGTAATATTTGAGTCTTGATCGAACATTGGTTACTACAGATCTCGCAGGCCGCCTCTCAATTGCCACGATGCCCTCAGGTAATTCGACTTGGTGGGGATCCCAAACACTCCAGCAGTACTCAAGAATTGATCGCACTGGTGTTCTATACATAATCTCCTTTGCAGATGAACTACACTTTGCTAAAATTCTCCCAGTAAACCGAAGTCAAGCACTCGAATTCCTAACTAGCGTCCTTATAGCCTCTTTCCATTTCATACCGCTTTACAACGTTACGCCCGGATGTTTAAACGACGTGACTGTCTCAAGCGGCATACTACTAATACAAAGGGTACTTGGGAAGTTTTGCAGCACGACGCAACAATAAGTCGTAGGAGGCCGGTTGCTGCTGTGATCTAGGAAAACTTCATACTTACATTGTAACCGCTGTGCAGGTCTGTGGGTGCAGTCGTTCACTAGCAGGGTTAGTTTGAAATGCTTGTTATGGCATTGTGAACACGAACGAGATTTGGGCAGTTTTTCGGTACAACTTCGCGCGTGATTTAAACTTAGACTAGTGCTTTGACGAAACGACTCTTGCACTCGGTGATGTGTGTCCACATCGTACTACATTCAGGTGGTACAGAGAATTCCAAAAAGAAAATTTCACTGTGGAAGACGCTGAGAGGACGGGAAGACCACGATCATCAGTTACGGACGAAAACATTGATGCTGTGAAGAAATTGCGAGACGAAGACAGACGAGTGACCTGTAAGCAGATAGAGGATACCTTAGGGCTAAATGCACCAGCAATTCGTTCGATTCTGCGTTATCATTTGCAAGTAAAGAAACTTCGTTGTCTCTGGGTGCTGCATAGACTGACGGAAAAGCAGATGACACGATGTGTGACTTGGTGACGGGAGATGTTAAAGAGGTTTTCTATGGGGCAATCTTAGTACGTGAATAACATCGTGATAGGTGACGAGACTTGACTGTACTATTATGACGTGCCGACAAATACTCAAAACTAAGTTCGAAGTTTGTGTCATCCGTACCTGTCAGAAAATCCCGATCACTAAAGAAGATAATGATAGTTTTTTTTTTCTTCTTCTTCTTCTTCTTCTTCTTCAGGTCGAGGGGAATTGTGTATCGTTTTCAAATCAAGTGGAGTTGTGTATCGTATTATGTACACACAGAAGACAGTCACAGCTAACTGGTACACTCAGCAGTGCCTGCCCAAAGTCATCCAAACTTTGAAGAACCTGCGACCGAAGACAAAGATGGGCACTTGGTTCGTCCATCACGACAACGCTCCAGCTCAGCGCGCCAAACCATGCTCCGAATGTTTGCGGGGTAGAGAGCTGAAATTACTTGAGCACTCTCCTTACAGTCCTACCTTGTTTCATGTGACTTTGCACTGTTCCCGCATATGAAAATTAAGCTGAAAGGAGTGTACTTTTCAAATGATGTAGACCTCCTGAGGGCTTGGGACAAAAAGCGTGACTTACTCCCTACAGAAACTTGGGGGAACTGGTTTAGGGATTGGTTTCGGAGGATGGAGAAGTGTATTCAGCGTGGCGGAAATTACTTCGAAAAAATTAAATAAGTAAAGCTGTATTGCCGAACTTTCCTAGTACCCTTTGTACAGTACTCGAACGTTACAGTGTCATCTACATTAGCTTACATTTTTCTGTATTTAGAGCTAGCTGTCATTCTTCACAGCAACTAGAAATTTTGTCTTGGTCATCTAGGAGGCTACAGTCACTCACTCCTCTGCCGTAGTATATGGATAGGCGATAATCATTTTCTGATAGAAGTCACGAACACATTAGGGAGATCAGCTTGCAGTCGGTGAGTGCGACGAACAGAAGTTACCTCGGAAAGACGATCGCTTCCACCCTCACGCTAGCGAAAATTTCTGCGCAAATTACGTAGCTGTCAGCTCTGTTAAAGTTGTCTTCTACGTGGTATCACACTGGCTTTGCGTTTCTAATTCCGTCGGAGTTGCGCAGCGTCCTGAATTACGGAATATGGGTTGTCACATGCCTCGACCGTATCAGAATACATACATCTAGCAGCATTCTAATATTCGATAATACATTAATCTGTGAATGTAGACACCATTAAGAGTACATCCTCCAGGTTCTGAGTAAACTATAGATATGTTATGGAACTTAAGTATTTAATACTATTCATTGTATTAATCAGGACCTATTACTGAATTACTCGTGGATTATCACTGTGTAACGAAGTAGTCAATCCGATATGCAGTCGATTGTCTGTACTCGAAGTTGCATCCGAGTGAATGACATCTTAAGCGATTACGAAGAACGCAGACATTGGCGCTGCTTTGACCGTCGTTGTCATTCCAAGTAGGCAGGCAAAGACGAAAAAGTTCAGTGTGTCCAAGACTGCAGTACAAAACCAGCTGGCCGTGATTGAAGACATTGACGCCTTCCAGAAACGAGGAAATACCTTTACGAACGTGAACTATCTGTTTGTCAGCCTCTCCTTCACGAACTGCGTCCTGCAAGTGGTCTGTTTACTATAATAACCCCATTGTTGTCAAATTGTTTCAATCACTTGTTAATGCAAGCTGTCATTTTACCATTCGTCAAACTGTTTTATTCGAATGTTTCAGGGAATTTAGTAAATTCGTAGAGATTCACGCCTGCAAACACTTGCCGGCCGTGAATAATTGCCTCTTTTTCAAGCCATTCAAGCGAAGATTTGAGGAAATATGCGAAAGTCAAATGAAGGAAAATCAAGGCTTTGTAGAATGTGTGTTCCAGTATATGAACTACCTTAGCAAGCCGAGATGTTGTAGACAGACAGGTGCACTTCCACATTTAGAACATCCAAATAGTAAATCCGCGTTTGATAAACTGTAAATGCGTTTACAACGAAAAGAGAGATGCTTTTTTCCAGATATATTTGCAGGAAAAGTTACAAACTACGTTCTCAGTCCTCGAGCCACATGCGGGGCGGCGTTAACATCGTGTACCAATATAATTCCCTGCTCATGCCTTTTTCTTGCTCCAGTCGCTAATGATTTATTAAAACTTCTACGAGCTCGATGTTCTCTAATTTTATTTTCACAGTCTTTCTGTGTGTGAAAGTAATATGTTGCTTGATTCTTCTTGGATATTACGTTCCCGGAATTTCGACATTTAATCTCTTCGTGTTGGACAACCGCTGCAGTTCGGTGGTTACGTCGGTGACGCTATCGCGCGTACAAAAGGAACGTGTCGTAACATTTCGCTCGTATTTGGATTTTCTCTATCTCCTTTGTTAATCCTGTCCAATAGGGATCCAGTTCCAGAGCACTGCCAAAGAACCGATCGATCGAGGTTTTTATAAAACACTTCTTTCTTTTTTTTCTTTAATTACATTTCCTAAGGAAGTTTCCATTGAAATTGTATGGCATGAGCCTTTCATACTGATAGATCTATGCTGTCATTCCACTTTAAACCGCGTTATACGCATAGTGATGGATCACCATTCTGTATCTATACATGGTATTTCGATTTGTTATATCGTAATGCTTTACTTTATGTTGTTAACGCCAATGCTTACACTAAGCGTCTATCTTCTACAGGTCTTTCAGCGTTAGCTACTGCATCATCCTCCTACAGCCTCGTGGAGCTTCTAACGTTATCCCCACTTTATATATACAGTATCTCTTTAACACATTATCAGAGAAAGCTCGAGCACAATTGTCGATTTTCCAAAGTAGAGAACAACGCGCTGAGTTAAGTTTTGTAAGGAAGGCTGTCAGATCACACAGCTAGTCGAAGAAAACTCATTTGTTCACTAAGCAACAATGCAGAACTGTCTCGAAAGCCTACTCTGTCAAGGAAATCTGCATATATCGGGCCCACGTTGTCTGTTCCTTCATGGACGGATAGTACGATCACTGTTTACAGATTCTCGTCCATTACTAAAATGTTCAGTGTTTCGGCCTTCTCTTGGTCACTCTTCATTTTGGTATCAGTAAGTAGTATGATTACTTGGCGACAATATAGATGACTGTGACGACGTTAAAGAGATACCCACGTACGGTTGTTTTATTCGTTAGCGTTTTGCAGCCAGTTGTGGGTTAGATGTGCCAAGTTAGGTATTCCTTTTCGCCTTAACTGTTTTTAATATTTTGCCTCGCGGCAGTGAGAGGCTATAAATTGTGAAACCAACGTCGTCTGTCTACTCCTCCAGCCCCCCATATTCAACAGAGTAAGCTGTTTTACTTTAAGCGATTCATGTCTGTCTTTACATTCCGTAATCTAACATTGAATGGGACATTTGTAAATCTTAAACGTGGACTTCATGTCATTTAAGTGAGAGCAAAAGGTTGTCTTGCCATCGAATGTGAAGCTAGAGCGCCAAAAATTCTCTTATTTTTTAGATATATTAGCCCCAGAATTTGACAGCTGACATAACTCACTCGTGTTTATACGATTCCAGTTCTATTGATGATGGCATTGTGTGTGTCTGATACAAAAACATATTTAAAAATAATAGATGCACTGCATCTTGGAAGGATCGTGACGGTTTCATCTGCATGAAGACTAGTCCAATTTCCTCTTCGCCGTAAATAATGAGTGGCTTCTGTATCAGATACATCGTCTGGGTTTGATAAGCGTGGAATTTGCTCTTCGCCCCCTCCCTTCTCCCCCCCCCCCCCCCCCTTTATGTGGGACTAACATAAAACATACTCGCGACGCCTCCACACCTTTCAAGAATTTCTTATGTTCCTTTAAGGACTTGCGCTGTGATGGTGGGCGTGCGGAAATGATTCGTAACTCAAAAGTTGGAGTCGACCTCTGGCCTGACTGTCAGTATTACGGCCTCTTCTTGGAACCTCAGTTTCCATTAGTTAAAACTGGTAGCTATGAGTTACTACTGGAGGCAGTGCTCATTAGGAACTAAAACTCTTTGTAGCGCACCATTTTTATCTGTCATCCTGACACGCTAAACCAGTGGGATGACGCAGTGGTAAAACAGTGGAATTGAATCGAAATGGGGAGGGGGGGGGGGGGGGGAATCGGTCCAAGCCCGCGTATTGACCAAGGAGGCTTGGGTTGCAAATTCTAAAACTTTTCCGGCGAATTGAGCATTAAAAGAAGTTCTAGCTTGCAGCCTCTCGTTGTCTACTGCACAGCACTATATTTCGATTGGGGACCTGCCAGTTAACCATAGACGACCCATCGAAGACAAAGACTTCCTCCGTCCCGCAGGTTATTAGCTCGGTGTATGTATTCCGCGCGTGCGTTAAGATAGTGGTGAGGGAGCGACCACACTACCCGGTGGGCAGCGCCGTCGCAGGTGGAATCGCGAACTCAGCTGTCCGCAGCGTTGCCGCCCACCGTGGCCATCGGCGCACACTGTTATCTTCGTCTAGATCAAACCCTGGAAGTGAGGAGATCACACCCATTGTCCAACAAATGGGCGTTATCACGCTTCCACCGTAGCTTGGCTACTTCGCTTAAAACGAATTCCAGGATAATACCTTTGAAAAGGGCACATCCGATTTCCCCGTCCACCATTGCCCTACCCAGTCTTGTGATCCGTCTCTGAGGACGTCTACGCCGGCGGGTCGCTAGTGACTGATACTCCTGATTGCTTTCGCACTAACCATCCACTATATTTCCTGGTGCTGCAACTGTGGATATCGCTATTACAACTATAATCTTCTTTTGCGCTACATATGTCGAGTGTTTGTATATGTATCTATTGGCGAGGAAAGTGTAAAGGATTAAGTCCACCTTTATATGGTTTTACAGCTATGGCACATACAAAAAAACTTTCCTATCAGGCATCTTTTGACAGTGTCACAAAACGTTGTGTGTTCGTTTCTAATACGAAAATTATATGGCCATGGAGTAACGTGTCAAGACTATCTGATCGTGAAGGGGGGAAGGGGGGTGCAGTTTAGATTCTGTGGTAGTTCGTTCAGGGTCTTTTCTGTTTGCTTGTACAATTACTGCGGCGTCTGTATATGATGTGTTCCACAAAGTTTTCTCACTCAGTATGTGGCCAGGCGCGAGGCACATGAAGCATGCAGCTCTTTGCCACAAACGGAAGTGCACCTCACTGCTGCTCGTCATTTTGCGCTGTCAAATCTGTTACGTGGTATTGGCAAGTATTTGCAACACAGCACTCGTTTTAAACAACAACTGATAGCTAAATTGGAATCCATTTAATGCCGATGGTGCGTTGCGACTGTTGAATATCCAAAAATAGGGGAGGACAGCAGTCAGTCGCAAAATACGTAATTTATTATAGATCTAGATTTCGACTATTTCACACTCATCATCGGTGCACTACTAGAAGTCATGTAGGCATAACCACGTCAGAGCATAAACACGTGACAATTGACGTTAGCATGTGCTTGACGTTGGCATGTGCTTTGCGGAAACAAAACCAATGATGACTGTGTTACAGTCTAAATCTAAATCTGCAATAAATTACGGATTTCTGCTGTTGACTGGTGTCCTTTACGTTCGAACAACTGATAAACTTTACATTAATGATAGTTCTATGTAGCTTTTATATAAATTATAGGTTCTACAGTGATGGAGTCGGGAGACTGTCCAGAACTTACCACATTAAAATATACTGAATGTTAGGGTTGTGCGTCGGGAAAGGTGCCTTATAAATTGCGTTAAAAAGTTCTGTTTGGTTCTCTGTTGCTCTGAAATGTGTGGGGGAACCAATAAACTGTGCAGCTGCAGTCTACCACCCACTAGTACTTTGTTCGCAATGTCCCATGATCCTCCTTAGGAAACTGACCCTCTGTGTAAAAGTCAATTGTGAAAATTGTTCGTTCAGTGATGCTTACTGTTCAGGTCGTGGCACATTCTCTTTACCGTTTGTTGTGCATAGGCCTACAACAACGGTTTACTAAAATTAAAATAACGTTATTTAATGTACACTTCTACAGATTCAAAACATATGTTCAAGAAGTTCACCAAACAGAATTCCCAAACATTTTTCGAAAGTAGCTTCAAACTTAACCGCCACACCCAGCAAATGATTCAAATATTAAAAACTGAACGGATTGTCATCAAACCTCTTTTTACATTTATATTTACAGGCTGGTTGTGAGCTGTGGAGCATTCTCCACGACTTCCTTGTTTTTTAAAATTGAGTCGTATGTAGACTCAAAATTTTCCTTTACTTTTTTCCAATGAGTATGTTTGTTACGACCCTGTCGCATTTTCATAAAGAACAAACTTCAGATAAATAAAAATTGCTTTAACAATCGAAGTTCTTCCCCTTAATGCCCCAAAGGCACAAAGACATGTCTTCTTTTAGTGTCGCACAAAAACTGACAACCGAGAGAAGATATTAATTTTCGCGTGGTGCTTATTTTGTTGCATTTTACCAAGCGTGAAATATTTAGTCTATTACTGCAAGGCACTCGAAAATATTCTGTTTCCACTTCAGAGCGATTACTTTTAATTATCTATACGTTTATTCTGCACCACTAATTGATGTAGTAAAACTTCTCCGCACATAAAGTACTTGTTCCTATTCACATAAAATAAACCAAACTGTAAATAACATGCGTCGTTACTCGATCGATAAAACCTTTTGCCGTCTGGTTCACCCTCTTACGTGCCAGTGCGCTCCGTTACCGCCCCAATTTCACCGAACGAGAGCACAGAAGTTCTCCGGTAACGTGGTAGTAGCACGACATAGGGAACGATCCGGAGCAGTACGGCACTTAACCTTCGTCACAGCGAACCACACTATTTAAATTGGAGAAAGCAGTTCTTTGACTTCAGTGTATCCGTTGTGGATGACGATCTGCTTCTGTGATTTAAATTGACGATTTATGCAACCAGCCCCTTTTTTTAGTTTGTTGATGAGATTTATTCAACCATAAACATGTTTCCCAGCCACTGTAGGCGCATCATCAGAGGGAGGTGTTAGAACAACATTATGCTGTGGACCAAGTGCAGGTAGATGCAGTGCTGATGCTGCTGGTGGAAATGGCGGAAATTTTGTAATCAGTGACTAAAAGTTTACGAAACCGAAAGTTTCTTATGTTTTAGGTACTTAATAGTGCACTGCCTTGTGGTATCATTATCAAATGTCTTCGTATAATGTACATAATTAAGCTATGTACACAGATATACACATTATTTAGCTGCACTTGGTTTTACACTTATTCACGGAAAGTAAACACTAGATGTTTTTACAAAGAATATTGATGTGATAGATATGACAATTTATTACAGTATAAATATTACTCGTACAGATATTATATTTCGGTAAATTTTGCTAGCTGCAGGATTGTTTCTATACTGCTAACATTATTGTAATGTGGATTAACAGTTATACACTCCTGGAAATGGAAAAAAGAACACATTGACACCGGTGTGTCAGACCCACCATACTTGCTCCGGACACTGCGAGAGGCCTGTACAAGCAATGATCACACGCACGGCACAGCGGACACACCAGGAACCGCGGTGTTGGCCGTCGAATGGCGCTAGCTGCGCAGCATTTGTGCACCGCCACCATCAGTGTCAGCTAGTTTGCCGTGCCATACGGAGCTCCATCGCAGTCTTCAACACTGGTAGCATGCCGCGACAGCTTGGACGTGAACCGTATGTGCAGTTGACGGACTTTGAGCGAGGGCGTATAGTGGGCATGCGGGAGGTCGGGTGGACGTACCGCCGAATTGCTCAACACGTGGGGCGTGAGGTCTCCACAGTACATCGATGTTGTCGCCAGTGGTCGGCGGAAGGTGCACGTGCCCGTCGACCTGGGACCGGACCGCAGCGACGCACGGATGCACGCCAAGACCGTAGGATCCTACGCAGTGCCATAGGGGACCGCACCGCCACTTCCCAGCAAATTAGGGACACTGTTGCTCTTGGGGTATCGGCGAGGACCATTCGCAACCGTCTCCATGAAGCTGGGCTACGGTCCCGCACACCGTTAGGCCGTCTTCCGCTCACGCCCCAACATCGTGCAGCCCGCCTCCAGTGGTCTCGCGACAGGCGTGAATGGAGGGACGAATGGAGACGTGTCGTCTTCAGCGATGAGAGTCGCTTCTGCCTTGGTGCCAATGATGGTCGTACGCGTGTTTGGCGCCGTGCAGGTGAACGCCACAATCAGGACTGCATACGACCGAGGCACGCAGGGCCAACACCCGGCATCATGGTGTGGGGAGCTATCTCCTACACTGGCCGTACACCACTGGTGATCGTCGAGGGGACACTGAATAGTGCACGGTACATCCAAACCGTCATCGAACCCATCGTTCTACCATTCCTAGACCGGCAAGGGAACTTGCTGTTCCAACAGGACAATGCACGTCCGCATGTATCCCGTGCCACCCAACGTGCGCTAGAAGGTATAAGTCAACTACCCTGGCCAGCAAGATCTCCGGATCTGTCCCCCATTGAGCATGTTTGGGACTGGATGAAGCGTCGTCTCACGCGGTCTGCACGTCCAGCACGAACGCTGGTCCAACTGAGGCGCCAGGTGGAAATGGCATGGCAAGCCGTTCCACAGGACTACATCCAGCATCTCTACGATCGTCTCCATGGGAGAATAGCATCCTGCATTGCTGCGAAAGGTGGATATATACTGTACTAGTGCCGACATTGTGCATGCTCTGTTGCCTGTGTCTATGTGCCTGTGGTTCTGTCAGTGTGATAATGTGATGTATCTGACCCCAGGAATGTGTCAATAAAGTTTCCCCTTCCTGGGACAATGAATTCACGGTGTTCTTATTTCAATTTCCAGGAGTGTATAAAAGGTAAACAAACGGAATGGAACATTTACTACGTAACTAAAAACCTTTTATAAATTACAAAATGCCATAGTTTTTACATGACAAGGAGAACAGGTTTTATATGCAGGAAGAATGAATATGTATTGTTGTCATCTTTGTTGTTTTGGTGCCAGAATGTCATGGAAATTCTGGAAGGAAAGGTTTTGTGTAAATACACTTTGTTCATTAACTTTTTCTTGCAGAAATTCCAGGACATCCTGGCACCAAAACGACAACAATAACGAACACGTATTCATCTTCGTGCATAAAATTTGCCTCCTTGTCACTTAACAACTCTAGCATTTTGTAGTTTGTAAATAATTTTTATTTGCATAGTAAGTTCGTTTACCTTTTCTATAACTGTTAACGCACATTAAAATTATGTTACCAGTATAAAAACACTCCTGCAGCTAGCAAAATTTACTTAAATATAGTACCTGTACGAGTAATACACACATCAAAAACGTTTTGCATCGCCTCGGTTCCCAGAACTCCTGAAGACAGATGTTGACTGTAGATGTTGTATCACAGACACAGTCCCTTTGTCTGTTCAGAGATGTCACTATAAATCCGCCCAAGGATGTAAACAACCAAGTATGAGCAGCGCCTATTAGACAGAAGTGGTCCGACAGCCAATCAGTTCCAGTCATTCCACCAGGAAGGAGGTAAACGGCTCGTGTTGTCTGTGGTTCAGCCACTCCTAGATGGTCAGTACCGCGGTTCGATCGCGTCCGCATTGTGACTTTGTGCCAAGAAGGGCTCTCAACAAGGGAAGTGACCAGGCGTCTCGGAGTGAACCAAAGTGGTGATGTTCGGACGTGGAGGACATACAGAGAGACAGGAACTGTCAATGACATGCCTCGCTCAGGCCTCTCATTGACAGCAGTGGATGACCGCTACCTACGGATTATGGTTCGGAGGAACCCTGACAGCAACGCCACCTTGTTGAATAATGCGTTTCGTGCAGCCACAGGACGTCGTGTTAAGACTCAAACTGTGCGCAATAGGCTGCATGATGCGCAACTTCACTCCTGACGTCCATGGCGAGGTCCATCTTTGCAACCACGACACAATGCAGCGCGGTGCAGATGGACCCAACAATACGCAGAATGGACCGTTCAGGATTTGCATCACGTTCTGTTCAACGATGAGTGTTGCATATGCCTTCAACCAGACAATCGTCGGAGACGTGTTTGGAGGCAATCCGGTCAGGCTGAACTCCTTAGACACACTGTCCAGCGAGTGCAGCAAGGTGGAGGTTCCCCGCTGTTTTCGGGCGGCATTATGTGGGGTTGATGTACGCCGCTGGTTATCATGGAAGGCGCCGTAACGGCTGTACGATACGTGAATGCCATCTTCCGACCGATAGTGCACCCATATCGGCAGCATATTAGCGAGGCATTCGTCTTCAGGGACGTCAGTTCGCGCCCCCCATCGTGCACATCTTGTGAATGACTTCCTTCAGGATAACGACATCGTTCGACTAGAGTGGCCAGCATGTTCTCCAGACATGAACCCTATTGAACATGGCTGGAATAGATTGAAAAGGGCTGTTTATGGACGACGTGACGCCACAACCACTGCTACGGTCGCAGGTTCGAATCCTGCTTCGGGCATGGATGTGTGTGATGTCCTTAGGTTAGTTAGGTTTAAGTAGTTCTAAGTTCTAGGGGACTGATGACTACAGATGTTAAGTCCCATAGTGCTCAGAGCCATTTGAACCAACCACTGTGAGGGATCTATGCCGAATCGCCGTTGAGGAGTTGTACAATCTTGACCAACAGTGCCGTGATGAACTTCTGGAAAGTATGCCACGACTAATACAGGCATGCATCAATGCAAGAGGACGTGCTACTGGGTATTAGAGGTACTGGTGTGTACAGCAGTCTGGACCACCACGTCTGTAGGCTCGCTGTATGGCGGTACAACATGCAGTGTGTGGTCTCCATGAGGAATACAAAGAGCGGAAATGATGTTTATGTTGATCTCTATTCCAATTTTCTGTACAGGTTCCAGAACTCTCGGAACCGAGGTGATGCAAAACCTTTTTTATGTATTTGTACTGTAATATATTGCATCTCATGCCGAAGACCATGATGTAGTGAAGTGTCATATATATCACATCAATATTCAAACATCCAGTGTTTACTTTTCCGTGAATCAGTGTAAAATCAAGTACAACTAAATACTGTGTTTATTTCTGTACATAGCTTTAAAAAATGGTTCAAATGGCTCTGAGCACTATGAGACTTAACAAGGTCATCAGTCCGCTAGAACTTTGAACTACTTAAACCTAATTAACCGAAGGACATCACACACATCCATCCTCCAGGCAGGATTCGAATCTGCGACCGTAGCAGTCGCGCGGTTCAAGACTGAAGCGCCTAGAACCGCTCGGCCACTGTGGCCTGCATACATAGCTTAAATATGTACATTATACGAAGAGATTTGATACGGATACCACAAGGCAGTGCACTTGAAGAACTCAAACCATAAGAAGCTTTCTGTTTCGTAAAAGTTTCGTTACCAATTACTAAATTTCGGTCATTTCCGCCAGCACTGCATCCAGCTGCACTTTGTTCACAGAATAATGTTCTTGTAATACGTCCATCTGATAACGAGCTTGCAATGGCTCGAAAACATGTTCAAAGTTGAATAAATCGTATCAAAAAAACTATAAAAGAGCGACTGATTCCATATTTATTACCACATACATCGCCAATTTCTTAACGTTGAACGTACGTTCTGAGGAAATTGAGGCAAACGCAAGTGACACTGCGAAAGTAAAGGTTCTGATCGGTAAACTAACCGCTGGAGAAAGGCACGATACTATGTTTTGAATTTGGCGTCAAAGACAATTTAAATGGTCTCATTGCAATGCCATTTTTAAAATATTCGGCACTGTATTTACGACGTACAGTATGTTCTCGTAAATTCTGTAGGGTACATTAGTTTTCACTGACATTCATGTTGCTTGCTAGTGTTGTTTATAAAGGTTATTCTGCATGCCTTTATGAATAATAAGTTTCGAGCAGATTTAAGTAAACGAACTGACAGACTGTGAGAAGAGAAAAGAAGTAAGAAAATCCAATTGATTCACCCACCCCCTCTAAGGGTCCGGGGTTAGAATAGGCCCAAGGTATTCCTACCTGTCGTAAGAGGCGACTAAAAGGAGTTTCACCAGTTTCGGCCTTTATGTGATGGTCTCCTGTAGGGTAAGACCTCCATTCTTCAAAATTTTCCCGAAGAACGAGCCAATTGGGGAAGGGCGCCTTACAAGGTGCATCGTGTCCATCGTGCATTGAGATCTTTAGCCCACTTTCTTGTCGTCGCATTGCATTCCTGCTCATTCTCCATCTCTTGGACGAGGACACGTTCCTGGGTGCGTTTTCCACCATTCACTATGCAGTGTCGATTTCTGCGTCGACGATGACCATGGACTTCTTTGCACCTGATATCCAGCACGGTAGCCAGTCCGTTGTGGTGGGGCCGCCATGTACCCTGTTGGTTGTAGCCCCCTGACCACACAGGGATCGTTCTGCTGATGCCTGCGCCGTTAACTCCCCACATATGCCAAGGGGTAAATGCCCATCCCCATGGGGCATCGGGACTCCCGGCAATGGCCATCCTGCCTGGTGGCCTTTGCTGCGGCTGGGTGGTGCCTGTGGGAAGGGCCCCTGGTCGGAGTGGGTGGCATCAGGGCAGATGACACACGATGAAGCGTAGTCTATCATCTCTTGCTGGTGGTAAAACATCAGCAGTCTCTGAGCGATCACGAGCTCAATTAAAGAAGTATGACCCCAAATCATTCCCCTCGCTGGCCACACCATGGAAGGAACGTCAGGCTAAGGATGGCATCTGATCTTATTCGCCCCGGTATCTTTTATGTTCGAGAGCTGATGGGGAATCTTTCAGGATGATGAAGCCTCAGTTTTTTGTTGAGTATTTAGAGGACAAGTTTGGGGAGGTGGAGGGCTTGTCCAGAATGAGATCTGGGTCAGTCTTGATCAAAACAGCATCCTCTGCCCAGTCACGACGTTACTCGATCGTGACGAGCTGGGGGATGTCACTGTAACCATCACGCCCCATAAGAGCTTAAATATGGTCCAGGGTATCATATTTCACAGAGACCTTCTTTTGCAGTCCAACAATGAGCTGCGCGCCAATTTAGAGTGGCGAGTTGTACATTTCATCCGGCATGTCTACTGGGATCTGAAGGATAATCAGGTTGTGCCACCGGTGCCTTCATCTTGGCCTTTGAAGGAGATACATTGCCCAAGAAGGTCAAGGTGATAGTCTACCAGTGTGATGTAAAGCCCTATATCTCTCCCCCGATGCGGTGCTTTAAGTGCTGGAAGTTCGACCATATGCCTCCCCACTGTACTTCCATCATCACATGCTGAGATTGCGGATGCCCATTACATCTCAATACTCGCATGTGCCCCACCTCCCATCTGTGTCAGCCGTGGAGAGCACCATTCGCCTTGCTCACCTGACTGCAGTATTCTCCAGAAAGAAAGGAAAATCGTGGGGTACAAGACCCTGGACAGACTAACCTACACTGTGAGACTAAGAGAAAATTTGAACGCGTACATCATGTGCGTATGACATCGTCATACGACTCTGCTACAACAGTTGTGGCACCATCAGCTCCGCAACCCAGGTCGCCTCTCAGAGCCGGAACGCTACACCTGCCCCCTTGATGGTGGGGGCATTTCCCTCCATGTTGCTCCTGCACCACCTACTTCAGGAGCAACCGCCGCCCCCCCCCCCCCCCCCCAACTATCGGGGACGTCCGTCCCCCCTTCTAAGCTAGAGAAGCGTAAGTCTTCTTCGGCTTCTCTCGCTAGGAAGGGGTCCCTTGGGTCACTCACTTCTGAGGTTTCTTCTCGTGGGAAAGACGACACCCGCCAGTGGCTGAAGAGCCCAAAAGCAGCTGGTCGTAGGGCTTCACGCTCATCCTCAGTCCCAGAGACCGAGCCAGTGAAGTTCTCCCAGTCAGGTAAACCCAAGTAGCAGCGAGAGAAATCCTAAAAGAAAGCGCCTAAGACCAAGGAAATTGCGGCGGCACCTACACCACCGCTACCTACAAGCTCTGCGACTGAGGATAGGGTGGAGATTTTTATTTTTGCGTCCGCTGAGGACCTAGATCTTGCCAGACCCTCTGACCCAATAGATATAGACTGCTCAGGCAATAAATCGGTAGCAGCAGGTGACGCTGATGGGTAAACTGCCTCATTGAATGAATGTTCCATGCCTACCCAATCTCACGTCATGATCCTCCAGTGGAATTTCAGCGGTTTTTTCCACCGCCTGCTGAGCTACGGCTACTGTTAAGCTTCACGCCTGCTATAAGCATTGCCCTCCAGGAAACCTGGTTCCCAGCAATGCGGACCCCTGCCCTTTGCGGCTATAAGGGATGTTACAGGAACCGTAGCGACTATAATTGAGCGTCAGGTGGAGTTTGCGTTTATGTCCTAAACTCGGTCTGTAGTGAACATGTGCCTCTTCAAACCCCTCTTGAAGCTGTGGCTGTCAGAATAAGGACGACGCAGGAAATAACTGCCTGCAATGTGTATCTTCCTCCAGATGGTGCAGTATCCATGAATGTATTAACTGCACTGATTGATCAACTCCCTACACCTTTTCTACTTCTGGGAGATTTTAATGCCCATAACCCCTTGTGGGGTGGTACCATACTTACTGGCCGAGGCAGAGAAGTCGAAACTTCACTGTCGCAATTCGACCTCTGCCTCTTAAATACTGGGGCCGCCTCACATTTCAGTGTGGCTCATAGTAGTTACTCGGCCATTGATTTATCAATTTGCAGCCCAGGACTTCTCCCATCTATCCACTGGAGAGCACATGTGGTAGTGAACACTTCCCCATCTTTCTATCACTATCCAGATGGGCTTTAAACAAGGCTGAAACGTTCACCTCTGCTGTCACCGTTGAATCCTCTCCACACGGGAATATCGATGTGATGGTTGAGCAGGTGACTAGCACAATTGTTTCTGCGGCAGAAAACGCAATCTCTCGCTCTTCAGGGTCCCGAGGCGTAAGGCAGTCCCTTGGTGGTCGCCAGAAGGTGCTGAAGCAATTAAGGATCGTCGGCGAGCTCTGCAGCGGCATAAGCGGCACCCTTCCGTGGAGCACCTCATAGCCTTCAAACGGCTCCATGCCCGTATTCGCTACCTTATCAAACAACGGAAGGAGGAGTGTTGGGAGAGATACGTCTCCACCATTGGGTGCCACACGTCACCCTCCCAAGTCTGCTCAAAGATCAAACGTCTTTTGTGGTACCAGGTCCCAACAGCTGTCCCCGGTGTTACCATAAATGGCGAGTTATGTACCGACGCAAACGTGATTGCCGGACACTTCGCTCGAGCCTCTGCGTCGGAGAATTACCCCCAAGCCTTTCGCACACTCAAACGGCGGCTCGAAGCGAACGTCCTCTCATTCACTACACGCTGCACTGAATCCTATAACGTCCCATTCACAGAGTGAGAGCTCCTCAGTGCCCTTCCACATTGCCCCGACACAGCTCCTGAGCCTGATCGCATCCACAGCCAGATGATTAAACATCTCTCATCTGACTACAAGCGACATCTTCTCGTCATCTTCAACCGGATCTGGTGCGAGGGCATCTTTCCATCGCAATGGCGGGAGAGCACCATCATTCCGGTGCTGAAACCCGATAAAAACCCGCCTGAAGTGGATAGCTATCGGCCCATCAGCCTCACCAACGTTCTTTGTAAGCTGCTTGAACGTATGGTATGTCGGCGGTTGAGTTAGGTCCTGAAATCACGTGGCTTGCTGGCTCCATGTCACGGCGGCTTCCGCCAGGGTCGCTCTACCACTGATAATCTTGTGTCCATCGAGTCTGCCATCCGAACAGCCTTTTCCAGACGGCAACACCGGATTGCCGTCTTTTTTGACTTACGTAAAGCATACGACATGACTTGGCGACATCATATCCTTGCCACATTGTATGAGTGGGGTCTCCGGGCACCACTCCCGATTTTTATCCAAAACTTCCTGTCGCTCCCTACTTTCCGTGTCCAAGCTGGTGACTGCCATAGTTCCATCCCTATCCAGGGGAATGGATTCCCACAGGGCTCTGTATTGAGTGTGTGTCTATTTTTGTGGCCATTAACGGTCTAGCAGCAGTGCTGTCGGGCCCTCCGCCTCACCTTCTCTGTATGCAGACGACTTATGCATTTCGTACTGCTGCTCCAGTACTGTTGTTGCTGAGCGGCGCCTCCAGGGACCCATCCACAAGGCGCAGTCATGGGCTCTAGCCCACGGCTTCCAGTTTTCAGCCGCAAAGTCGTGTGTCATACACTTCTGTCGGCGTCGTACCGTTCATCTGGAACCCGCACTTTACCTTAGTGACGATCCACTCACTGTAGTGGAGACATATCAATTCCTAGGACTGGTTTTCGACGCCCGATTGACTTGACTCCCTCATCTTCGTCAGCTTTAAGTAGAAGTGCTGGCAGCACCTCAATGCCCTCCGTTGCCTGAGCAACATCAATTGGGGTGCAGATCGCTGTACGCTGCTGCAGCTCTACAGAGCCCTTGCCCAATCCTGAATTGACTACTGGAGTGTGGTTTATGGTTCGGCAGCGCCTTCAGCATTGCATTTACTCTACCCTGTGCACCACTGTGGGGTTCGATTAGCGACAGGAGCTTTTAGGACGAGTCCGATGACCACTGGTGGAGGCTGGTGTCCTTCCCAGCAGATTAGGCGTGCGCAACTGCTCGCCAGTTACGCAGTACACATTCATAGTTCCCCTGAGCATCCGAATTACCGTCTCTTTTTCCCGCCCGCGGCAGTCCATCTCCCCCATAGAACGGGGCTAACGATTGCGGTTCGCGTGCGGTCCCTTCTCTCCGAACTGAAGTACTTCCCTTTACCGCCTCTACTTGCGGTCCGTTCACGTACGCATGCATGGTGTACGCTTCGACCGCAGCTTCCCCTTGACCTTTTGCATGGGCCCAAGGACTCCGTTAACCCCGCCGCCCTCTGCTGTCACTTTCTCTCGATTCTTGACGTGTTCCGGGGCTCTGAAGTGGTTTACACGACGGCTCAATGGCTGGTCGTCACGAAGGCTTCGCGTGTGTTTACGGAGGACATATTGAGCAGCACTCTTTGCCAGTTGGCTGCAGTGTTTTCACTGTAGAGCTGGCGGTCAAATCTCGTGCTCTTGAGTACATCCGCTCATGCCCTGGCGAGTCATTTCTCCTGTGTACTGACTCATTGAGCTGCCTCCAAGCTATCGACCAGTGCTACCCTCGCCACCCTCTGATAGCGTCTATTCAGGACTCCATCTATGCCCTGGAACAGTCCCGCCGTTCCGTGGTGTTTGTGTGGACCCCGGGACATGTCGGAATCCCCGGCAACGAACTTGCCGATAGGCTGGCCAAAAAGGCGACGCGAAAACCGCTTCTGGAGATAGGCATCTCCGAAGCTGACCTGCGTTCTGTCTTATACCGCAGGGTTTTCCGGCTTTGGGAGACGGAATGGCATAACAGCACGCATAACAAGCTGCGTGTCATTAAGGAGACTATGAATGTGTGGAAGTCTTCCATGCAGGTCTCTCGCAGGGAATCAGTTGTCCTCTGCCGGCTCCGCATTGGCCTTAAATCACGAGGACCCACAGTGTCGCTGTGGCTCCCAAATGACAGTCGTCCACCTCTTGCTGGACTGCCCACTTTTAGCCGCTCTGCGGCAGACTTTTAACTTTCCCAGCACCCTGCCTTCGGTGTTGGGCGACAATGCCTCCACAGCAGCTTTAGTTTTACGATTTATCTGTGAGAGTGGGTTTTATAGTTCTGTGTAGATTTTAGCGCATGTCCTTTGTCCCTCTGTGTCCTCCACCCTAGTGCTTTTAGGGTGGAGGTTTTAATGTGTTGCAGAATGGCTGGCTTTCCCTTTTTATTCTCGTGGTCGGCCAGCCACTGTAATCTGCTTTTATGTTTTACTCTCTTCAGTTTCTAAAGTCTCTCTCTAGTTTCCTTGTCCTCTTTTGTTCCTTTTAGTATTCGTTGCCTTCCGTTCGTTCTTGTACCTATTCCTTTTGTTTCCGTTTTGTGTTATATGTTTTGTCCGTTTTATTCTCACGCTTGTGGCATTGTTTTATTAGGAACAAGGGACCGATGACCTTGTAGTTTGATCCCTTATCCCGCTTTTAAACCAACCAACCACCACCACCAACCGCCGCCGCCACCACAACCACCACCACCACCACCCTCCTCCATTCGTTCGAATTGCTTCACCTCGCGAGATGAAACGGCGGGGAGACACTGGAAGACGACCCTCCAAACCCTCCGGCCGTTGGTAGCGGTTCTGTGCCCATATGAGGACAGATAACGATTCCATGTCAAGGTAGCACTGGAATCTGATAACCCTCCTATCGATCTGCAACAGTTGTGTGCGGTATATTCAAACTCGGGATGTAACCTGACAACAGTCATTTGTACCCTCGAATGGAACTCATCAATTGTGCTGGTTCCGACTTCACCCACCCCCACCCCTTCCCTTTCTCTTGGCCAGTGAGATTCCTTAAGTTTCCCCTCCAGTCTTTTCTCTTTCGTCCAGTTGTGTGAGCCTTTTCATTTGTGCTCAGTGCGCCGCAGTGAAAGTGTCCTGAAGTGCTAGCAGCAGAATTTTCATACTTAAAAATGACTTTTCGCCAATCTTCTCCCACTTTCCAAGATCGTAACTCAAAGATACTCGTAAATACGAGACTTCAAATGTTAAACGATTTCGACGACTTCAAATGTTAAACGATTTCGACGATCTATTGTTGTAACAAATAGACTGACATCCCACGTTAAACTGTTAGCACATTGCGATAATTAAACAAATACATATATCCCCCGCTAAACAATTAACACTCTGCAACACATACCTTATTGTTACTTACTAGTCTGAGAGGAACATGTCCCTGAATTATTATTGTGTAAAAGCAATGAAATAGCTATAAGACAGCTTAGAGGATTCTTGCACTATGAGATTGCAGCAGACATGTAAATAACGGCGGAAAAATCTACGCAGGACCGTTTCTACAGATAATTATAAAATTTACATTGTAAACAATTATTCCTAAACCTCCTGTACTGTTAGCTGCCACAACAAAGAATGGTATAGATATATGCACTTTATTTAGAACAAACAGAAAATATCTTCGATTATGCACTCCATAAGCGCAAGCGGCCTCTACACTGTTCGCCAACACAGTACTCCACCTTATCTTAACTGTTGCCGGGGTTGCGATCCTACTGCAACAACAATATACGCGTATGAGGTGGCGAATGACCGCTCTCAGTCGGCAGGCTGTAACCCGCTGAGCAGCGCTGATGACGCAGACTGCTCAGTAACGTCCCACACGCGACAGGTAATGCTATTGGACGGAGATAGAGAATGGCATCTCGGGGTCTGTCTCGCTGTCCACCAACTGTAAAAAATTCGCCTACAAATGGCCATGAGACGGCCAAACGATGCGGAATGTCCCCCCCGCGCCTTGCTCCCGCTGTGGCCGTTAAACGACAGCGGCGGGCTTAAGCTGTGTTGTCAAAGGCGCGACAGCGACAGACCCCCCGCGGTGAAATGGACTGCCTGCACACTCAGGTATACGACGACGCAACGGAATTTCGTCCGCAGTCGCCGCTGTTTCCCAGGGAAACAGGCACAGCTGCGACGCCAGCGGCAATGGAATGGAGAGAAGCACGGTCAAATTGAATCTGACTTTGAACTACTTAGATATTTCACTACAAGAAAAAATGACACGGTAACATTATCGTGGCTCATCTGGAAAAAGAATAGTATTTTTGCGGACATGACAGTGAAGGTTGTCATAACATTTTGATTAACAGACCCCTTGTAAACTACGACACCAGATTCAGACTTTATTTTAGGCTAGTTTGCGCATGTTTCACAACTTATAGAAAAAAAGTCCGAACTGTTCAAGAAACCAATCAGTGCAGCTGGAAAACTCTCATTGACGCATATATTCTTATGTAATACACACATTTTTGGCTAAAATTATTAAAATACTTTTTCTCTTTGGCAGAGTTCTAATAGTTAACAACTCGTAAAGTTTTAACACATCGTGGAGCATTAAGTAATTCGTCGTTTATTATTGAGAACGAATGTTTTCAGATCGTAACTGAACCCCTACCTGCTACATGCCGTCACATTTCTCCTTTAAGGTGAAAACAGTGAAACGTTTGGAAAATAGCTATTTATTAACACTCTTGCATCTCATTTAGGTAATAACTTCTGCATTGTGATGAATCACTGTGATAAAATACCTTATTTACTCTCCCACCATCGACAGGTTTACAGCAACTAAGAGAACTTAATGTTACCCGCATTCATTAAAATAACAAGCTACTTTTAAGAAACAAAACGTAGTAAAAAATTAAAAAAAACTTTAATTTTATTTTAAATGGAAGTACGTTATGCCCCTAAGATCATCATTCTCAAATAATATCACCCTTTCTGACGCTTTCAAATTTCTCATTTTTGAATTTTATATCCATCTTAATTCCTAAATTCCATATGCTTTTTTGACTCAACTAAAGTAGTGGGTGGGGTATTCTTGTAGTCATACTCATGTTCAGTAGAAATAAATTTGTATTCTTGTAGTCATACTCATGTTCAGTAGAAATAAATTTGTGTATTCCTTTGTAGGCGCCTCTAGGTATTTTATTTTCAATTCTGCGGATGCTTTCTCCTTTTCTGTCTTTTTTTCCGAGCAGTACATACATTTTGTCCTCAACACTCGTATTTTTTCCTCTTACGTGAACTTGTGGCACTGGGATCAAGAAATTTGTTTATCTGCATGGAAGTTGTATGTCCCTTCTCTTTTTCATATTAGGGTCTCCCAGGTTAAATGATACAGATCCAACTTCTGTGCAGTCTCTAGAATCATTCACAATATTTGAAACAATACTGTTGGTCTTTTCTAACGACAAATATTGGAGACAGGTCTGCAACAAAATATTTCCTGTTTCAGGTGGTAAAATGTATCAATACAGTACTTGCAGAAAGTTTAGGGACTCATCAATATTTCGTTGAATCCACTTACCGCGTGAGTAACAATATTTCAGTCAATGTTTTACGTGATGTTATTTGAGGCCTGAATTACGAGTTTATAGTTAAAATTCAAGTGCTCTAGTTCTAATACTTTTGGAGATTTAAAGTTTTTTTCCGTTTTGTATACAAGGCTAAAAAAATTCCTATTTTCCGTTTAAAACGTTTTCTTTCTCCAAATTTGCTATATCTACTGTTATTAAATTTTAAATGCCGCTTCATTACACCATAGCGGTTACAAGAATAATAATGCAATATGGAAAAAATCCTACTGATTTGGTTACATCTCAAACAAGATTATTTTTAAATTACGCTGTATGAAATACTGCCACCAGCCACATGTTTTCTAGAAATGATTGTATTATACCATTAATAGTTTCGGGCATGAGCCTATCGTCAGATGATAGCATTGAATTCTTTTAGATTCGTGTCCTCCTTCAAAAGCCCTCCTGTAATATGTAAAAGAGGGCTTTTCAGGATGACACAAATGTAAAAGAAGTCTACTCTACCATCTGACGTTGGTCTTAGGGCTGAAACTGGTAATGTAACAAATTCATTTCAAGAAAACTAGTGGCTAATGACAGTATTTCCTACAGCGTAATTTACGAAAATGACTGCGGTGTTCTCCAACCAAAATGGATAAAATAATAAGATTATTTTTCCCCGGTGAATACGGTGGCAGAATTCAGTTTCGTTCCACGGTAACTACCGATTGGCAACACTTAGATAAATACACTGACCACGCATTTGTTTTCTCTCTCTCTTGCCTATAATGAATCAGCTGTCAAAATGGATACAACTGTTGCCAGTGGAGAGTTATCGCGAAACAAAACTGACTGACTGTGCCACCGAATTTAACGGAGAAAAATTTTGTCCGAAAGGCGACGAAACGAGTAGGTGGTATTTGTATGATTTCTATGCTGTAATAAAACAGCAGTAAAAATTTAATAGCTGTAGGAGTAGCAGTTTTCGAGAAAGGAAATATTTGTCAGAAAACAGGTTTTTTTAGCTCTGTTTACTAAACGGTAAAACATTCCATGATTAGAGCTACTGCAATGATACGTAACTGGAAACACGGAATTACGCAACATGTGTAATATCATGTAAAGCGCTGACTGAAATGCTGCTACACTAGGGTCACGTGTAGATTAAACGAAGTTTAGACTTGTCCTTAAATTTTTCGTAAGCGCTTTAACAGCCCAAATTTATTTTTCCAAAAACGCAAATATGCGGAAACTCCCTAAAATCAAGATATTTACTTTTTGTCTTCCGTGTTGAACTGTACCCAGGAAAACCTAGTGATCATACAGAACCCATTTCTTTGGTTTCTCTGAGAATTTGATCCTGTTCCAAGCATTTTCTTCTCTTCTATTTCTACGACATGGAACCCTAATGTTTCTCTATGGGTCTTGCAACCGCTACGGTCGCAGGTTCGAATCCTGCCTCGGGCATGAATGTGTGTGATGTTCTTAGGTTAGTTAGGTGTAAGTAGTTCTAAGTTCTAGAGGACTGATGACCTCAGATTTTAAGTCCCATAGTGCTCAGAGCCATTTGAACCAAAGCGTACTAGCTTAAGTAGCCTTTTTTTCAGGTTATTGGCAACAGGCGAATCTTTCCCATCTCTAGTATTTTCCTTCCGAATCTATACAGAATAAGTCAGGAGAATTGTGGAAGAAGTACTGTCCGCATTTGTCTACAAACTTCCTCCTGTTTATTTCCAGTTCCTTGAACAGAAAAACTTTTGGAAGAAGCAAAAGAATTTTCGACCAAATGCCAGTTTTCCAATTTTGACGTTAGTAGAACAGAGCGCCATTGTGCTTACGATGCTTTACATCTAAAGACACTGAGAGAATAAGTCGGAAAGTATTATTTTCTGTGTCTCATTGGAGGTACTTTGCGTAGACATCATCGACAATACCAGATAGAACATCTCATTCGCACGGCTGGCCACTGGTTCAGTGCTGCGATAGCGTCCGCGTCCGCCATCAGCTCGAACTGCGCATGCATGAGCAGGTAGCCCCTTTCGTCGGCGGCAATCCTGTCGCTGCCGCAAGCCGCTGTTGCACCTTTGGACAACGCAACTTCAGGACGCCAGCAGCCAGCGCCTGGGTTTACTGTTGCCACTCGCTCGCCAGTGGAAGTAGTGGAACTCGATAAGGCTGACAGACCGTTAGCCATAGGTCTGTGAAGCACTCTGCAGAAGAGGCGGATGGGTGCCTCTAATTAGTTTAATTAGTAGATAACAATGTTTTTAATCTGTACTCGTTTTAAAAAAATGCGTATTATATACTCCTTGAATTAGTTAGTGAATTGTTGGAAGAGGGCGGAGAAAGTCAATACCCTGTTGGACACTTAGAACAAAAAACAATATGAAATAGAAAATTATTGTACACTGAAAAAGAGGAGGCGAAAACGCGATGCAAGTAAGAATCTCAGTTACTGATATGGATGAAGACTGACACGGAGCTATTAAAGTAGTGTTGTGATTAAAAGTGGCAGAAGTGGGTGAAGTTAACAATAGCGTGTCATTACCAAGAAACGATGGTGATAAGTTTAAAGTTGAACAGTTTGTCATGTAATGCGGATGGGATCTCTGGTCATTCGCGTGCAACACAAAGGTCAGCCTGAGAGCTCTTAGAATATGTACAGCTTTCTTCCAGAAGATGCTAGTGTGCGTACCTTACGGTCTGTGGTAGTGTGTAAATGTCACATACACACCGCACAGTGGGCATGACTGGAGCCTATTTAGCATTTCCATAACGCACGATGAAACGCGCCAGTCTTCTGTTAATCCAAAGTAATAATAGCCCCACGTTGACGAGTAATACTAAACAAAAGAGGGCAAATACATTACGTGATCAAAAGTATCTGGACACCTGGCCGAAAATGACTTCAAGGTTCGTGGCGCCCTCCATCGGTAATTCTGGAAATCAGTACGGTGTTGGCCCACCCTTAGCCTCGATGACAGCTTACACTCTCGCAAGCATACGTTCAATCAGGTGCTGGAGTGTTTCTTGGGGAATGGCATCCCATTCTTCACGAATTGTTGCTCTGAGGAGAGGCATCGTTCTCGGTCGGTGACGCCTGGCACGAAGTCGGTGTTCTGTAGCATTCATTCAGGTCAGTTTGGAATTCCTGTATGATGATCTGGATAGATGTCTGCCTATTACACATTACGACCCTCTTCAGCTATCGGCGGTCTGTCAGTCAACAGATGAGGTCGGCCTGTACGCTTTTGTGCTGCACGTGTCCCTTCACGTTAACACTTCACTATCACCTCTGAAACAGTGGACCTAGGGACGTTTAGAAATGTGGAAGTCTGACACAAGTGACACCCAATCACCTGACCACATTCAAAGTCCATGACTTCCGCGGAGCGCCCCATTCTGCTCTCTGACGATGTTTAATGACTAATGTTGCTGATATGGAGTACCTGGCAGTATGTGGCAGCCCAGTGCACCTAATGTAAAAAACGTATGTTTTTGATGGTGTCCGGATACTTTTGAATACATAGTGTGGTTCCATTTCGAACCAGGTTTCCTGAGGGATTCCCTTAGTTATCAGGCGAATTCTGGAACTGTAAATCCCCTCCCACTCATTCTCAAATGGGTCTCCTCCTGCTTATCTGCTTAATAATGAAAACAAAAATCTATCAAGAGAAGTTCAACTGTGTCATCATCTGTGTTCGTGTAGTAGTCTCTCTCTCTCTCTCTGTGTGTGTGTGTGTGTGTGTGTGTGTGTGTGTGTGTGTGTGTGTGTGTGTGTGTGTGTGAGAGAGAGAGAGAGAGGGAGGGAGGTTGGGGTGGCGGTTATGCCCTGGCACTAGCGACGTAAACGCCTGTGGCAGCGAGGGTGTGCTATGTCCTCTTGTGGGCTTTGCGCACTATAGCCTACGATAGAGGTAATACGTACAGTGTCTCACGGCGAGATTAAACAGTGCGCAGTAGAACTAACGCAACGGCTGTTACAGAGGCTGCGTTCCACCGCACGACAATCAGTTAATACAAAAGAACGCCGACTGGACCCACGCAGCGGAGAGTAATTTTTGCCAGTGCTAATCCCGCTCAGTATATAACGAGTCTCCGTATTTCAATCATGTAACTTGATCGTCACAAACAAGAAGTTTTGATTTATTTTCCAACAAAGCAAGAGGAAGAATCTGACGCCAAGTTTAAAAATGTTTGTGTAATTATTTCCTGTTCATGTAATAGGATAAGGATTATAGCGTATAAACCTTTTATCGTTTTGTAGAGCTATGTTCTCCACGAGTAGACCCTAAGAACTTGGAAGCATTTTTGGGTCAGATGATTCTCTTGAAGACGTAGAGTCCGCTTGCTACAAGGTGACTGCTAGTTGAAGTTCTGAGGACAAACTGGCTTGTAAAAAGCCGTATAAAGCGACAAAATAATTTGTCCTTCAGATATTAGCAATTATCTGCACAATGGAGCAAATTCATCATCACAGATAAAACAGTGAAGGGCACAGTTGTCACTTGCGTTGTAAGAAAAAAATGTAGAGGAACAATTTCGAATGAAGTTCACGAGGAAATATATTACACACATTCGAATATGACTTACTGTAATAGATTAGATTATGTTTCTGGTTTGTCGGAGTTAATAGAAAAGTACCATAGAAAGAAATGAAAATGAAAGTAATTAGACATCTTGATGCGAAATACCACATTGAGCACGAGACAGAAAATTCATACACAAATCCTACGTGGTTTACCATTATGTACAGGAAGTTGCAGATGTGTAATTAACGTATAGTGCAGCAGAATGTCAACTGCCCTCAAAGTCAAATGAATGTTGAGAGAAAAGTTTCGCAACAGGCGTCATCATATTTCGAAGAAGTTTGTAGCCGTGGAATAAAAAAATTACGTGAAACTGTGTCATTGAAGTCACAAGAAGCAGTCACAGTGTAATTTGTGGAAGAAGACAGACTGACAAATATCCGTCAACTTGTCCGTGAGAGGGAGAGCATACTTTTGGAGGAATTCAGTGTGGAGAGTGCTGATGGAGCAACAGTTACACCTCTCTCTTGACATGTACAAGAAATGGAGCCAAATGAATTGTTCTGCACAGTGCTATATGGCCAATCTTCATGCGAGCAATATTCTTAACAACGGAGCCACATTCACCCGTAATAGTGTTTTCAATTGCCGTGTCTGGAGAGATGAAAATATATTTTTTTAAAAAAAAAAAAGCCGTATTTTGACCATCTTATTTTCATTTGTACCTTAATATCTACCAGATTAGGTCGTGGAGCATGTTCGCAGGATATAAGACAGAAACAGAGGGGATAAATACATAGATTTTTTTCTGGCTAATGGAAAATCCAAAACGTCTTAATGAGTATAAGAAAAGAACGCATGTTCCACAAAGGCTTAATAGAGATGTGTTCAACGTAACAACAGATACCGTAATGATGTGCAAAGAGCTCGTACCTCTTTGGTGTCTTTTTTTTTTTCTTTTGTACGTCACTACTTTAACTGTTGTTACAATGAGCACCTCTCTGTTAGGCTTTTGTGGTACATGTTTTGTTCTTTTCTTGTGGCTATTATGACGTTTCGGATGTTCTACCAACTAGAAAAGAATATTATCTATGTATTCACCTGATCTGTTTTTGGTTTATTTACTGCAAAGATGGCCCACGACCGAAACCGGTAGATGATAAGATACAAGTAAAAATAACTGATGGTTGAAATGCGTTTTTTCAATTACGTAACGGCTGTTGAATGTCAACTAACCAAAACATTAAAAATACAAAAATATATTCGCCACCTCTAACACTTTCCGAAGGATAATTGATGTAATTAGTAGAATAGATTCATAGGGTCCTAGCTGGCTGCCTTCTTGTAAAATAGATAACAATAATATTTTATGGGCTGTAGGTTCAAATGGCTCTGAGCACTATAGGTTCAAATGGCTCTGAGCACTATGGGACTCAACTGTTGTGGTCATAAGTCCCCTAGAACTTAGAACTACTTAAACCTAACTAACCTAAGGACATCACACACATCCATGCCCGAGGCAGGATTCGAACCTGCTACCGTAGCCGTCGTGCGGTTCCAGACTGTAGCGCCTTTAACCGCTCGGCCACTCCGGCCGGCTGGGCTGTAGGAGTGCATGCTTTGTGACTGTACTAGCAGTTATTGCTTTGAAGAGTTTACTGTGCGGTATAAGTTGTTTATGCCATTAAATACGAAATATTCATTTCTTATGATTGCGAAGGACGGTTATAAAAAGTTTTCATTTCACCAAAAGTAAAAACGTAACTTTTAAAAAAGTATATGTTTGTTGTCCCAGTACACATTGAAAGCCGCGCGTTACACACAGTACCGATGCACAGCATTTAGTGGGAGCAAAAAAGAAAAGAAGAAAAAACTAGAGGCACAGCCCGTTAATGAAGTCTAGTGTATTCCGGTAATTCGTTTCGTCAGCAGCAGAAATTTTATTGGCCTGATCCAGATGCAACTATTTTACTGCTGCAAAAAATGAATTACTACAAAATACTACAAGTTATTAATGAGCTGCTCATTATGCTCACCCTACTGGCCTGGTACGGTCGTATGGCTCAGGGATTTCTGTGTATACATAGGCTGCACACAGGTACCTGAAAACAAACAAAAATTACGGACTCTGCTTATATGTGGTGGTGATAAAAACGTATGCCTAGCTCTTGCAGTTCCACATCTCAAAATAGACAATTTAGTGTCTTGTACCGTACATTTAATTAGTAGGTAGACAGTGCTGATTCTAGTGCATTCTGCAGTGTTGCCAGATTTCCCCCTGCCCATACCTCTACAACATCGTGCACAGTTGTCAGATTTCCACCCTGCGTCCATCCCTTTGACACAGGCGAATTACCCTATGTATAAAATGCTAGGAAATTCAAAAATAGCCCAATTGTAATAATACAGGGTCACCCTTTCCCCCCTGTAATGTCACAGTGGAAGTAGAGCTGTTGTCCTAAGTAAAAATCGGCAGGAATGCCAAGATGATGCATTGTCCTACTGGAATTAAAGATGCCTGGGTTAGTGACTAGTCTGTATTGTTGACAGATGGCTTGGATTTTCCCCTGTCGTCATTCGCCAACTGTACATTCAAGCGTGTGGTTCTGGGACAAAGGGCATTGTCTCCCAAGGTCATCCCACCCTCCACCTGTACCAGTTCTACCATAAGACAGAGGGCATTGTCTCATGTGATGCAAAGAATCTCTCTTCCTCTCCCCCCCCCCCCCTCCGCACTCTCACCCCTACTGGTTCAAGCCTGTCTTTTAAACATAGGCTGCCATTCTGAGTCTGTTGATTAGATAAACATATTTTTCACCTAGTAGTTAGTAACCACTCTGAACTTGGCTGCTAACCTATTTTAAATCAATTCAAATTCAATTTAAAATTGGAGCCTTATGTGTTGGCAAATGTGCCAACACCTTGTAGATAGAGGAGGCCGAAATGCACGCTATCTAACGCAGACGGGCGTGAATTCTGGAACAGGATACTTATTAAAGTTATAAAGAAAAGTACGTAGCTGCTATTACTTAACTTTTAATCTTTGTTGTGAATACAGCATTCTTGATGAGACATTTCATACGATAACTATCAAACTATGTAAGGCTAATGGCGCCTTGCTAGGTCGTAGCCATGGACTTAGCTGAAGGCTATTCTAACTGTCTCTCGGCAAATGAGAGAAAGGCTTCGTCGGTGTAGTCGCTAGCAAAGTCGTCGTACAACTGGGGCGAGTGCTATTTCGTATCTCGAGACCTGCCTTGTGGTGGCGCTCGGTCTGCGATCACACAGTGGCGACACGCGGGTCCGACATGTACTAAATGGACCGCGGCCGATTTAAGCTACCACCTAGCAAGTGTGGTGTCTGGCGGTGACACCACAGAGCCCACTTTCCCTAAGTTTAAAAATGTTACTAGCCGAGATGCCCAAAGTCTAAACAGTTGTGTTCCATCCCCTCCTTCCACACCCCACTCAGTTGTTATCATAATTTTGAATCTGTCTTATCCTCAGTTTAAGACCATGTGCACTAAACTTAAACAACTGCCATCACTGCTGGGAGAGGGTATTCAAAAAATTCACTCATCCTAAATTTAAAATGGTGATAAATGCGCTTAAAATGATGATAAACCCTCGGTCAGAATTAGGCCAATTATCTTAACTTTAAGACTATAGGTCGCTGGTACAATCTTTATGGTTGCCGAACGCACATCACTGGCGTGTATGGAAGGTAAGAATGAGAAAGGGATGCACTTGCATTTTATTTACACTCATACTATGCTTTGAGGGGGGGGGGGGGGTCTTTCCGGTGCAGCATAGCACTGGGGCTGGGCACCTGCGGTTCACACATGAAAGATGAGCTTCCACTCCATTGCTGCGAAGTGCTGTGACTGCCAATCCGCTAGCCGCTTGATTGGCGCAGGGCGAGGTCGCGCTACACTGTGTCGCACTGCGTGGTTGCCTTTAAACTGCCGACAAACTCGTAGCATCCTACCGCCGCAAAGAGCACACAGTGCACCACTACATAGAGGCTGCTTCCATCTGTGGATCTGGACCTGTCAGCGCCGTGTCATCAATTAGGTATTGGACAGTTGTTCGTCATGTGTTGTACTGTACAGGTAGTGTACCCCTACCACAGCCGTCTACCGTATTTCACGCTTAACAATTGTAAGGAATCGTAATGTGGTGTGTGCCATACCTGCTGCCGCCGTTCACTGCGCTCTGACATTGCCTGCATTCACCCAACACTGTACCGTCAAAATCTCCTCATCTAGTGTTTTGGGGCATCAGAGACCGTACGGAAGCACACCTTTACTCAATACTCAATTTAAATGTGAAATAGGGTTATTCTTTTCGCGGAACGTTAATGTGAAAATTTACAGAACATCCAGTTGCGACGATGATCTAACTAATTCTATAGGTACAGTTCGTAAGTTTTAAAGTAAAATCAGCCAGGCGGTACTACACAGGTCTGTTCGAGATGCACATAGAGCAGCACTGTATTGGTACCAGACATTTTTCCTCTCGACACGAGATTAATAACTTAACAGAGGATGCTTACTGAAGCATACACTCGTTCAGCCCTCACTACAATATTGTTACTTGATGGCTAAGACTATTGGTCAGACCACTTTATCGTTAATAGTGAAACCTGAAAACATGTGAGATTTACTGCAGGTTCTTGAAAATGGGAATGAACTGTTTAGGCTAGGATTGGACTGAAATTGGACTGAACAAAGTTGTAAACTGTAACAGTGACAATTTTTTATGACCATCATGGTAATGGTTTGATCTGTTCAGCGGCACCATATGTCTCGAACTGCAACACCCTACGCCAAACAGCACGCAGTTAATGTAGTGGGTAATAGAAGTGTCATGACTTCATGTATTAGATTACCATCGCACTGAACTATGTAGTGGGTAATAGAAGTGTCATGACTTCATGTATTAGATTACCATCGCACTGAACTAGATACCCCCCCCCCCTTCCCTGCACCACAGACACCTATCCTGGGCAGAGGTGCAGACTTGTCAGATGTATGGTTAGCATGTTTCTACAGGATTTCTATATCATTTACGATTAATGTAGGAGCGCTTCCTTCAAGAAAGTGCTGGTGTTGGAAGTCTTTTGATGACCTTTGTTGTGGATGGTCGTAAAAGTGAGCTGTTCCAACTTACACTACAGTCCACACAACAGCCTTACGATTTTGAATGAAACAACAAGCTTACTGTTACCACACACTGTTTATTTATCTCTATATTTATCTCTACGACTCGTTTCAGAGGTTTAAACCTCCATCATCACGTGGACTTGCATTTGTTAGTATGACGTGTGTAGTAGTAGTAGTAGTAGTAGTAGTAGTAGTAGCTTTATTCATCCGTAGATCTCTTTTTACAAGGATATAGGACATGCCAAAGTATTTACAAGTTTAGACCAATTTAAAATAAACTAATTTGTGTAAACATACACTTACAGACTTCTAGTTAGAGACAATCATTAGATATACTCCTGGTATACAATACTTATTTTACAAATAAGTTATTACATAATGTAATGCCACACTGTTCACTTATATCTCACTATCAGTCACTGCACACACTATACACACATAGTTTCATAACACTTCACTCACTACACATACACACACACTCGTGATCTGTGGGTCATTTTCTGTAGCGATTTGCTATCCTGAAAGACTGAGTCGGCATCCCTCTATAATGAGTGAGATGTTGAGCTCAGAAAGAGGAAGAGTTGTTGGTATTGTGCTATGCATAGCATGGGGGTACGTTTTTCTAGAAAAGGAAAAAAGAAAGAAAGAAACATAGTGTGAAGGTGTTGTGTGGAATGTTGGATGTTTTATATCATTATTATTGTTTATTTGTATAACTTTTTTTAACCAAACCCCTACTCTGTTTTGTCTACGTAATCCTTCAATGTATAAAATGTATTGCATAACAGGTACCTTTTAGCTGCCTTTTCAAATAAGTGTATTTTTGCGATTTCTTTAATCTCTTCTGGTAATTTATTGTACAGATTTATTCGTTGGTAGAAAATGCTGTTTTGAGTTTTATGGTCACTTTTTCTTGGTAAATGTAAGTTGAGCCTAGCTCTTGTTCCATGGTCATGGACAGAGATGTTTGTGCCGTATTTACCAATCTTATTTTTGATGTGTACAACTGACTGGTAAATGTATTCACACAGAGCAGTTAAAATCTCCAGTGTTTTGAACAGATCTTTACAATGAGCTTGACTAGTATTTTTGGTTATTATTCTTATGGCACTTTTCTGGAGTTTGAAAATTGTGTTCGTATTTTGTACATTTGTTCCCCAAAAAGAATGTCATAGCTAAGAACTGAGTATACATATGAATGGTATGTAACTAAAAGACACTGCATGTTACACACTGATAATAGGATTCTAAGGGCATAACATGCTGATGACATTCTGTTTGCAAGTACCTTTGTGTGTTCACACCACTTCAACTGAGAATCAATATTCATTCCTAGAAATTTTGCATTTGTTACACAGTCTATAGAGGTACCATCTACATTTAACAATGTCATTTTCCCCTCTCCAAACTAAAATTTATACCATTACTTTTCTACATGTTCAGTGTCATTTTATTGCTTATTGAGCAATTGCCGCGTGGAACCCCTATATTAATGTATTTTGGTTCTGACAAATGTTTAGATCTATTTGAAGTATGTTTTATCTTTACTCTTTGTACCTTATCTGTTAGGTATGATCGAAACCAATCATTAGCTACCCCACTTATTTCTAAGGCTTCTAATTTATTTAATAGAATCTTGTGGTAGACTGTATCAAACGTCTTAGAAAGATCCAAAAATATGCTTGTGACAAGAACATCAAGTACAACTTTTGTAAATTTTACTATGACTGACTCGGTATTTTTGCCACTTTGGAAACCAAACTATGATTCGCTTAAAAATTGTATTTATTCAGGTAATAAATTAATCTGTCTTCCATAATTACTTCTATTATTATTTAGAATGATGACAGCAGGGAAATGTGCTGGTAATTTTCAATGTCTTCTTTATTACCTTTCTTAAGCAAAGGTACAACTCTTGCCTGTTTCAACTGCTCTGGAAATGTCCCTGATGTGAAGGATTCATTTATTATACACTCCTGGAAATGGAAAAAAGAACACATTGACACCGGTGTGTCAGACCCACCATACTTGCTCCGGACACTGCGAGAGGGCTGTACAAGCAATGATCACACGCACGGCACAGCGGACACACCAGGAACCGCGGTGTTGGCCGTCGAATGGCGCTAGCTGCGCAGCATTTGTGCACCGCCGCCGTCAGTGTCAGCCAGTTTGCCGTGGCATACGGAGCTCCATCGCAGTCTTTAACACTGGTAGCATGCCGCGACAGCGTGGACGTGAACCGTATGTGCAGTTGACGGACTTTGAGCGAGGGCGTATAGTGGGCATGCGGGAGGCCGGGTGGACGTACCGCCGAATTGCTCAACACGTGGGGCGTGAGGTCTCCACAGTACATCGATGTTGTCGCCAGTGGTCGGCGGAAGGTGCACGTGCCCGTCGACCTGGGACCGGACCGCAGCGACGCACGGATGCACGCCAAGACCGTAGGATCCTACGCAGTGCCGTAGGGGACCGCACCGCCACTTCCCAGCAAATTAGGGACACTGTTGCTCCTGGGGTAGCGGCGAGGACCATTCGCAACCGTCTCCATGAAGCTGGGCTACGGTCCCGCACACCGTTAGGCCGTCTTCCGCTCACGCCCCAACATCGTGCAGCCCGCCTCCAGTGGTGTCGCGACAGGCGTGAATGGAGGGACGAATGGAGACGTGTCGTCTTCAGCGATGAGAGTCGCTTCTGCCTTGGTGCCAATGATGGTCGTATGCGTGTTTGGCGCCGTGCAGGTGAGCGCCACAATCACGACTGCATACGTCCGAGGCACACAGGGCCAACACCCGGCATCATGGTGTGGGGAGCGATCTCCTACACTGGCCGTACACCACTGGTGATCGTCGAGGGGACACTGAATAGTGCACGGTACATCCAAACCGTCATCGAACCCATCGTTCTACCATTCCTAGACCGGCAAGGGAACTTGCTGTTCCAACGGGACAATGCACGTCCGCATGTATCCCGTGCCACCCAACGTGCTCTAGAAGGTGTAAGTCAACTACCCTGGCCAGCAAGATCTCCGGATCTGTCCCCCATTGAGCATGTTTGGGACTGGATGAAGCGTCGTCTCACGCGGTCTGCACGTCCAGCACGAACGCTGGTCCAACTGAGGCGCCAGGTGGAAATGGCATGGCAAGCCGTTCCACAGGACTACATCCAGCATCTCTACGATCGTCTCCTTGGGAGAATAGCAGCCTGCATTGCTGCGAAAGGTGGATATACACTGTACTAGTGCCGACATTGTGCATGCTCTGTTGCCTGTGTCTATGTGCCTGTGGTTCTGTCAGTGTGATCATGTGATGTATCTGACCCCAGGAATGTGTCAATAAAGTTTCCCCTTCCTGGGACAATGAATTCACGGTGTTCTTATTTCAATTTCCAGGAGTGTATTTGTTAAGGAGCCTTGTATAATCACTGTGCATTGTTTCAGTACACACACTGGTACTTCATCTAAGCCTACCGACTTTTTATTTTTTAGTTTTTGAACAGTTTATTGACTTCAATTCATGTGGTTGGTAGTAACATCATTGTATTTAGTGCCACATTATATACATGTGTTATATTTGTTTTGGTGAATTTTTGCTGTAACTTCCCTGCAATACGTGTAAAATGCTTATTTACAGAGTTTGCTAAGTCTTGAGGATCATTTATTACTTTATTCCCCTCCCTTAGCAGTATATTATTCTGTATTTGTTTGCCTCTCCCCGTTTCCTTTTTTATAACATCCCAGAGTGCTTTGCTTTAATCTCTACATTGTATATTATTTTGTCATTAAATGACTTGTTTTACAGCAATCAGCACCTTCCTATGGATATTTTTGTATCTATGATAGAAATGTAAGAATTCTGGATCTTTGAGACTCTTTTTCATGGATCTGAGGTATTTAAGAGTTTGAGAGGACTTCTTAATACCTGCTGTTATCCATTTGTTTTTGTGAGATTTTGATACAGACATGCTTACTTTTGGAAATGCCTTTTCGAAGTTTAATTTAAACAATGTGGAGAATTCAGAGAATTTCATATTCACATTGGTTTCCTTATACACTTCTTCCCACCTTTTTTTTTGCTAGTTCTTTTAAAAATTCTTTTATTTTGATTTCTGGTAGATGTCGTTTGTAGGCTTGCAGTTTAGGAAATGATTCGATGCCTGATTTTACTGTTGTTGTTTGACAGAGGTGGTCTGACAGCCCGAGATCTTTTACAGCTACATCACACTTTTCCCTGTCGATATTTGTGGCCACATGGTCAATTACTGGTGCAGTCATTGTAGTAACCCTTGTTGCACTATTGACCAATAAGGACATTCCAAAACTTTGAAGGATATTTATGAGGGTGCTGCTGGTTTCATGTATGGTATTAGTGTTAATGTTAATGACTCCACACACAATTATGTTGAACTTTGTTCTTGAGACTTTATATAGAACTTCTGTTAATTTATTTAAACAAGTGTCCACACTTCCAATGGGAGATCTACACACAAAAATTATTAATTTCTTGGTGATATCAAACCCTGTTAATTCAACACCTGGTATTTCAAAGTGTTTGTCTTCAGTTACTGTACTGAGGTCACGTCTTGATTTGAACTGTGTTACTTTTCTGATATAAATGCATGATTCTCCACCCCTTGAAGCAGCTCTGCAGTGTGTTGTGTTAAGATTTATGGAGGAACTTGTGGCGATGTCTAGTGGGGAAACAAAACACTATTTCCGAACATGGTTTTGGATTTTGTGACAAAAAGCTAAATATATATCTAACGGTAAAAATAAAATAAGTAAAATTGAATACCTCAGTGGTCACGTAAAATATTTATTCCAACGCATCTATTCAAAACCGCAAAACAGAGATCTCCAAAATCCTTTAAAACTTATTCCGTAATAATGTTACGAGTTACAGTCTACCGAGCGAGGTGGCGCAGTGGTTAGCACACTGGACTCGCATTCGGGAGGACGACGGTTCAATCCCGTCTCCGGCCATCCTGATTTAGGTTTTCCGTGATTTCCCTAAATCGCTTCAGGCAAATGCCGGGATGGTTCCTTTGAAAGGGCACGGCCGATTTCCTTCCCCATCCTTCCCTAACACGAGCTTGCGCTCCGTCTCTAATGACCTCGTTGTTGACGGGACGTTAAACACTAATATCCTCCTCCTCCCAGTTACAGTCTTTGTATTTCGTGTTAATGTTTCTCTTTTGCTATATGATCCTTGCACCTAACAGTTTCCAAACGTCATCTTTGTTTACAAGCCGCGTCATGTCATGGATTGCGCGGCCGCTCCTGCCGGATGTTGGAGTCCTCCCTCGGGCGCGCGTATTTGTGTGTGTGTGTGTGTGTGTGTGTGTGTGTGTGTGTGTGTGTGTGTGTGTGTGTGTGAAATGACCTCAGTAGTTTGGTCCCTTAGGAATTCACACACACACATTTGCACTTTTTTTTTTTTTTTTTTTTTTTTTTTTTTTTTTTTTTTTTTTTTTTTTTTTTTTTTTTTTACAAAATATGACTGTGGGGTGTTAAGACAGTGAAAGGAGCCTGTGGCCAATGCAGGGATTTTATTTTTACCGTTAGATATACGTTAGTTTTTTTTTTCCTAGAAAAACCCAAAACCCTGCTTTGAAATAGTGTTTTGTTTCTCCACTAGAATGTGCCACAAGTTCCTCCAAAAACCGTAACACAACACATACATATTCCATACTAACAAATGTAAATGCACATGGTGATGGAAGTTTAAACCTTCGAAACGCTTCGTGGAGGTAAATAAACAGTGGCCTAACAGTGAACTTGTTTCTTCGATGTCAATAACAATCATGGTAAAGCCTAACCTAAAATGTTAACATTTAAAGACTTAAGACTGTCAGCAGATCTGGCATGCAAACAGATCAGTTCTACAGTAGCTTCTTCATGAGGTATCTGCCATTGTATGGTGACAAACAACTCCAGTAATTTGCAGGTATAGATCTGAAGTCAAATAGCGTCCCAGATGCATCAAGATCAAACTAATTTGAGGGCTCAGACATTAACGTGTTTCCCAAACCACATGTCACTGACTCAGAACCGCTTCTACTATAAATCTGAACGAGTCGGTTTATGTCCAAGCTGCTGGTAAGTATACTTGTTGCCACAGAGAAGATTGTTTTAGGGTTTTGAAATAGCTTCTCACGGTAGTGCAATCCCGCAGTGTATCTATAGTTAACTGCAGAACTCAACACCCAGTAGCACACAAAATGAAATACATCCTTTAACAAGTGTAGCACATTATTCTCCCATAGACACAGATCCTACTCTTAACTACAATGCATACATACAGCGAATTTTTGTTATCGTCCCCATGCCGATGCAGTGATACACATTATGTAGGCAGCTTTCAAAAACAGACTTCAAACCCACTGTGTTACAGCCAAAAATGTTATATTTCAAAAGCATTTTAACAAAATACTGCTGTGTTATAGGGAAGCTGTGGCAAATTGCCTCAAAACTGTAAACAAGATGACTTGCTTTAAAAATGCAGGCTCCATGGTAAGCAGTCCAAAATAGCAATGCTGAGGGTATTGGCATAGTCCGCATGATTTTATCTTCAGAATTCAAGATGGCTATCCATGACATCGTCAGTGACGTTAGAATCCAAGATGGCGGACTTGGGGATACAGAAACAGTTCGAAATGGTTGTTCCAGTTGCATGGCGTTGCAGTCGCTTACCTCCACCACACCATCATCTTGTTAGGCAATCGTGGCAGAGGTTCAGTTCACTATAGTGAAAGGTTGATCATCGTAAAGTGTCATCAGATCTGGCGATCCCAGAAAGGAGAAACTGCCTTGCACAATTAACTCATTTGTATGCCTTAGTGTCCTTTGTTATTCATTGTGTGTGTATTTTCATAATCATTTCATTTATTTCTTCATCAGCACAACAGCGCCCTAACATGGCTGATGCAACACCTAATTCATTTGAGCAGCAGCAGAGATAAATTCAGTATGCACACTGACTCCATGATGCAGTGCGTGATATATTATAGCTGGGCACAAAGTGACTTTGTGAGATTCCACAGTTACCAGCATTTGCACCACTTATCGAGCTGTCACCATGGTATAGTACACCTATGAGTGTGATGTTATTCTCTGTAATGTAGAAGTCGAATGTGAGTGACAGTAAACGTGTTGTTATAGGCATAACATCAGACCGAGAGTTCAAAGTGACGGTTACTTTTGAAAATCTGCAATTTAGTGACGTGAAAGTAGTGCTGTCTGACTATGAATGGTACCAATTATGTTAGAATTCAGTATAAATAACTGCAATTTTCAAATCTCAAGCACTAACAGTGTTATTGGATTGCCATACAAAGTGTTAGTGACTGCCAAAGAATTGTAAAGGTATACAAGATTGAGAATATCCTGCAATTGACTCACTTTCTCGAATCCTAGAAAATTATGTTTATATTTATTTGTGTATTCTACTATGTTAAGCCAAATTTTAAAAAGTGAAAATAAATGAGTATCTCTTTAAACTGTTTTATTTCAACTGAAAAACTCAGACATGCTGAATAAGATATGCAGTTAAGATTACAAAAGTATAAATGATAATTAGGATGATTGCATGTTCGGTAACATAGATAGTCAGTCAAGACATATCTCTCAAGGAGGATTGGAAACATTTACCTCTGCGCTAGAGCATGTAGAAAAACTGTAGCTTAAGTTTAAACGAATAGCTGCCCTTGCACAGGCTACATAAATGTCTAGTGGAACAGTTAAAGATACAAGGGAATATGACTTTACAGTTATCGCTATGTTGAATAGACTTTAGCACATTTTTACACGAGACCAAACTTAACTGTTGAGCTGTTTTGTAATGTCAGATAGTAAGAGTGACTTAACAGCTGTAACAAAGTACCCTGTGGTAAAGTAAAATTGCAACAACAGATCCACCATGCTACAGTTTCAGATAATCACGTTAATGTTCCACAAAGGTATGCTGGTTTTGAGTACCTCACAGTCTAAAATTATGCTTGTTGTTACAGAACACAAGCCTGTCAGCGAAACAATCCACCTTCATCCGTTCGTGAAAATCAATGCATAATACTGTCTCCATTTTGGTTTATCGGCTCGTTTTGGCACCAGTTACATTTGAATTCTGTAAGCCTTTAACTGTAGATCCTTGGACAATACACTCCATACCGTGGAGCGACACACTCACTTTTCTGCTGGCACGGTATGCGGATGTTCTGGTGGTTCTTCCATAGATCGTACGAATGTATTCCACCATACCATTCTCGACAAATGGCTGTCTTGTAGTTTTGCGTATGTATCTTGTCTCCTGGAACTGCTCTCTCCTTCTAGTTATGTTGTGACGGGTATGGTGCCACTTTACTAAACTTTGTCTGAAAATGTCTTTTGAACAATGATTAGTGATGATTTTGCATATTCCATGACGCAGTATGTATTTTCTATTGTGAATGCCACCATTTTGAATAACACTACAAGTGATGAATAAAGTCGACTTTCCATTGTTTCATTGCTGCCAACCTAAATTGTGACACTTCAAATTTCGATCTAAATTCGTATATCTTTAAAAAAAATTCATTACTGTAGCCGCAGGAATACTTTCTTCTTGAGCATTCAAGTTCCGAACACCTTCTGTCACTTCAACTGCTAAGTCTCTCTGACATGGAATCAGTTCACGTGTTCAGTTTCATCTCTGTGTAAGCACGTGCTGTGTCCTCTCTGGACGTAGCAACAACTTCGACTGTAAGGTCTTCCTCTAGGTGTAGGCTCCTCCTTTGTACAGGTATTGTGCAGTGGATGTCTGAGATAGTCTGTTTTGAGAGTTCTCTACTTAAAGCTGTAAAACAGCAAAGTGTGTTGAGAGGCATTTTGTTACACATTTTGCTGTGACATGGAAAATTTTACCATAACGTGGTGAAGTTTTTATTGTAAGACGCAATTAAATGAAAGCAGGGCAAATGGGAAAAGTAATTAAATTGTTTATTGTTTAACAAGTAATCGGAAAACTGTTAATACGGTTACCCCACTGTGAACAAGATGGTCAGTGCCTTCGAGGGAAAATATTTGCGGTTCTGGGTTGTACCCAGTTGTGCATGTTTTCGTCTGAAGCAAATCAGCCGGTACTAATGCCTTTCATCAGGGCTCAAATATATGGAAATTACGTGGGGATCATAACTGTATCGAGGGGAGGACGTGTAAGGGCCCATATCTTGCCAAAGTTGTGTAGACTATGCTACAGAAATTCCGCTAGGAAGCCCTTACACATCTCCCATACAGTCTCCTGCCGGTGCGATTTCCATATTTTTGGAGTCCTGGAAAATGACATTCGTGGACATCGCTTGGACGAAGAGTTGCACACTTCGGTACAGTGCAAACATTTTCCATGAAGGCACTGAGCGTTTTGTATGGCAGTGGGATAAATTTGTTAACAATTATGCCAATTACTTTTTCAATAATAAAGTTTTTTCCCTGCCTCTCTCGTTTCCGTTTGACTGCCCCTTATACAATTTTACTGTAACAGAAGAGGGTATTTTGTTAAAACTGTTAGGTCTCTCTCAATCTTTGACATTACTACAGCACAACTGTTAAGTTGCACCTCGTGTAAAAATGTTAGAAGCCTCTTCAGTGTAGCAATAACTGGACTGTAAAAATCAGGTCCCTTAAACAAGAACTTTTCGAGTAGACATGGTAGAGGAGCATTCAGTAAGGAAGGCAATAATTTTTTTCTGAAAGCAGGTTGTTTTTATTCAGGATTTCAGTACAAATATTATATCCACTGAAGCACAAAAGAAACTGGTATAAACATGCATATTCAAATACAGAGATACGTAAACAGGCAGCATACGGCGCTGCGGTCGGTAACTCCCATATAAAACAAGTGTCTTGCGCAGTTGTTAGATAGGTTATTGCTACTACAAGGACTGGTTATGAAAATTAAAGTGAGTTTGAATGTGGTGGTATAGTCGGCGCACGAGCGATGGGACACAGCATCTCCGAGGTAGCGATGAAGTGGGAATTTTCCTTTACAACCATTTCACAAGTGTACCGTCAATATCAGGAATCCAGTAAAACATCAAATCTTCGACATCGCTGCGGCCGGAAAAAGATCCTGCAAGAACGGGACCAACGACGACGGAGGAGAATTGTTCAACGTGACAGAACTGTAACCCTTCCGTAAATTGCTGTGGATTTCAATGCTGGACATCAACAAGTGTCAGCGTGCGAACCATTCAACGAATCATCATCGATATAGGCTTTCGGAGCCTAAGACCCACTTGTGTACCCTTGATGGCTGCACGACACAAAAGCCTTACGCCTCGCCGGGGTCCGTCAACGCCGGCATTGGACTGTTGACTGGAAACATGTTGCCTGGTGTCACGAGTCTCGTTTCAAATTGTATCGAGCGGATGGACGTGAACAGATATGGAAACCACCTCATGAATTCATGGTCCCTGCTTGTCAGCAGGGGACTGTTCAAGCTGGTGGAGACTCTGTAATGGTGTGGGGCGTGTGCAGTCGGAGTGATTTGTGACCCCCTGATACGTCTAGATACGACTCTGACAGATGACACATACTTAAGCATCCTGTCTGATCACCTGCATCCATTATATTTCCATTGTGCATTTCAATGGACTTGGGCAATTCCAGCAACACAATTCCACACCACACGTCTAGAATTGCTATAGAGTGGCTCCAGGAACACTCTTCAGAGTTTAAACACTTCTGCTGGGCACCAGACTACCCAGACATGAACATTATTGAACATATCTTGGGTGTCTTGCAACGTGCTGTTCAGAAGAGATCTCCACCCCGTCGTACGTTTTTTGGGCAGCCCTGCAGGATTCATGGTGTCAGTTCCCTGCAGTACTTCAGACGTTAGTCGAGTCCATGCCACGTCGTGTTGCGGTACTTCTGCGTGATCGCAAGCGCCCTGCACGATATGAGGTAGTGTTACCAGTTTATTTGGCTCTTAGTGTCTTATTCCTCACGCTTTTGACTACAAAACCGTGTTTTCAAAATAACCTCTGTACAGTGTGACGGGCTTACGACACCTTGCTTGGACAGCCTGTATTGTCTGCGTGGTACCGCTATGCTGGTCGACTTCAGAGCCAACTGCATCAATAACCTCCCCATCATGCACGTACTGCTTTCCTCGTAAGTGATCCTCTGTTGGACCAAACAGATTGCGGCGGCGCGGCTACGTTCGTCCATTACCTGCACCCATCTGTGAACTCGTTGCAGCAGATCGCAGGTACGAAAGTCGAGCAGAAACCTACCGTACTGCAACTCGCACCAGGCTGCATACAACGTAACTATTCTAAGAATCGGAAAAAGGTCTCAATTTTGAATGAAAGGTGGAAATACTGGCAAAATTTCAGTATATTCTGAACCTTGAGATGTACACATTCACTCCCAAGCCCGTGCCAGTCTCAACACAGTCATGCACAAACCCTTTCATTCACATTAGCAAGTTTAGGGTAACGTATTTCCTGAAATCTGAACAGCTACTAAGCACGCATTGTTCTTAAGTGAAAATGCTCGCCATAACATTAAGTTTATCGGTATCTGATGCACTCAAGTTTTTAGTCACCGATGTGCTCAATATGTCATGCTGGATTACTCATAATTACTTTAAAAATCCGTACTTTCTTAAAAAAAAAAAAAAAAAAAAAAACATTGGAATAAATATGCCTTCATTTTAAAACACTTTACAAGTATGTAGCACGACTAAAACCGGCAAATTATAACTTTTTTCGGAGCTCATCCAACACACGACCGTACCATTGAAAGGCTGTGCTCTGATTCCCTTAGACTGCTGTAAGCATTCTATATCTACAAGAGAAAAGACACGCGAAGCATATTCCGTTGTGGTTGGTCAGTTTCCTTTAAGGCCAATAGAAAAACTAGCATTTGTAGACTTAGAGAAAGCTTTTGACAATTTGTATAGAAACCAGGCGGCAGTAATAAGAGTCGAGGGGCATGAAAGGGAAGCAGCGGTTGGGAAGGGAGTGAGACAGGGTTGTAGCCTCTCCCCGATGCTATTCAATCTGTATATTGAGCAAGCAGTAAAGGTAACAAAAGAAAAATTCAGAGTAGGTATTAAAATCCATGGAGAAGAAATAAAAACTTTGAGGCTTGCCGATGACATTCTAATTCTATCAGACGTGGAAGAGCAGTTGAACGGAATGGACAGTCAGTGTCTTGACAGGAGGATATAAGATGAACATCAACAAAATCAAAACTAGGATAATGGAATGTAGTCGAATTAAGTCTGGTGATGCTGAGGGAATTAGATTAGGAAATGAGACACTTAAAGTAGTAAAGGAGTTTTGCTATTTGGGGAGCAAAATAACTGATGATAGTCGAAGTAGAGAAGATATAAAATGTAGACTGACAATGGCAAGAAAAGCGTTTCTGAAGAAGAGAAATTTGTTAACATAGAGTAAAGATTTAAGTGTCAATAAGTCTTTTCTCAAAGTATTTGTATGGAGTGTAGCCATGTATGGAAGTGAAACATGGACGATAAACAGTTTGGACAAGAAGAGAATAGAAGCTTTCGAAATGTGGTGCTACAGAAGAATGCTGAAGATCAGATGGTAGATCACATAACTAATGAGGAGGTATTGAATAGAATTGGGGAGAAGAGGAGCTTGTGGCACAACTTGACTAGAAGAAGGGATCGGTTGGTAGGACATGTTCTGAGGCATCAAGGGATCACCAATTTAGTATTGGAGGGCAGCGTGAAGGGTAAAAATCGTAGAGGGAGACCAAGAGATGAATACACTAAGCAGATTCAGAAGGATGTAGGTTGCAGTAGGTACTGGGAGATGAAGAAGCTGGCACAGGATAGGGTAGCATGGAGAGCTGCATCAAACCAGTCTCAGGACTGAATACAACTACTACTACTACTAGACTGAAAGCGCTTCAGACCATCTGTCATTGTGCAAGCATGAGTCATTTTCCCGATACACAGGCTCTAGACAGGAACGATGCCTCTAGATGGAACTGAGGTGGTGTGAGACCTGGGCTGTAAGGTGGATGACGAAGCAGAGTCCACTCAAGTTTTGTGAATTGCTCTTGGGTGCACAGACTTGTCTGCAATGCTCCTTTGTCATGGAGAAGTAGTCCGTTTGCGTTTTTGTGCCAACAAACAGGCTGAAGTCGTTTCTTCAATTTTTTGAGGATAGCTCAATATACTTCATAATTGATCTTTGCACCGTCAGGGAGGACAGGTTTGCGCGACCTTGTTGCAATGATGACAGACGCCTCGCCCAACGACTCAGTGCTTTTGTTGACTGCCAGGTCTCCGTAGCAAGAGCCTGTGAATATCTGCGATGCTGTGGTTTCCCGCCAGAAGAAACTCAGTGAAAGCTCTCTGGTTGCAACGCACCTCCGTTACGACATCGTTTTGAAGTCTTCGTGTAGCGCCACCATCTGTTGAAACTTCATGAAACTATAGGGACTGAAGTGAGAATTTTGCACGACGTCCCACAACAAATTCCACACGTTTCCAGTCGAAATTTGCAGAGAAGAAAGTGTTGCATTACTTACGAAACACCCCTCGTATGTAGCCTTGTGCAAGGATAGCTATTCGGTTAACTCAAGATGCCATTCTTGTACATGCTCCTGCCCAGGGGTTAAAGTTTCCAGTTCCTCCTTGAGAGTTATATCTTGACTGACACTTTATCTAGATTACTGAACTTGTAAGTCATTCTAGTTTTAATTTCTACTTTAGTAATCTTAACTGCCTATTTGTATTCAACATGATTGATGAAGTTTAACACAGTCTAGAGGGATCGACAGTAATTTATTGACTTTTTAAATTTAACACACTAGAGTATACAAATAAATATAACTATGCACGCAATTCTCGCCTGGTGTTGGTGATGGTGCATCATACACACTGTGTAACGAAACACAACGTGCATCAAAATTAGTGACGGACTTCCTCTGAAGTGTTCCGAGACGCAAGCTTTGAAAGCGCATGCCTTACATTGCCAAAAAATTCATACCATACTCCCATCTGAGACGCTCGTCCACAGCGCACTGAATGGCTGAACTAGCACACATTAAGTTTCCGATTGTAGATTTTTGTGAGTAAAAGCACTGTCATATTCTCATTTTTGTATATTTTCACTTTTCTTGTGTAGTCCCCAGCAAATATTTTTTGGAAATCCAACGACACCGTTGCTGTTGAGAGTTGAATATTTTAAAAAATAACCACCACTTTCAAGTTTCGATCTGATGCCTTGCATGTAGTGTTACTCGCATTTAGCTTGAAAGATACAGAGAGTAACAGCACGCACGTATGTGTACCACACCATGGTAGTGGCTCACCCAGTGCATTCATAGTCTCATAGCACCAGTTTGATGTCACTAAATTGTGAATTTTCAATAATTACCAATACTTTGCAAAAACAGACATAATGTCTTATGGGATAACAGCAATCAGAGATTTTATAATGCAACTTAAAATCCGTCTTGATTGCAAATATTTTATTCATATGACCGGTTTCGGTTCATTGAGAACCATCTTCAGATCTGTAAAAATAATGATACTAACTTACTATTTCACAGAAGCAAATCTTTTTCATCCTATCTAATCAACATCAAATGTACCAGAACGTGCCTGATATTTCAGTTACAGGAGTAACCCGTCCAAATCCAGCAACTTTCACATGCTACGTCACATAAAATTGGTTGGCAGAGTGCACGTCATTTATATTAATTATAACACTATTACCGACAGGTGGCGTCTGGTACATTTGTTACATTCCATTTGCACATACCGTATTCAGTAGACCTTTTTTTATATTAAAAATACTTAATTGAAATATGTAGATGTCAAGGTTAAAATCTGTACTTGTCAGAATTAAAAAACAGTAAAATTATCATTTTTTATACGATCTAAAAAGCATAGGGCGATTTATATATCTATGGTGCTGGTGTGAACTTGTTTTCCTCTACGGTCTGCTTCCGTGGTTCCCGCCATTTTGGTGTTGTGCCGCGGTCCGCTCAGTCGTCTGATGTCCATCACCGCGGGCAAGAGGGCCGCACAGGGGGTCCCCGTCAACGACGCCAGGCGCTGCACGCGTCTTCCGGCTTCTCCATCGCGCACCATCTCTCACCTCTTGGCCTGGATCTCCACACGCAACAGTTGTCATCTTAGTAGGTCGTCATAAATGCTAAAATAGGCGTTATGATTGAATTCGCTTTGCTCGTTGAGGATTAAATCCGGATCTTTATTTTAGCATATATGACCTACTAAAGATGACAACTGTTGCGTGTGGAGAGTCAGGCCGAGGGATGAGAGATGGTGCGCGGTGGAGAAGCCGGAAGACGCGTGCAGCGCCTGGCGTCGTTGACGGGCCCCCTCTGTGCCGCCCTCTTGCCCGCGGTGATGGACATCAGACGACTGAGCGGACCGCGGCACACCACCAAAATGGCGGGAACCACGGAAGCAGACCGTAGAGGAAAACAAGTTCACACCAGCACCATAGATATATAAATCGCCCTATGCATTTTAGATCGTATAAAAAATGATAATTTTACTGTTTTTTAATTCTGACAAGTATACAGATTTTAACCTTGACATCTACATATTTTAATTAAGTATTTTTAATATAAAAAAGGTCTACTGAATACAGTATGTGCAAATGGCATGTAACAAATGTACCAGACGCCACCTGTCGGTAATAGTGCTATAATTAATATAAATGACGTGCACTCTGCCAACCAATTTTATGTGACGTAGCATGTGAAAGTTGCTGGATTTGGACGGGTTACTCCTGTAACTGAAATATCAGGCACGTTCTGGTACATTTGATGTTGATTAGATAGGATGAAAAAGATTTGCTTCTGTGAAATAGTAAGTTAGTATCATTATTTTTACAGATCTGAAGATGGTTCTAAATGAACCGAAACCGGTCATATGAATAAAAAATTTGCAATCAAGACGGATTTTAAGTAGAATTACCAATACGTTGAATCCCCAATCTGCTGACTTGGCGTACGGCATGTCTGCTGTCACTCGCTTTCAGCTTGTACGTTGCAGTGAAAAACAACACGTTCATTTCAGAATTCGGGTGACTCGACGATCGGTGCAGACGTTCTTTGTAGTGGAAACTCGAACTCCGGAAACAATTGTGTCTCCTCCTCTGATATATCGGACATGCATAATTCGTAGCCATACTGCATAATGGAATGTCTCTGCAGGCGGAATTGATTCTTGTTGCTTCTCATATGTATCGAGCACTGTATCAGCTGTGTCAGGGAGATGATATGATGAGGGAGAAGTGAATGAGATGAGCGTGAGAACACAAACGTACATTCATAATCAATTGTGCGAGTCTGTTTCTCTGTCAAGAAGTGGCAGATCTCTTGATTACGCTTCATGATGATCAACCTTTCACTATGGTGTACTGAACACCTCTGCGGACCTCGCCTGACAATTTGGCTGTGTGGAAGCATGGTGGGAGGTAAGCGATTGCAGTGCCATGGAAATTGGAATATCTATTTTGCGCTGTGTCCGTATCGGTAAGTCTGCCATCTTGGATTCTGACGTCATTGATGACGGTGTGGATTACAGTCGTGAATTCGAAACATTGAACCATGCTGACTGTGCCGTTCCCCCAAGATCGCTTTGCATTGCTCACTATTCAGACAGCACTAACCTTTAACTGCTACAGACGTGCTCTCTCCACTCCGAGCCGAGGGTCCCTGTATTGCTCGCCTATTGCTGCTACCTATGCCGAGCCGCTATGAAATATGTTTCATTCATTTTTAAGAAAACTATCCTGTGAAAAAAATTGATTTTTTTGTGCATCTTAGCGTCTGATACTTTCACTCGATAAAGAACTGAATTTCTTTGTCATTCGCCATAGTTGCCGTTCTGCATCAAATTACGTAAAGCATATCACGAAATTTTAAATTTGGAAATTTGTGGTAAGGTCTTAAGGGACCAAACTGCTTAGGTCATCGGTCCCTAAGCTTACGCACTTCTTAATCTAACTTTAACTTACGCTAAGAACGACACAACACACACCCAACACACACTCGAACCTCCGACGGGGGAAACCACGCGGACCATGACAAGACGCCCCAGATCGCGCGTCTAACGAAATTTTAAAATAGTTTGCAGAAGTAAAAACGCATTGAGTAGAATTTTGTTCATACTTTACTGTGTATGGAACGTTGATGAGCAATAGAAAATTTATTTAAAACTGAGAGCAGAACTATCTCATTTCGTTTTCGAGACATTGGTTTTTATATCTGGCAGATTGACGCGCGAGTCGTGGCCTGTTCTATCCCTGTGCATCGGGAATCATGCGGTCATAACAATCGTCGTATTTAATAAACAATTAAAGATATCGAAACGAGGTTTATTTGTAAATGATAGCGTGCAGAGTAGCATGTATTGTGTATGATAAATACCGCAGCAGTGAGAGGGTTGGCGGATACGTTGCGTAAACGCATCAGAGCATAGCAGGTTCACTCAAAGGGTTAAGGTCAGTCATCTTGGTTATAGTTTTGAGGAATTTGCCACAGTTTCAATATAACATAGAGGTATTTTGTTAAAATTTTTCTGAAATATACGATGTTTGGCTGTAGCATTGGGGATACAGGTCTTTTCTTGAGTTGTCTACGTAAACCTATGGTGTATCATTGCAGTTACGTGGGGATCGCATTCTTGAAACAAAAAGTCTATGGATACACCTTACTTAATGCTGGTCCCTACTTTGCACACGAGGTTGGGTTCTCTTACACATTGGCCAGAGGGGCTGAAGATAACGCAATGAAACTCTGAAACTGATCTCATAAACAAAGCATATTCAAACTATATACGGCTAAACGTGGTTTTAATTTTACATTTCGTATTGAGCAGCCTGAGTCTTCTAACAATCCTGTTCAAAAACGGGTTTACACAGATGATGTGAAAGGCTATTACAGTAGTGTCTCGTTGAGTGTTTTTAGATTGCATTCTGCAGCACTGGAGTGCTGTACGGAACCCTAGATCCTCCATAAGGTGGAAATAACTTTGCTTTCAGGTAATTATCAGCTATCGTACAATTTCAAAATATATCATCGTTTGCGGGCCTGTATGTCAACTTTTTGCTAAAATTGTTCCCCCGTATTTTGCCACATATTTTATTCTCTTCGCTTAAATAACCAGTCGACTCCAAAAAGTAGTTGTGAAATACATTTAGTGTTCCAATTAGCGCGCGCGCGCGCGCGCGCGCCTCCCCCCCCCCCCCCCCCCCCCCCAATCCCACCATACACACATACACACACACACACACACACACACACACACACACACACACACAAAGGCTCGCGCGCGCGCTAGCTAGTGAGGTTATTGCAGGGTAGTTTGTGCTAAGAGATAATTGTTAAGAAAAAATTTCATACTTTGCGCAATTTGCGATTTAATTAGCGTTGAAGTTAGGCACCTGATCGTAGGCGCGCGCATTTAAGCAGCCTGCCAGAGACAGTGTCGCCAAACGTGTTCGTCGTTTGGTTTCCTCAAACCGAACAAGTTTAAATTTATCAATTCGGAAAAGGCACATTTTAATTAGTAATCAGCGTTTCAAGTAGTCTCACAGGCCCACAGATTTCTCCGCACTGCAGCTTCTTAGCGCGTGCAAGTGTTTGCGCGCGCAATGACCTGATTGACTTACGTCAATGCTAATTAAATCGGAAATGGCGCAGCATATCGAAATTTTTCTTAACAATTATTTCTCAGCACAACCTATCCTGCGACACCCATACAAGCAGTTGAGACAATTTCTGACCCCCCTGTATATACACATGGTAGAAGTTAAGTGACATTATGGCGAATCGTATTTGGAAGGATGCCCCATTCTTGCATGTTGGCCTTGAATGGGGGGGGGGGGGGGGGGGGCGGCACCCATCCTAAGACTATTCAGCAATCTCCAAAATCTTTTAGTCGCGCTAGTGTTCTGCTTTTGCAGTGATATCCGGCAGCAGCGTACTCTTCAATCAGGTAATGCGATGGGGTCTACCACTGTTCTCTCCACTGCTTGAGTCGTAGTGAAGAAGCTCTTTGTAGCTTTCAGTTGACAGACTACAGCTTGATGATCATACAATGGATGATGGGGGGTTATTGATCAGTGTCGCATCCTCTGCATTGGCAGCAACTGTCCTTTTGACAGTGGGGAGAGCTATTACAACAATCTGGTAGTTTGTGAATTGGAAATGGCTTCATACATCCCAACAAGGTTCTGATAGTCTCACTAACTGCAGTGTCAACCTGCTTGTTGTGAGCAAATGCACTCCATACCATCTCACTAAATGCAGTGCCAACCTGCTTGTTGTGAGCAAATTCACGCCATACAGGTGGGATACACTCTGCAGCTGACACACACAAAGCAAGAGCAGAAGTTGTCAGAACATGAGGACTACCTTTCCAGGTATACTGCCAATGAATCCCTTTCATATCCCCACTAATTAGTGCACCCATATATATGTAACAGATGGTTTATTCCAGTTGAAAGTCGTTGATACAGTATTTATAAAACACGTTTTTGTGTTTTTTGAAATGCTTAGATCTACATTTCTATTCATTTAAAGCAATCTTTGCATGACATTGAATCGTATCGAGATGTGATTGATAATTTGTGTAGTGTTCTATAGAGAGTAGTTCGTTATAGATAACTGCATCATCTGCGAAAAGTCTGAGGTTATTACTAGGTTATTAATAAACAATGATCCCAGCACAGAACATACTGAATCCCTGATAACCCAGATGGTGGCCATTTCTTAATAAGCACTTGTTTAGTACGGAATTAAATGCTTTATGGAAGACAACAAATGTTGCACCCACATAATTGTCTTAATCCCCATGCCTTTCCTCAAGTAATGTGAAAAAAGTGCTTGTGGGGTTTTGTCATGGAAGACACAATTTTGTTAGAGATAGCTTATTATGTTTGAGCTGCGAGTATGTTCTAGAATGATACAACAGTTTGGTGACAGATATTGGACGATAGTTAACCTGCTAGCGTTCTTGCAGACTGTTGTGGCCTGTTGATTCTTCCAACTACTGAACACAGATTTTTTTTAGAGTTGTCTGTGTTATGTAATGGTTAGAATGAGGGCTAATTTGACTGCAAATTCTGTGCAGAATCTGATATGGATTCCCTCGAGTCTTACCACTTTCTTCGATTTAAGCAGTTAAAACAGTTTTGCGTCTTGAATTCCCCTTGTAAAGGAACATTTGAAAACAGAGTTTGGGGTTTCTGGTTTAGCTTTCCTACCATCAGTTTCAGTTGCTGTCTGGACAGTAACTTTTGGTGCCCCTGGCAGCCTTTATGTACGACCAGAATTTGTTTATCTCTATATGTCTGTCTTTTCAGAGGTTTTTGTGGGAGTTGACAGATGATGGTTGAAGGTATTGCTATAGCAAGCAGAAGTCTATTTATGTCAGTATTGTTGGCCCCTGGTTTGATCAGAACCGAGGTGGAATCTTCCCACATGTCATTCAGGGGCCTGAAGATGGCGTAGTAAGTCGCCGAAACTGATAGCCAAATAAAATAAGTTTGGAAACTAGAGGGCTGAAAGGTGTTTAATTTGACATCCAGAATTTCTTTGGCTTTTAAGATTCTGCTGCAGTAGTTGCAGGCTTCACATGTTGCCCTTATGGCAGCCAAATGAAGTTCATTCAGGAACTGTCTGTCTACAGCATATTTGGAAATTCCTGTTGCAAACTTCTATGACTTGCCGAGGGGAGTCCACCCCTGCTGAGGGAAAGAGAAAAGTCTGAGTTGCTTGTACTGGTATGTAATTTGGTAGACAGATGGTCACAAGATGTTATTTAATGTCTGCCGCATTACGAGACCTGGTCAGTGCAGGTGTGTCTCAGATACATTACACATGGTTCCGTACATATTTTTGGAATGCTCCTTGGGTATGGCGAAGCTAAAGATAACGGAAGAGCTGCTGGTTGGCTGCATCAAGAATGTTTTCCTCAACATAGCATCCCATCACACAAACTTTTTTTCCAAGTCACACAGCGGCTCCTATAAACATGCACCTTCACTGTAAGGAGGCATGACTTTGGTGCTCCACAGCAACGGCACATGCCAGAATTTGAAGATGATGTACTGCATCACATTGAAGAGAACATGTCAACGAGTCCTCAAACAGTTGCATGTGCAATGGATGTTAGACACAGTATCAGCTGGGATGTTATGTGTACACAGTATCAGCTGGGATGTTATGTGTGAGCAACAATTACATTCATACCACTTACAAAGGGTACACACTGTGGATCCAGTTGATTTTCTGCAACCCATTGCCTACTGCAAGTGGTTCCTGCACTGCTGCATGCGTTTTCACATTGAGTTCTGTTAACAGAAGAATTTAAGTCCACTAGGGACTGTTCTGAATTTGCAAAACAGCCGTGTTTGGACAGACAAAAATCTTCGTGCCACACATGTTCATGAATTTCAGAACTGGTTTGGTATTAACATGTTGGCAGTTGTTTTGGGTGGTCGTATGATTGGGCCATACCTTGTTCAATTCGCACTAACTGATCCTGCATACTTGATGCTCCTAGAAAATGTATTGGGCCGAATTCTGAAGCTGTACCACTGAATATCCATTATGGAATGTGGTTTCAGCATGATGGTGTACCACTTCACTTCTCATGTGCGGTTCGGAGAAACCATCACAGATAAAGTGGTCCAAGATGGATAGGCCGATGTGGTGCAACAGCATGGCTGCCACAGTTGCCGAATTTATCTCATGTGGATTACTTCTTGTGTGGTTGTATGTAAAGTTTAATTTACAAGACACTCCTGTACATACAGAGGAACATCTGCTGATATGCGTTCTGAGTGCTGCACTAGAATTTGAAGAGATGCAGAGTGCGATGGACAATGTGTACCAGAACATGCGTCGTAAGTAAAATGTCTCTAATAACATTTGCAGTCATCATATCGAGCAGCTGTTGTAATCCATCAGTACAGTTATGTACATACAGTGTGCTGGATTCATTTTTGTTTTGGAGTAATGTAAACATGTCATGTTTAAGTGTTCATACAAACAAACATGCTTAAGTGATAAATGAATATTTCATTATGTTTCCTTTCAAATTGTTACTTAATAATTGTACTACTCCATGCATCATTCAATTTCTTGGGCAGAAGTGGTAGAGTTACACATCTGAATTGAATTGTTAAGTTTCCAGACATAGGCTCCTGTTCAAAATATCATGTGCTCACTCCCCTCTAAAGATTATGGAATTTCCGAACACTCTGTATAGCACTGTGTTATTGTGCAGTATTCACTGCTTGTTTAGAAATTCCTTGACAGAGACTATGCAATGCTTTATCTTTTAAATGTTAAATGCTGCTAATAATTGGTCACTGTGTGTGTGTGTGTGTGTGTGTGTGTGTGTGTGTGTGTGTGTGTGTGTGTGTGTGTGTGTGTGTGTGTGTGTGTGTATCCTTTTTCTTATTGAAATGCCAAGCAATATCACTCTTCCATTGATTTCTTATCACAAAGCCAATGGTTATATTTTCATCACTACACAAATACCACACACTTATTGTGCCTGGAAAGATCCAGCACCTTATTTGATAAGTGACAATTAATCTAGTGTCGTAAATGCATGTGCGATTTGAACAGCAAAACTAACTTTATGTTAATTATATCACATCCTGACATTGCGACATTGTTCATCAGTGTGGATGGGAAGATATAACCATGTCACTGACACGAAACTGTTGATCCCGGAAGCTTAGTGTGAGATATAGATAATGCATTGTATGTTAGGTAAAGCTTTCGAAATGTGGTGCTACAGAAGAATGCTGAAGATTAGATGGGTAGATCACATAACTAATGAGGAAGTATTGAATAGGATTGGGGAGAAGAGAAGTTTGTGGCACAACTTGACCAGAAAAAGGGATCGGTTGGTAGGACATGTTCTGAGGCATCAAGGGATCACCAATTTAGTATTGGAGGGCAGCGTGGAGGGTAAAAATCGTAGAGGGAGACCAAGAGATGAATACACTAAGCAGATTCAGAAGGATGTAGGTTGCAGTAGGTACTGGGAGATGAAAAAGCTTGCACAGGATAGAGTAGCATGGAGAGCTGCATCAAACCAGTCTCAGGACTGAAGACCACAACAACAACAACATGTTAGGTAAAGGAAAATCTTTGCTTCTGTGCTCCGAAAATAGTCTGGACGTTTGATGAAAGTGTGGAGAGAGGCTACAGTGGGTGAGTAGCAAGTGAAGTCAACTATGGGACAACATTGGACATTACAAACGGATACTGTGAACTGACTATGGCTAAGACATGTATGTGGAGGAAATTATTTTTTTGTACCAGCAGATCTGGTATTAAGATGTTACATGGAGTAAGCCAAATGAAGAATTGCAAAACAAAATTCTTACAACCACAGTAAGGTCCAACAAGGATAGTGTACTTTTACTAGGAGCATGTCTCCTAAGCTAGTACGATTGTACTAAAATTTATTGATGACATTGTGTCTACTTACAATTGCTCCACTGTTGAAACAGTGTTTGGAAAGGGGGGGGGGGGAAGCTTAATGTGGGTAAGTTGCTGGCTGGCACATCTTGAGGTATATGATCTGTAAAGAAATACAGCATTGGGGACATCGTTCAGCGTTTTTACCAGCAGCTGTTAGTGTCATATTACAAAAACATGACTCATCACAATTACATTTACTCAAACATTAGGGCCATTTGGTAGTGATACAAGGGCACATTATTCTAGCTACTTTGGGAAAATATTAGAATAGAGTTGTTCATTCTCTTATCTTCTCGTTAAATTGAACCACGGTTTTCATTGTAATTTCAAACATCATGAAGATTATGTAGTGACTGTTTCCCTAGCTGAATGGGTAGTGCAGAAGTGCACCCAGGTTTGATTCCTGGTACCTCCTCAGATTCTCTCTACAGTAGAGAGATCTGGTACGGTGTCCACTCTGTCCTTGGGAGGCCAGATAAATAGTAAATTTGGATAAAGGAGCAGTGGCATCACCAGGATTCCTCTGCTGGCAATAACAGCTTGAATGGATCAACTGCATGATGATGAAGTGTCCCATGATCATAGATTACTACACATTCTGCCATGTAGGCAACAGTGGGCCAGTCAGAACAGGTCAGAAGAGCAATCTGTGAGTGGCATTTTATATATGTGGTTTTCGAGTTGAAGATGACTGTCTGACAAAAACAAATAAATGTAACAAAAGTGAGAACAAACTTATTCCAAATGAAGTCTCCTGAAAGCAGTGTGACATACTGGAATGTTTTGTAAATGTGGTAACAAGAGAAGTAGTCATGCTTTAGTGTGATGTTCAGTGGACTTGAAAACTTTCCATTACCCGAACGTGTCTTATGCAGGAAAACTAAGCAATGAACCCATCCCTCTGCCCCTCCCACCTCCACCCCCTCTGTCCAAACAGGTCTCGGAAGTCTCATTGGTACCGACCGACTGCTGTGACATTATCAGCCAAACAGTGTTACTGGATGTGGTCAGCTCACTGCTTTCCCGACCGTTGTCAGTTTCCATGACCAGAACCATTACTTCTCGATCAAGTAGTTCCTCAGGTGGCCTCACAATGGTTGAGTGCATCCTGCTTGCCAACAGCTGACCCAAATGGTCACCCATCCAAATGCTAGTCAAACCTGGCAGCACTTAACTTCAGTGATCTGATGGGAACCAGTGTTATCGCTGTGGTACGGATGTTAGCAGCAAATCCATGGTCTCTTGTAAACTGAAAAGCCATTTGAATAGCAAACATGGACACTTAAGTATTTCTGAAAAAGCAAGTAGTCACTTATAAAACTACTGAAATAATAGCAAAACAAATTCAACCCCACATAATTGCAGAAGACTTAATTTTTCCTGCATCATAAGAAATGGTGAAATTGATGTTAGGTGATGACGCTGGGAAGGCAATATCTTTGGTTCCACTGTCAAACTATACTGTTTCCCACCAGATTGATGACATGTCTTAAGATATTCAGTGTATTGTCTGTGAAAAACTGAGCAATGGTCATGTTTTTCACTACAGCTCAACAAGTCAACTGATATAAGTAAGAAATCTTGATTACTGAATTACGTTAGATTTTTGATGAAGATTCAGATATTGAAAAATTCCTTTCTTGTGCTGAACTGTCCTCAGTTAGTCATCAACATAGTAAATTTTGTTAAGTCAAGGGCTCTTACAATAAGACTTCTCAAACAATTGTGTCATTGAGTGGGATCTCAACATGACTCTTTCATGCATACTGAAATTTGCTGGTTATCAATAGGTAGAGCCTTGGAAAGACTTTTTGAATTGAGGGAAGGGCTATTAAATATGTTCAGCCTTAAAAAGCCAAACTTCACCACTCAGTTAAATGATGATGAGTGGTGTGCAAAGGTAGCCTATTTGGCAGATATTTTCCACCATTTAAATTACCTGAATGAGGGTATGCAAAGAGAAGAAGAAAATGTGCTGATGTCAAGTGATAAACTCGCCAGGTTCTTAAATAAAACTTAAAATATGGAAATCATACACGGAAAGAAAAATCTTAAATAGTTTCTCTTACTTTCAAGGTAGATCCACATGGTGACATAACCTACAAACTCATTTTAAATCAGCTCTTGGTTCTTGAGAATAACAGGGCACAATATTTTCCCTCAGTCACTGTGAACTGGTTGTGCAGTCCGTGTGCTGTCTCCAGAATCCACCACTGACAGATTGAACACTTTAACTGAAATGTGATGTTATCAAGTTTTGGATGTTAGTGAAGAAACAATACCTAGTAAGAGCAGTGAAAGCAGTTAATACCCTGTTGCATTTTTCCACAGCCTGCTTTTGTCAGTTGGGATTTTCTGCTCTAAGCAACATAAAAAACAAAAAACACCATTGACCTCTCTTTGAACAGGAAATGTGTGTGTGTGTGTGTGTGTGTGTGTGTGTGTGTGTGTGTGTGTGTGTGTGTGTGTGTCTCTCTCTGTCTTAAATTCCAACACAAACTGAGCTTTTGTGTGAGAAGCAACAGCCTCGGTGTCTCATTGATAACTCTTACTTGTAAGGTGTGAACCAATAAATAACCTGTAACCAAGTTAAAGTTCTACTGGAATAGTACTGTATATTCTGTTCATCATTTTTGAAAACAAATATTCTTTGAAATTAGTTCAGTTCCTTTTATTAGCAGTGCTATAAACCTTCAGCCACGTAGCTAATCTCACGCCACAGAATTGTGCCATGGCACACCCGCTTAAAACCATTGCACTGGAGCATTGTGCAACAATGGAAAATCCGAGATGGGATGCCAACTAACCAATCTATCCTATTAGACTTGACCCGAAACCAATATTGACCTCTGCCAACTCATATTACTCCTCCACTTAACTGTGATCCACCACACTGCCCCTAAATCATCCCCCGTTTACTTAACAGACTTTCCTAACCTCAAACCTTGTCTGACCATCATTTCCCAAACCCATCAAAGTGCAAACCAACCTGATATCTGCAGGTAAGAACACAATCCACCACCTAAAAACTGGCTTTATCATAATCCTATCTGCTGACAAAAATCTCCACCACTGTGGTTGAGAACCACTGGGATTACCTGACTGAGATGCACCACCATCTGTCAGATGTTTCCACCTAAAGGACCTGCCACACTGACCCCACTCCAGAAATCCAGTATGATCACCAACCCTCAACCCCCCTCAAATTCCTAGCTCCATCCCAGAAACTGCCTCCTCAGTAGGCTGTGTGTTACCTTCCTCACACCCACAACTGTCTGAACTGCTACCATCTCCTTCCTTTGTTAAAATATGTAAACATCGTCATTCAGGACACCTCATTGTGGTTGCATATTGTGCGCTGAGAGAGAGAATCTCCGCCCTTGTGGACCACGATCTTCAGCTGCAACCAACCCTCCTATATAAAAGACACTTAACAATTTGCTTTACTGACACGCCACAGTTCACAGTTCCTACCCTTCAGTGCCCTGTTAATCAATTTTAATGCCATCTCCCTCTACACAAACATACCTTAGATTGCCTTCATAATACACTACATATACCTTTGCCCAGCTGACATAAAAGTTACAACCTTCTTCCTGGTTACTATTACCAACTATCTTGTTGCCCACATCTTTGGAGGCATTACCTACAAATAAATATGCAGTGCAGCCATGAGCAACTGTGTGGTCCCATCCTACGCCAACCTATTCATGGGCCATGTAGAGGAGTGCTTCCTATCCAGAATCCCAAACCGTTCATGTGGTTCAGATCCATTGATCATGATTTGGTTTAACAGTGAGGAACCCTAACCACATTCCTCCAAAGCCTCAACATTGTTTCCTCCGTTTTCTTCACCTGGTCCTCCTCTGTCCAACAAGCCATGTTCCTTGATGTCATGCTCCACCTCATGGGTGGCTTTGTCTGTACCTCATCCACAATAAACCTTCCAGCAACCAACAATTCCTCCATTTTGACAGCTGCTACCATTCCACACCAAGAAGCCTAGTGACCCATAGTTATAGTATCTGCAGTGACAAGCAGACCCTCTCCAAATATATTGAGGGTCTCACTGCTGCCTTCACAGACTGACATCTTTTATAGTGGTGTCCTGCCACCTACTGAACCTGTGCAGTATTGTAGTCCATCCCTATCACATCCCTGATCTCAACACCTTGCCCCATGGCCAATATCTTGGTAATAGCCCTAGATGTAAAACTTGTCCCATACATCCTACCTATACCACCTACTCCACTCCTGTCTCAAGTATCTCCTACACCAGCAAGGGCAGGGCCACCTGTGAAAGCAGCCACGTGATCTACCAACGTAACTGCAACCACTGTGTCGCATTCTACATGAGCACTAACAAGCTCTGTCTTCTAAATGGCCACCACTAAACTATGGTATAGAGACAGCTGGGCCACCTAGTTGCCGAGCATGCTACTGTGAATGGTGTGCTTGACTTCAGTTGCTTCACTGTCTGTGCTATTGGATTCTCCCTACCAACACCAGTTTTCTGAATTGTGCAGTTTGTAACTTTTTTTACAACATATTCTTCTTTCCTACAATGCCCTCTGGCCTTAACCTTCTCTAGTCTCTGTCTCCCAACTGCCTTTACCCCTTCACTGCTCCGTTACATACACCTTCTGTACCCCAAGTGCACCTGCATAGTCCTGCATCTCTCCTCTTCCCTTCCCTACCCTTACAACCCTTGCGACACAGTGTGTCCATGCAGCATCTAGTAGCCCACAATCCTGTCTCTGTACAGTCCCATAGGGTGTTCCCCATCCTTACTCTGCTGTCCCTCTCCTTCCCAATCCCATAACTCTTTCCCACTATCCATCCCAGCACCCAGCAGAGATCACTCTCTCACACACACACACACACACACACACACACACACACACACACACACACTGACAGACAGACAGACAGGGAGAGAGAGAGAGAGAGAGAGAGACAGAGAGAGAGAGAGAGGGTTGATGATTTGCAATATTAAATTTCCAAATTTTATCAGTCATACGGCCTATTGACAAGTTCATGTTTGTACGTTGAATAAAATTGTACACATTTTACCTTTTCAAATAAGTAGTGAGTTATCAATTTTTTAAGGATATATTCTTCTCCTTCCCCCCCCCCCCCCCCCTCCCCTTCTCTCCCCTTTCTTCTTCTAAACAAGGTCAGATAAAGATCCCAATTCAAAACGAATAGGAAGTTGAGTCCATGGATTATTGTTTAGTCAAACTGTTTTAATCAGTATTACGAAAGTTGGTTCCAGGTTCTGCATCAGCATGCAAATGTTGTATATTACTCAAAAGTGTGTTGTAGAGTCTATTGTTGGCAGCAAGTGGTTCAGTTATATACCATAGAAAGAGACATATGTCTTGAGTTTGTTTATATCCTTTCATTTATGTATTATTATTGTTATCAACTATATTGCAGCACTTACTGTATTTATTGGTCTGAACTTTGCTGTGTATTTCTTGCTATAGTATCATCACTGTCAAATGTTTCACCTTTGCCAGAAAGAAAATAAGAGATAAGCAGCATGCTGCTAGTTTCTTAAAACAACATACAATGGAGAAATAACAAAGCCAACTGGTTGTTCAATACATTGATCTAAGTTTCGACACCTCTAAGGATAGCTTCAGCAGAATGAAAATTTAAAAACTGTCTGATTTTTTTTTTTTTTTTTTTTTTTTTTTTCCATTGCAAGGTGTACATACCAAAGACTGGAATGTTTTTAATTTGTGCTTGTCCGGTCTAGACATTTGCTATTACATTCGTGCAATGTAACTTGAGGCTTTTAAATCTTATGTACGGGCACCAAAAGGTAGCCATATTCAAAACCATAAAACAATATACTTATTTTTTTTTTTGTCTCTCTCTTTTATATAGGTTCATTAAGGACTCATATTGCCCATATTGTTTTTCAATCCTTGTTGGCGGTATTACATGCAACCAAATGAAGTTTCTGGATGCTGTAAACAAATGCTATTGTTCTCCATATTCTCTCCCCCACCACCTCCCAAAAAAAAGAAAGGAAACTGCCCTTGTATTTTTCTCTCACACTTTTTGTATTAAAGTATCAATTTCTAGAGACCTCATATGTGCTTTGTTGTTACAGGAACCAATGAAGTCAAAAGCACCACAGCTGCATCTGGAGTACAGATTCTACAAACTACTCGGATCTCAAGGTAAGCCGTCTTTACTGGCAGCTTTCATTTCCTATGATTGATAATGTGACATCTAATTAAGTGTATGTACACTAATTATAAACAAATAATTGATGTGTTCCCAATGAAGTAAAAGAAACCAGATTGACAGTTTAAGACCTTTCACTGCAGCTAACCAGAAAGGTTGACCTTTCTTCTTAAAATACTTTGTGGATTGTTTAAATATGACATCATAAAACTGGCATGTTTATGTATAATAGGAGTACTTTTAAACAGACTTTGGTTGAAACATTGTGTGCAGGTGTAAGCATTGAATAACAGGTCTTTGTTGTAGGTTTATATTTATGAAAGTAAACAAATATTATTTGACAAATGTCTGCTTGTGTCTGTGTATGTGTGGATGGATATGTGTGTGTGTGCGAGTGTATACCTGTCCTTTTTTCCCCCTAAGGTAAGTCTTTCCGCTCCCGGGATTGGAATGACTCCTTACCCTCTCCCTTAAAACCCATATCCTTTTGTCTTTCCTTCTCCTTCCCTCTTTCCTGACGAGGCAACCATTGGTTGCGAAAGCTAGAATTTTGTGTGTATGTTTGTGTTTGTTTGTGTGTCTATCGACCTGCCAGCGCTTTTGTTTGGTAAGTTTCATCATCTTTCTTTTTAGATATATTTTTCCCACGTGGAATGTTTCCCTCTATTATATTCATATCATTATTATAGTTATTGTTTCATCCAGGTAGTCTGTGTGTATATTCTGAAGCTAATTTTTGCAGAAGAATAGTCTGATAAAAAAGAAATGAAACTGTTCACTTTACTAGGGGACTTATTGTCATAGCGTAATAATGTATCATTGTTTTTGAACCTGGAAACATGTTCATAGAATGTGACAAGTGTAATTGAACAACTCACTGATAATGAGAAAATAGTTTACAACAGACATTTTCTCTCTTGCTCTGCATCAGAAAAAAATGTGCGTGTTGCGTGCCACAAAATATTGAGATTAATACTTCAAATTTGAGCCCATTTAAATCATCATTCATTCCTTACATCACCCAGTACATTTATGCATATAATTTTCCATGAGGATGTGCAGGAACTCCTCAATGTGTGTGTGTGTGTGTGTGTGTGTGTGTGTGTGTGTGTGTGTGTGTCACGTCTGTAGTAAACTGTAAGTTAATTGCCATTGAGTATCTGGATTTTGGCAAAACTTGTCACTGTGTTAGAAAACAGCACAAAGTCAGAAAAGTGTCTTATACTACACAACATTAAATGGTTTCAATGGTTTTATCAGAAATTTTTCATTGTCTGTATGTTTGTGACATGTTCGTCCAACAGCAAACTGTAAAAGCCCAGTCTGATGACAGAACACCAGGTCAGATGACAGTACACCAGGCATTGATCGGATGATGATACTTGATATAGAAACTAGTAGCCAGTACACAAAATAAAAGTATGATTATACACTAAAGCAAATAATTTTGTTCTGGGGATAGAAAGGCAAATAGTGAACAAGGATGCTAATTTTGTGTGTCAAAGTGAGTGTGAGTGTGCCTGCCACTAATCTTCTTAGCATGAAGCCCACTCTACTGCTAATCTGGAAGAAAAATTCAGTGCACTGCAGGCAAGAGTGGAAAAGAGGAATTATTATAAAAGTTAGAAACCCACATCCATCATCCTTTCATTATTTCCTTGAAATACTGCACAGAGCTGATAAGTGCATTGTGCTAACTTTTCAAGAAACTTCCAACTACAAATCGTATCCACAACAAGATCATTAAATTATGGTTAACAGTACTCGATGGAATACCTTTAGGAATAATGAGGTTGATTTGCTGTTTAAATTATCTGTACATTTTATGTTCAGATACAGGTATCATATGTTACTCCACCACAATTAAAATAATAAATAAATCCATTTTAACTTCTCAGGACGTAAGCAAAATTATGGACATAAAACTGCTTGTATAACTCTCTACCAGATTTATGTACTCACGCATGTTGTACCTTATTGTTACTTACTTTGTGCCTTAAAAAGTAGAGAGAGAAGAAGAAAAGCAGCTAAATCTCAGTGAGTGTGTGTGTGTGTGTGTGTGTGTGTGTGTGTGTGCGTGTTCGAAATGTTAACAAGCAGTCTATAACTTTTATACTTGTCCAGTGCTGTGAGAACAAGTGGAGTGGACTGTGCAGTATGACATACCTGAAATGGACATTTTTGAAATCAGATTATAGTTACCATGGCCGTGTGCTCCGTTTCCCTCAGGAAATTTTAAAAGACTGAGTTTTCAAAGTACATCCGGGGTTCTGCCTTGTCGGACACTTTTCTCCAGGAAAATGGTGTGCCTCAGGGTTCCATCTTGAGCGTCATCCTCTTTGCTATTGCCATTAACCCTATAATAGACGGTCTCCCACTGGGCATCTCTGGCTCCCTTTTCGTGTACGATTTTGTGATCTATTGCAGTTCTCCATGGACTTGCATCCTTGAGCAGCATCTTCAGCGATGTCTTGATCATCATTACTCATTGTGCACTGACAATGGCTTTCGTTTTTCCACTGACAAAATCAGTTGTATGAATTTCTGGTGGCGTAATTGGTTTCATCCACCGTCTTTACATCTTGGGCCTGTTGCTCCTCCATTTCTTGAAACTACAAAATTCCTGCGGCTTAGCTAGCTTGATAAGAAACTTTCTTGGTTCTCCCTCTGGTCTTATCTGGCCGCCCGCTGCACGCGGTCTCTCTGCACGTGGTTTCTCAATGTCGTACATGTCCTCACTGGTGCTTCCTGGGGAGCAGATCACACTTCCCTCCGTTTGTACCAGTCCCTTGTCCGTTCAAAACTGGACTATGGGTGTTTCGTTTATGCATCTGCACGTCTGTCCCTGTTACACCATCTGAATACTATTCACCATCATGGCGTCCATTTGGCCACAGGTACCTTTTCCACTGGCCCGGTCGAGAGTCTCTATGCAGAAGCTGCTGAATTACTGCTGTCATACCCCCCTGACTTTTCTCCTCAGCAAATATGCATGATGTTCGTCTGCCATACTTGGCCACCCATCTTTTGCCTCCGTTGATGAATCCTTTGATTGCTAGTATGAGGCATGTCCCTCTACTCTGTTACCTCCTGGAGTTCACTTTCGGCTCTTGCTCCAGCAGCTTAACTTCACGCTGCCTGCCACTTTCGTGATGGAATGTGAACCCTTCACCATCTTGGCTTTGTATTGTAGCACTTGTTCACCTTGCCTTTATTTGCTTCCTGAGGACACTACTCCAGCCTCGTTCTATTGTCATAAGTTTCATGACCTTCACACAGAACTTCGCTATAGTACCTTTGTGTACACTGATGGATCTTGGAATGACCATTGTGTTGCATGTGCCTTGGTCATTGGAACTGCTGTTTTTTGTATTGAATTCTGGAACACTGCTCAGTATTTACAGCAGAGCTCTCCACCCTGTATCGGGTCATGCAATACATCCAGCGACACAGGCTTTTCAGTTGCATCATCTGCTGCGACTCTCTGTGGCCTTGTCTCTGTGTGCTGTACACCGTCCATCCAGGAAAGCTGTCACTTGCTCACTCTTGATGCAATCACTGTGATATGTATGAGGATTCCTGGTTACGTCGGTCTGACAGGAATCGAAGCCGCAGATGCTGCTGGCAAGGCTACAGTCTTCGTACCCCAGCCTGCTAGTTCTTACATTCCCTCCGATGATATCTGTGTTGTCAGGTGGCAGGTTGCAGGTGACATCACTTTGGCATCATCATTGGTCATCCCTTCATGGGAACATGCTCTGGGGAATTGAGCCCCTCCCAGCGTCTTAGACGACCTCCTCTCAGCCCTGTCGCTGTGAGATCATTTTAAATATGTTGCGTATTGGGCTCTGCCTTTTAGCCAACACACTTTGTTAAGTGATGCCCCCCCACCACTTTGTGCTCGTTGCCCTCAACCTTTGACAGTTCGTTGTTTCCTAACGGAATGCCCTATTTTTAACCACTTACGTTGTCATTTACGTTTACCATCCGAGTTGACCTTTCCACATACATTTTTTTGTAGCTGTCTTTCCTTCTGTTGTTGAGCTTAACATGTAGTTGTTTTTCACTCTCCCCCACCTCCCCCTCTCCCCCACCTGCCCCTTTGCCCCACCTGCCCAATTTGACATGGGCATGAATGACCCTAGTTGTTTTTGCACCCTAAAACAAAACAAAACAGACAAATGAGATTATAGTTATCACAACCTTAAATTTACAGGTGCATGACTATTGGTACATTGAACCAAAGTGCACAATCTAATCTGTGATTTACACATAAGACAGACTCTCCTCACCTTAATTAATCGTTGGTGCATAAAAATAGCATCACTGTGTAATATGATTTATTTGTTGTGCCACAATTTTGAAGTAAAATGAGTACTCAGTTAGGAACTTAAGTGTCAATAGAATAATAGACAAAAGTTATCTGTATCTAATGTGCTTCTTTGAAGACAGAAGTTGACTGCATCAAACAGTACAGTGGAACGACTTCTGACTGTATAACGCTTGAATAGTGTACAGTGGAGGTCAAAAGCAGGTACTCGAGAGGCTACATACATGATCGACTCAATTTTTAATATGGTTGTGCATTATTTTGAAGGCAAGTTTTTCAGTAGATGTGGTAACTACTTTTTCGTGAAGAGATTCGCTGGTATCCTCTTTGATTGTTTGTTATAAATGTAACATGTACATAATAAGCTGTGATTTAAATTGATCATCTCTTTATGGCTTTGATTTCATTATCACATTCCATTACATATAGCTTTCACTTATAACTTACAATAATATTGAATGAATTTGGGACTGATATTACTGTCAAAAGTTGTCTGCTAGATATGAGGAAACTAGTCAAAGAATACTTAGAATTTTATTAATGCCCATATTATAACAGATATTACTAGAATAAAATCATGGACTTAATAATAAAAACATCTCGATATAGCAGTCCAAAAGATTAGCAGCAGGTATATCAATGTGTTGTTGTTAAGATGATTGAGTACCACATAGCAGATTGTAACATAATTCGTTCTCAATACTAATTGATTCTTCCGATGTTCCATGTGTGGCATCTGATAAGATAAATAATTTTTCTGTAGTTCGAAGAAATGCCATAAATTTAAAAAATATCATCTGTGCATTATCTTCCTACGTCACTAGCTTTCGTACCATTTGTTGATGCCATGTGTGTCATATCATCAAACATAATAGTAAAACTTGAATAGTAGAGGCACAAAATATTAGTTGTAAAGATGTGTATTACATTACTGTCTTTTTGCCATAAATTTATTTAACTGAGATAGAAACAATGTTTTATACCTCAACTTGTGATGTCACAACTGGCACTTGTTGTTAAATTTCGATTATTTATTTCTGTACAAGCTTTGCAAACTTTTTGAAGAAAGAACTTTGCTAGCTTTTACATAAATAAAACTTAAAAGAAGTGTGGGGTGTAGGTGGACAACAGTGAGAGTGAGAGGAGGTCCCCCAAACATTCAGGAGATCAGATGTAATGTATTGCTTTTAGAAGGCATCCCGCAAGTGTACTACTACGGGACGTGCGATGGCCGCTACAATGCCATGGTGATGGAACTGCTGGGCCCCAGTCTGGAGGATCTCTTCGTTCTTTGTAACCGCAAATTCTCGCTGAAATGTGTTCTCATGATAGCCAAACAGGTGGTAAGTATAATCCACCATCACCCCACGCTAATCTGCTATACTCGGTGCTCCACACACCACCTGTTTTGTGGATTGTGGAACACTATCTTTTTGTGTTGTTTACCTCTTACTTTGCAAGGTAATTTCAAACTTGCAAGTGGTAAAGTTTGATTGTTGCATTTTTATGGGTTCTTCGCTTTCTGTGTTGTGGTTTTTGAACTTTCTTATTACTACTTTTACCCCAGCTGCGAGGTATATTTGGCACGTATTGTATTACAAAAGATGGGAAGGATTAAAACACTGGAACAAAATGCTTTGTGTAAACCAAGCTAAATTTGTGTTATGACTTCTATAACTAAAGCCAAGTGAAGCGTTTTGATTATATTTCAGGGAGTTTCAGTTCCCTTGAATATAACTGAAATTAAATAAGATTGCTTTTGCCTAGATAAATTTCATTGGTTTGCACCCAACATTCTGAGCCCTTTTGCTTGTCTGGAAAGTCATTCATACTTTCTTTATCACTTCTTATCTCCCAATAGTTGCTCCTACAGAAGTATTAAACAGTGTTTTTCAAACATTTGTTCTTGTCTCTTCAGTAACATATCTAATTATATGCCATTACTGCTTACGATGTGTTATGTCTGTGCTATATTTGTTTTAAACTGTTGCTTTACCTACCTACATGTCAGATACCCTAACATGCTCCTCTTGGACCATCATTTTCTGTCATCTTTATGTTCATATATTTCCATAATATTAACTGAACATTTACCCTATGTAATCTGATTATGATGAGGTTTATCTTGTACTTAAGAATGAATGTATGTAAGGAAAGAAAATGGGGAAAAAAGGAAAAGAAAATGAGAAAATCGCAACACTGAAAGAGAAGTGTCGTAGTTTATATTCAAATTTTTTTTGTGACTTTTCCCCTTTTTTGTTTCCAAAGGCGATTTCTCATAAGTTTTACATCCATCCCTTCCTTCTATATCTTTCCATTCCTTATCACTAGTGTCATCACTTACTCATCCATATTTTTTCCATTCATTTCGAACTTTTGTAGAAGGAATCCCTGAGGTGTTCTACTTCGGACCTTGTGGGAAGTACAACGCGTTAGTTATGGAGTTATTAGGACCCAGTCTGGAAGATTTGTTTGACCTGTGTGGACGAAGGTTTTCTCTCAAGACAGTCCTTATGATCGCCACTCAGCTTGTAAGTATAAAGGTTGAAAATAAGTAGTTCTGTATCTTCCCAGCAGTATTTCTTTGTATTGTGTGACCATTTCGTAGACTTTGGTATTTTTCGTTTACTTTTCTTTACACTTTATTTTCATATAAAATTTCCTGAATATCACTGTCCATTTTTCTTTTTTGTATCATTTCAGTTATTATTGCAACAAATGGTACTGTCAGTGAATTTTTAAGGAGATATTGTCAACTAATTCAGCATCAAGACAAACTTTTTTTATATGAAGCACATCGCTGGGCTTCCATTGAAACCTACTAAAAACTTGCAGGATGAAGGACGTGTTCTAGCGATTTGCATCAGTTATTTACATTTTCGTTTGGTTTCATTTTCAGCCCAGATGTTTGATGCTGCATTCATTCTTCATTAATCCATTCATTCCACATCACTATTCATGATGGGAGAGTTTCCTTTTAAACCTAACTCATATGTTGAAACTTTGTTTTCATGTGAGTTGAAGCCCTCACTGTAAAGCTCAGTGAAGTTGAGCACCAATTTCCTTCATACTATGCATGTTTTGAGAATAGCTCTTTTGCCTATGTTAGGAATTGGATATTTGAAAGAGTTCAGAGTAGTTTTGCTAGCCAAACTTCCATGTAACTAAACTTTTCTCAAAATTGGGGCGTTCTTTCACGACAACTCTATCATACTCTGAAATTGTGTTTTGGTGCAAGAGGAGCAAGGGTACTCAAACATTCCTTCTTCCGTGTGTCTTTGGTATCTTAGTTAGTTTTTCTTCCTATGTGTAAAATTATACAGATGCATATCTTAGTTTGATGTACTATGTCAACAAATTGTGTCTTAAGTTAATCCCCGTAATAATTTATATAATTATTAAAAATCTTTCAGTGTGAAAAACTTTTTCATTACTATTTATTAGGAACATTGAATTTTACATAACATTTTCACACATATTGTGGGTAATGGAACAGCTACTGCAAGTTTATTGACACCCATCATCTGCTAAATGGCAAGGGTCTTAAGTAGATATTTTTTTGAAGTCATTGAAGGAAGACAGAAAAAGTTAAGATATTTGATAAAACACAGACAAGAGATCTTCGCCATTGCAGAAGCTTCACTGTAATTCAAGTTGGAGAAAGGGGAGATGATCTAATATT